>NC_135786.1:236812500-237123125 GCF_051106095.1 Pogona vitticeps | reverse complement strand
AGCGGCTGTTTCATCTCAGCCGCTCACCTGTCTGACGGGAAACTTCTGAAAGTGCTTCGTAATTAGCCGGGCTTTGTGGGGAGATGAGGGGAGAGCAGGTAAATCCCGGACACTGCGTCTGACTTGACTTGACTTTGGGTTTTCTCCTGCATAGTTTTGGCCCACCCACCCCTCAAAAATCAGGATCCTTGATGGAAAGGGGGCAGATGTTCAGGGAAGTCCTCCAAACATTTGTGGTCCTCAGTGCAAGGACTCAGGTGGCGTGATTAACCGGGGCACCGTTTCTCATTTGAGGTCTCAGATCCTCGGTGCAAGAGTGTGAGCAAGGTGGAATTTGCATGTTCTAGCGAATTCCTCAAAGACATTCCACATGTCCCTTTCAATTGATGCTTGGAAATGAATGAAATCATTCTGATAGCAACTGATGCCTAATAAGAACTGTGCTATGAAGATTTGGAAGTAGAATGAACTGACCTAACTTTTTCTCTTGTGCAGGCACCAGAAAGGTGGGTTTTTAGTTGAAGCCTAGAAGAGCAAAGTTCTCTCTCTCTCTCTCTCTCCCTCCCTCCCTCTCTCTCTCTCTCTCTCTCTCTCACACACACACACACACACACACACACACAGAGGCTGGTACTACTATTGCTCCACTTTGTCCATCCGGTTAGAGTTGGACAGTGGGTGTCGGCAAGTCCTGCGGTCTTAGTCTTGGGTCCAAGTCCTCAGGCTGGAGTCCAAAGCCTCAGGTCTGATGCAGACCGCAGGCCTAGAAGGGAAACCAGACTGGCACATGCCCAGAGGCACCGGGCTGACATCCCTTCCCAGAGCTGGCTCCTGTCTCTGCGCATGGGCTAGCCTATCAGCTCAGTGGCAGGGGCATGGCGGCCGTCTCCTGGAAAGGGAGCCAGGCCAGCAGTCTCTGGCAGTGGCTTCAGCAGCAGGTCAGGAGGCCCACAGAGAGTCAACCACACAACTCTAAAAAACAGCTCCTAGATGTGAGTTGAGTCTGAGTCTTCAAATACTACTACTACTAATAATAACCCCCAAATTCAGTCTGACATGACTTAACTCAGACTCAACCGCGAGTCTCAACTCAGGAGACCCCCATCATCGCAGTTCGAGCAAGTATTTCTCAAATTATAATACCCACTCAACATGATGAAACAGAACATGGAAAAAGCCCAGCTGGTGCCCGGGAAAAACCTGGTACAAAACAGCCCCGAGAAAAGGAATGACAGGACGCCATTGGGAGTCCCTTACGGCTTGCAACTGAGACCATGGAGCTGTGACCGTTATGGACCATGGTACTTCCCATTCCCGAGGAAGTATTAAACAGCTACTGACACCGACAGGCCTAGAAGAGCCCTGTAGGAATTGATAATCAAAGTTTGTGAAAAGTTTGTAGAAAGAGTCCCAAAATTTACTTCAGCTGTGCAAGTTAACAGGCTGACCTGTTTGATTTAACCCAGCTGTGGAAGCAAAATGCTGGAGAAGAAGCTTGGAGAAGCTAATCTCTGATGGTCCACCAGTGGCCATAAAGTTGATAGCCTCAGAGCACTGTTTGTTTGGGTTGAATGAGAGGAGACAGGAGGAGCTACAGTGGTGCCTCGCTAGACGATGACAATCCGTTCCACTGAAATCGCTGTTTAGCAAAATAATTGTCTAGCAAAAAGCATTCCAATGGGGAAGAATCGTCGTTGTCTGGCGAAGATCGGCCATAGGAAAGCCGCTTTGCAAACCGCCGATCAGCTGTTTAAATCGCTGTCTTGCAAAGCTTAGGTCCTGAAAACACCCGTTTTGCAAGCACAGAGGGAGCTGTCAAAATCGTCGTCTAGCACAAATCGGTTTGCGAAGCAGGGACCAAACATTGTCCAGCGAAATTCCCCCATAGGAATCGCTGTTTTGCGAATCACTATAGTGATCGCGAAAAGTCAATGTCTAGTGAAAAAATGGTCATGCGGGGTGACTGTCTAGCGAGGCACCACTGTACTCTGAAGGACTGATTTACGGTGTCGGACATTGCTATGGACTCTGGATATGTGCTATGGTAACAGGATTGATATTGAGTGTTTCATCATGTATGACCAATGGACTGAACTAAAGACAACTCTGTATGTATGACTACTGCTATTTATGAACAATACAATTTTTCTTTACCTTAATGGACTCTCATTTCATTGCTTGTCTGCATACTTGTACCTGGATTGGATAAACCTGTGTGCTGGGGCAAAGGAAAGGGCACTGTCTTATCCATAAAGACCCTGACGGACACACAACAGGCCACTTTATTTTAGAGACAGAGACTGGAACAAATTGGACCTCAAGAATGGCAATGGAAGGAACCCAGTTTCAGAACGCACGGCCTCCCAGGGCACGTTTTTGTCAATCTCAAAGTGCCTATTATAGGAAAAGGGAAGGGGGGGGGAGGAGACTTGACAGGGTAACAACAGAAACTGGCTACATAAGCAAATTCCAGTGCATCTCTAAGGGCCTCAACAAAGATCAAGGCTTCTTAGCACACTGCATATATTAATAACCCTCTGCAATATCTTATAGGCAAAAAACTGTTGAAGGATTTTGACCTCTGTCCTATATGCAACTGTTAGCATTCCTTTGACAGCCAAATCTACATAGCTTGTCATCCTGATGATGCTCTACTCATTAAGAGCTTGATAGTCTTATTCTAGTGTCCATGAACCATGGTCATTGAGTCTGTAATGTGTTTCGTCACCTGGACGTGAACCTCACTACCATGGGTAAATCAAGGGCACCAGTGCTGCCCTCTTGTCTCCGAAAAAGTGGATTTTGATTCATGAAGCTCATGCTGAAATAAAACTGTGAGTCCTGAAAGTGCCACAATGTCTTTCCTGCTGCGCCCCCCCCCCCAAGACAGACTAGCATAATTAATTTTTTGGAAATTGATGACGGTAATGGACAAGGGACCATTGCAATCTCTGTGCAGAGTGCAATTTTTTTTTAATGAAAAACTGGATTAGATCCAGATGAAAGAGGAGGGAAAATCAGCAGAACCAGTGTATCAATTAATTTAATATATATGCAGATGACACCGTGGCACTGGCAGAAAAGAGCAACGGCTTGAAAGGACCACTGAGGAAAGCTGAAGAAAGCAGAACAGCCAGCAAACGATAAGGAGATGAAAATCTGACTGCAGAAAGATTGTCCAAGCTCAACACAGACAAGAGTGAGATGGAAATCTTCTTTCTATATCTTTGTTCAATCACCAATCAAGACAGAGGTAGCTAGAAACAGGAGAGGCTGAGTTTCAAAGGATAGCTATAGATGAATGATGAATTCATTGTGTCGTTAAGCGTAAGGCGATGTTGCTGCCATACCATTGCCTTCCTGATTGCTATGCACAGGTGTGAAAGCCAGATGATGAAGAAAATTGAGAGGATGAAGTCCCAAATAAATGGGTGGGGGATGTGATCCTGGAGGAGAGCTTTGCAGATATGAGCTGCTGCCAGAAAGACAAATAAGTGGATCTTCAAAGAAACGAGGGCTCAGTTTTCACTAGACGTTGATGTGCCTGTATTGTACTTTAGATGTATCATGAGAAGACAAGACACAGGAGAAAAAGCAATTAGTGCTAGGAAAATAATTCTATGAATTAATGCTCTCCAAAAGATCCTATTGTTATCATCCTCTGCTCAGGTCTTGCAACGAAAAGACTGTGGATCCTTAATTAAGCAAATCCATCTCATTTTATGCCTTCTTCATCTTTCGCTCAACTCCAGAGAGATCCTTTAAAACAAACAAACAAACAAACAAATAAAACAAACAAACAAACAAACAAACAAACAAGCAAACCAACCTCTCAATCATACGAGTTCCTTCATTTTGTCCATGAATAACAGGTGGCCAAGAGGAGTCAAAAGGAGTGTCTGGTCACATTTCAGGGGCATGTGGTTCACTGGCAAGAGCGCGGGAGGGCAATTACAAGCTGGGACAATTATTCACCATCCAAACGAACACTCTCCAAATCGTTAAAAAGGATTTGGAAACTTTTGCACCGAAAACAGAAATTTGCAAACAAACAAACAAACAAAAACTAACACATTTTCTTCCACTCCACATCACATTTTCCATTCTTTAAAAAAAGACGGCAGTTGTAAACCTTTCTTCCCTGTCTCAGGCCCAGGAGGGGGCACTCTGAAGCTACGGAGAGCAGACGAATTTACTTCCTAAATGCATCTGCTTTGCAGCGTACAGAGCTGAAGCTGCAGAAGGGGCTGCTGTGGCTATTTTGCCAGGTGCCTGTGGAGGAGCACAGCCTGCGTGCTGGCAGCAGCTGGCCAAATAGCCACAGCAGCTCCTGGCTTTTCTTGGGGGGGGGGGGGTCCGAATTACTAGGAAACGTCACCAAAAGTGGGGTTTCAAGGACAGTCAAGGGATTCCTGCTCTGGAGATTTTTTTTTCCTGGGGACAATTGTGGAATGGCTTGTATAACCCCTGTGGAAGAACAGGAAATGTGCAATAGCTCAGTGGCTTAGATCTCTGGCTGCGGAGCCAGTGGTTGGGAGTTTGATTCCCCACTGTGCCTCCTTGGAAGGGGCTGGAGTCTGTGATCCATAGGGTCCTTTCCAGCTCAGCAGTTTAGGCGTTAGGATTTTATCCTTGGATGTTTATCTCCAGTCTTTGCCAGCAGGGTTCAGAGGGACGGGATGGTGGTTCCCAACCTTGGGTGACCCAGGGGTTCTTGGACTGCAACTCCCAGAAATCCCAGCCAGCACAGCTAGTGGTGAAAGCTTCTGGAAGTTGCAGCTGAAGAGGTCGGGAACCACTGGACTAGTGGATCATCTACATTAGGAATGTCATGGATTTCTCACCCTGACTTACATTCTCTCCTTTTCCAGGAGGAAAATGATCCCCTTAGCTTTGGTTCACAAGAACCCGGGAATTGGGTTGGAGTAACTGCAGAAGCCTCTGCGCTGCAAGGTCAGAAGACCAGCCATTGTAAGATCGAATCCACGTCCTTGTCCCAGCTCCTGCCAACCTAGACGTTCGAAAGCATGTAAAAATGTGAGTCGATAAATACGTACCACCATCATGGTGGGAAGGTAACGGCATTCCGTGTCTAGTTGCGCTGGCCACGTGACCACGGAAATGGTCTTCAGACAAACGCTGGTTCTGCGGTTTGGAGACGGGGATGAGCACCGTGCCCTAGAGTCGGACACAACTGGACTAAATGTCAAGAGGGAACCTTTACCTTTACCAATAAATCGTGATTGACCCTGGGCCAGTGTGCTTCATGGCAGATGGGGAATGGAACCAGATAAGCCCAGTTCTAATTAGAGGTGTGAACCCCCAGACCACACTGGCTGTGGAAACTTTGCAGATGCAGATGCCCTGTCAGTCATGTCCCACACATCTGTGTAGTTGATTCCCCATCAGTTTTGGACCATGTCTGCAGAAGTGTCTTGCATGCAATACAGATGTTCCATATCTGAGCTGTGATGGGTCTGTTGCTCTTTTTTTCTTCGTATTTTTTCATAGAAAGCCTTAACAAAATGCTGGAAAGACAACACGTTGCCTCTAGATTGAAATGCACGTGTGCTAAAAAACAAACAAACAAACAAATAAAAACCTGTACAGAAATTATTGGAAAATGCCTTGGCTGTGTAAATGGGTCAGAAAAGGAGAAAAGCAGATCTATAAGGAAGAATGAATCCAAGGAATCGCAGTATTTAAAAGGAAAATATGAACAGCTGCAGTCCCCTGGCACCCTTCTGCTCCAACGGGAATTGAAGGTAAATCAGAGAGCTAGCACCACTTGGAGATGTTGTGTGAAGCAACAACAACAACAACAACAACAACAACAACAACAACAACAACAACAACAACAACAACAACAACAACAACAACAACAACAACAACAACAACAACAACAACAAGGAAGACTCAGTGGGTAGGAGAGAGGACATCCAAAGATTTTGTGTGACAGGCTGCGGCAGGACGAATCCATTCAGAGGTCTTGCAATGAATTTCCTATTCATTTTAACTGGGCTCGTCCAGAAGACTTTTGAAATAACAATTAAAATGGCAATGACAATAGTATAATGCTTTGCAACTCAGCATGTGAGATTGTACTTTTGACCCGACAGTCGTAAGTCTGACAAATGTATCGCAGTTCTTAATGCCATTTCCCCTCCTTTAAAAAAAGAATTTGTACTGTATTAAATTAACACATTTCTTTGTAAAGTTCCACATCTAATTGCAAGACAATTGTCACTGGACAGTTGCTAGGCTCAGTGATAAAAACAATCTCACCCCTCCCCCCCAAAATATATGTTTTTAATAAAGTCAGAAATATCCTTCTGCATTATGGCATGAGGCAAGAGTATGGTTAGGTATTGTGCGGTGCTAACAGCTTCTCTCTTTTGCTTAAATTTGTAATAAGCAGTTGCCAAGGAAAGAAAAGAAAAACCAAAACTCAGAGGAGGGACATGATGGAGACGTAGCGAATGATGCAGGGGATGGATCAAGTGGAGAGAGGGAAGCGCTTTTCCCTCTCATGCCATACTAGAACTAGGGGACACCCACTCCAATGGAGCCTTGGGAGAGGGAGAACAGACCAAGGAAAACATTGCTTTGTTGTTATTCTGTGGAACTCCTTGCCACCGGATGTGGTGATGGCATCTGGTCTAGATGCCTTTAAAATAGGATTGGACAGATTCCTGGAGGAAAAGTCCCATCGCAGGTGACAAGCCGTGATGGGGAGGTACAATCTCCAGGCTCTTAAAAGGAAGGTACCTCCAAATGCTTGATGCAAGGGAGGGGGATCAGGAGACAGGGATATCTCGTGGTCTTGGGTGCTCCCAGAGGCATCTGGTGGGGCCGCCGTGAGATACAGGGAGCTGGACTAGAGGGGCCCTTGGCCTGATCCAGCACAGGGCTCTGCTTACCGTATTTTTTGCACCATAAGATGCACTTTTTCCCCACAAAACAGGGGGGGTGGAAAGTCTATGCGTCTTATGGAGCAAAGAAAACAGATTATATTCTCCTGTTTTCTTCTCCTAAAAAATTGGTGCGTCTTATGGAAAGGTGCGTCTTATGGAGCGAAAAATACGGTAGGTTCTTATATGTTCTTATGGTCTAGAGTTCTTTTGTGACTCATGGTTGCGGTGACCATCATGCACAAACAAAGGTTGCATGGACAATTTCTGGGTGTTCTTAACTTCCTAGTTCATGAAATTCCTGTGACTGGATTCGGAATTCTCAAGCTGGAATCTCACTAGAAAGGACTCCTCGTTCAAATTGTGGTGGCGATGACCGAGCAGATAGAAGGTATTAAAACGAGCCCACTAGGCTCTGACAACGTGTGGCCAGCATTGACCAAGACTCCTCATGGTCAGCTCGCAGGTAATTGCAGACTAAACTTTAAATGGATTGTTGTGCTCCATTGCTTTTCCGTGTGGACAGCTAGAGAAATTTAACCACAAAACTTCGAAACTCTGCAACATGGACTTTACCATACCTAGTCCGAAAAACTTCATTTCCTTTGCAAATTTCAGTGGTGGAGGAAAAAAAATTATTAATTAACGGCCCTTTGTTGCAATGCTCAGGCAGTCCCGTGGTTGTTGCAAAACACCTATTTCTTGTGATCCGGTCCCATGTAACATCGGTATCATATGAAGGGATATGTGGGTGTCTAGTTAAATCATGAGCTTAGCTCATGTTTAGAAGCTCCTTCAGGTGGTTGAAAGACATTGGTTGTCATAGCATCTGATTATCCACAACTGTATGTTTTGTATTAAGGGTGCTTTGCTTTGTGATTGGACAATGGTGGCTTCCAGCTCCGATTTCTGAGGGAAAATCTCTTTGTGGAAAGGTAAACATGCTTACTCTGCTTAATGTCTAGATTGGCCCTGTCAGGGCTGGATAGCTCCCTGGTTCAGTCACTTGGATGTAGAGCCAGAGGTTGGGAGTTCTGTTCCCAACAGTGCCTCCCTGTGAGTAGAGCCAGTTGTGGGGGGGACCTTGGGCAAGCTGCACAGTCCCAGGGCACCCCAGGGAGAAGGGGATGGTGAATCAATTTGCTCTCTACCTGGAAAACCCTGGAAAGGGGCCACCGTTAGTTAACATTGACTTGATGGCATGCAATTATGATCAGCCTTGGAAGAGGTTCACAACAAATGTCAATGCTGGGCATTAACTGGGATATCTGGAACACCTTGGAGAGATTGTACATGCCTTTATCAAAACGTTCTTGGCTTCCTTGGAATTCCTCAAGGAATAATCAGAGAAATACCTGCCGTGTCCATTTTTTAAGTCTGGGGATATACAGAGACTTTACTTTACTTTATTTTGATTTATACCCCGCCCCTCTAGACAAAGTCTACTCGGGGCGGCTTACAAAAAATGATAAAATACAATAAAATAATACATTACTAAAACCTAATAATATAACCAACTAATTTATGAATATATATATATATGATCAAGATGGGGGAATAGAGAAACGAAACAATCTAACAAGACCCTTAGATAAATTTGGATAACCTTATTGATGGCGTGTGCGTGTCTTTCTTTGAAACTCTTCTAGAACTTATAACCCTTGGACAGTGCTTTAAATTTTACTTTTGATGGCATTTCAGCAGTAAACCAAGTAACAGCACAAATGGTGGACCACTGCAGGATGATACACAGGGTCAGTGTGTCTCTAAGGGAGTCAAGTGATATTTTAGGTAAAGGTTCCCCTTGACATTTTAGTCCAGTCGTGTCAGACTCTTGGGCGCACTGCTCATCCCTGTCTCCAAGACGCAGAGCCAGCGTTTGTCCGAAGACAGTTTCCGTGGTCACGTGGCCAGTGCGACTTAGACACGGAACGCCATTACCTTCCCACCGAGGTGGTCCCTATTAATCTACTTGCATTTGCATGCTTTCGAACCGCTAGGTTGGCGGGAGCTGGGACAAGCAACGGGCGCTCACTCCGTCGCATGGATTCGATCTTACAACTGCTTGGTCTTCTGACCCTGCAGCACAGGCTTCTGCGGCTTAGCCCACAGCGCCACCACGTCCCTCTAAAGATATTTTAGATACCTATTAAAAGGGGACAGTTGACCCCTATCTCACTTCCACGGTACTATGAAAGAGAAACCCCAGATATCTCCTCAGGGACTGCCAGCACAAATATTTCCTAGTTTGCCCCACATTTGTCATTGTTTAGTCATTAAGTCGTGTCCGACTCTTTGTGACCCCATGGACCAGAGCACGCCAGGCCCTTCTGTCTTCCACTGCCTCTCGGAGTTGGGTCAAAGTCATGTTGGTCGCTTCAATGACACTGTCCAACCATCTCATCCTCTGTCATCCCCTTCTCCTCTTGCTCCACATAGCTAGGCTTAAAAACCCAGCTGTATTTACATACTTACAGTGAATTCATTTTAAGCCTCTTGAACTCAGTGGGATTAATAGGCTGATCCTCTGTTTATGCTGGTAAATCACAACATGGCAAAAAATTAATCTGCCGGAATACTTTACTTGTGTACACAGAGCTCAACAAATCCTGCACAGGACAGAGTGCCAGGATGCACCCCCATGCTTTGTCTTCCCATCTGCAGACTTGTTCAGAACCTCTGGAGCTTCCGATTATTAGTTGCAATCCCTTTTTAAAAAAACTTCCATTAATATGTTCTTTTTTCTCTCTCTCCAAGGAACTCAGAACAATAAACATCCCCCCACTTAGGATCCTAGCAACAACCGAGAGAGGTAGATAAAACTGAGACAGCGTTGAGCCCAAGGCAAGCCTGTGAGCTGAATGAGAATTTGGAACCAAGCCTTATCATCATCACTATCATCATCATTATGGAACAGCAGAACTGAAAGGAACCCCTGTGGGCCATTGAATCCAGCTCCTGTCAAGGGACACAGTAGGGAATCAAACTCCCAACTTCTGGCTCCACAGCCAGAGGCCTTAAACCGTTGAGCTTTACAGCAGTTATGACCAACACGCAACCATGGGCTCAAGTTAAAGGAAGCCAGATTTTGGTTTAATATCAGGAAAAACTTCCTGACTGTTAGAGCAGTGTGACAGTGGAACCAGTGACCTCGGGAGTGGGTGAGTGCTCCAACACTGGAGGCATCCGAGAGAAAATTAGGCAACCAGCTGGCTGGTATCCTTTGATCTGGATTCCTGCATTGAGCAGGGGGTTGGACTTGATGTCCTATGAGACCCTTCCAACTTCCCTATACTATCACTCTATGAACAGCCTGTCAGTTCTGCCATCTGCTTTAAAAAAAACCCCACTTCCTCCAACTCCCCACTGCGATGCTGGGGATTAGGGACCAGCATTTTAATGTGCAACCCATCAGGCTTGTAACTAGAATACCTGGACACCAAAATTTAGAAGATTCTGAAATCTAGAGGTGAAGTGACCAGGAGATGTCAGGAAAATGGATGGTAACATTTTGTGGACCTCTTCCCTTTTCTTCCCTTCCCTTCTGTTTACAGTGGTGCCTCGCTAGACAGTTACGCCACATGACAGTTTTTTCGCTAGACATTGACTTTTTGCGATCGCTATAGCGATTCGCAAAACAGTGATTCCTATGGGGGAATTTCGCTGGACAATGTTTAGTCCCTGCTTTGCAAACCGATTTTGGCTAGACAACGATTTTGACAGCTCCCTCCATGCTCGCAAAACGGGTGTTTTCGGAACCTAAGCTTCACAAGACAGCTATTTAAACAGCTGATCGGTGGTTCGCAAAGCGGCTTTCCTATGGCTGATCTTCGCTAGACAATGACGATTCTTCCCCATTGGAATGCATTAAACAGGTTTCAATGCATTTTGCTAAACAGCGATTTCAGTGGAATGGATTATCGTCGTCTAGCGAGGCACCACTGTATATTCCTTTCCTTTTTTTATAGGGTTGGGAAAATCATAATTTTCTCTTTCTTTGGGGATACACACAAACCTCACATTCTCTTCCTTTTTCTTTCATGGAGACTGATGCCAAGGATTCAGGGTGACCTGGGTAGGAGACGGCCATTTGCCCTCAGTGCTCAAAATTGGAAATCTTGACTACGTTGTGCTGACATATACTGAAGTTAGGGTATTTCTGCATACAGAAGTACCCAGGTGCCTACAGTCCCCCATTGAAGTGCCTTAGCTGAGAAAGCACAACTGGGTGGTTGGTCTTCCAATATTTCAGATTCAATAGGTGAGGATCTACCATGGAGCCAAGAGTTTGAAAGAAAAATGGAAGAGGAGGAGGAAGGAAGTCCCAGCTCACCGCTAAGTCTGTTCTTTCTGGGCACCCACCCGCCCTCCCTAATTCTAGTGTGAGTTCTCTGGTCACCTATTTTGGGGCCGGATAGGAATTTTTGACCTTCATCCTGATTGGCTTTGGATGGGGTGATTTTTCGCCTATCCCACACTGGTAAAGTGTTTGTAGGCTTGGGTTGAAATTTTTACGTCACACTGGCGGGCAGTGTGGAAATAACTGGTATTTCGGTGTGTCCCAATTGGTAAAATCAGGTAAGCCAACAGCGCATCTGATGTCCCAGCATTGCAGATCGTGCGATTACAGTGCCTGTGGGGGGAGGATGCGCTGGGCCACTCCCAGACCAACAGTCATTAGTTAAAGATGTCTTGAGGTCTGGGGGTGTTTATTAGCGGCTAGCCAGGATCCTGCGGTCTTGGGACTGCAGGAACTTGGGGGCTGGGGACTCGCCCTTTTATTGCTCAAGGGGTATGGAAATATCCCGCATTTAACTGGTTTTCTGCACTACAGCAGCCCCCCCCCATTATTCTTTACTGGCCGAAAGGCAATTTTCTGATTTCATCATTTAAATAAAGTGTGGCCCGCATTTAATCCTATTTTGCTGTCTCGTGTCATTATTCTGGGGTTGGGGTGGCAAGCATTTGGAGGAAAAAAGCAATCCTAGAGAGAGATGTACTAATTCATTGAGTGCATGTGTTATGCCATCTAAATACCATATGACTTTAAATTATGTCTATTGAGAGGGCAATGATTTCTATAAGATTCCCCCCCCTGTACCTGCTGTTAGGGATGAGGATCTAGACCAGTGGTTCCCAACCTTGAGTCCCTAGATGTTCTTGGACTACAACTCCCAGAAGCCTTCACCACTAGCTGTGCTGGCCAGGATTTCTGGGAGTTGTAGTCGAAGAATATATGTAGACCCAAGCTTGAGAACCACTGCTCTAGACATGTAAAAGTCAGGGACAGTCTAGAATCCTGAATATTTTTCTAAACATGTTTGTTCCGAGGAGAAGAAAAAGGAGCAAATATTTAGTTAAAAAGCATCGGGGGGGGGGCGATGTTCCTACTGTTTCCAAGGTGGTGGCTGAGAAGATCTTTAGGTTTGTGGTCTCTTATAATCATAGAGTTCCTCTGTCCAATGGTGAAGACAGAAACAGACTCTTTCCTTCTTCAGATGTTATTTCTAGCATGTTGAATGAGGAGGAAACACACTGGGCCTGTCCTACACTACATCTGGTTTCATCACCCTCTTTTCAAGAAGGTCATAGAATCATAGAACCGTCGTAGGGTTGGAAGAGACCTTGGAGGTCTTCTAGTCCAACCCCCTGTCGAAGGCAGGAGACCTCCTCCCATCCCGGACAGATGGCTGTCCCATCTTTTCTTGAAAACCTCCAGTCATGGGGCACCCACAAGATCGGGAGGCGAGTGGTTCCACTGCTTCATGGTTCTCACCGTCTGGAAATTCCTCCTTATTTCCAGGTTGGCTCTCCCTCTGATGCGTTTGCACCCATGGGTCCTTGTCCTACCCTCAGGCACAATGGAGAATCAATCGATGCCCTCTTCCCTGTGGCAACCCTTCAGATGTTGGAAGATGGCTATCAAGTCTCCCCTTAGTCTTCATTAAGGTAGACATCCCTAGTTCTTTGAGTCGTTCTTCATAGGATTTAGTCTCCAGTCCCCTTATCACCTTTGTTGCTCTTCTCTGCACCCCTTCCAGGGCCTCGGCATCTTTGTGTGTGTGTGTGTTGTGGTGACCAGAACTGGACACAACACTCCAAGTGTGAACCTCACCAGTGTGGTATAGAGTGGTTCTATCACTCCCTGTGATCCTGATGCTATCTTTCTATCCCTATGGAGGCTGTGGAAATTGGAACTCCAGAAAAACCAGTCAGGTGGAGGGACTCGAAAGACGAATGAATGCCTCTCGTCCACCAAAGTCACCATCGTTCCTGAGGGGACAACATAAATGATGATGGAGGCAGACACTTGAAATAACACCCGAATACGGCTTTTCTAGACAGGACAGCCATTGGGCGCAAAAAAGAGACCCAGACTATATTTCTGGATCCGATCCAGAACTTGATGGAAAAGATGGTTGCAGTTACTTCCTCACAATACATACATTTTCTTAAAGCGAAATATGGGACTCTTATCCCCCAGATAATTCCCACCAATGATAGACGCCGATGGTTTACAAGTTAAAAAAGCAGAGCAAGATTATATCAAACCTCTATTCTGGAGAAAAACAATAAAATAAAGCAGACAGGCTGGGGAAGCAGAAAATATACAAGGTTTTGAAATTTGTGGAGAAAAGATCCTGAATTTTTGCTTCAGTAAAAATTGCTGATCTTTACATACTAAAAAAAGCACACACAAAAAAATCAAACAAACAAAAAAAACACAAAACCCTGCATTTAGTTTTCTATTGCTGACCATTATATTAGTAAATAGCAAGTTCACATTTTCATATTGTCTCTGAAAGAAAGGTCAGTGACTAGTTTTTTTCCTATTTCTCAGTCAATTTTAACATTTATCTTCTTTTCCACACAACCATTCCCAAGGGGCGTGTGGGTTACTGACGTCTCTTAGAGTCACAGAGTTGAGCCCCACTTAAAACATGGCAGGGCGGCTCTCAGTGCCCACAGGAGGTGTGTCTCACCTTTTTGACAATCTCAGAAGGAAGGTACAACATGGGTCTGCGTGTGGGTTTAGGCAATTTCCTCAGCACAATACAATATTCCTACTAGAGATGGGCACAAATTGAGTTGTGCCACTTCGTATGAATTGCACCGCACATCCTCTCCCCCCATATCCCAACCGGCTGGCCCACTCACCTTTTTTTTTTACACATCGCTAGGATCCTCTTTCTCCAGTGGTTACATGAACAAACAAACAGGAAAGATTTTGGAATAACACAACTTAAAGAAAAGAGAGCCTGTGGGTTTCAAGTTCTCTTTTTATTGAAGAAAAGAAAAAGAAGAAAAAAAAATAGATTTTTTTCCCAAGTGGATGTTACTTGTTTTTGTTTTTTGTTGTTTTAGTTTTTCAGTTTGTCTCCCGAGTCCTAAGGCGATACCCTCAACTTCTCCAGCTCCGTTAACTGGGAATTGTCCATTCTGAATGAGCAAAAGTGTGTGTGTGGGGAAAACGTTTTGTCAAGTCATTTGAAAGCAAAGGGGGGGGGGATGAGGCCGTGTGAACCTTTGGGACAAAAGGTCCACCATGAATTTGTCTATGATCTACTAACAGTCAGTATAATGACCTACATTCTTTTGTTGTTGTTGTTGTTGTTCATTTGTTTAAAAAAAACTCCCCTACCCACTCAAGTTCTTTATCGTCTTTTCTGTTTTTCTGGAGAGAGGTTGAGCGGGACTCAATTGTCTTAAGCGGAGCTCTCTTCAGGGTCCATACGCCACACGTTTGCTGTCACCGTCGAAGAGTTCATAAAATCTGGTACGGAAGAAGATGTTTCCTCTCCCCATCGACATGGCTGCCTCGGTTGGTTATCTCTGGAGCTGCCTCGTCGAGGGTCGCTGGACCTAACCAGCAAAGACAAAGCTTCTTCTTGTTAAAATATCTCAGTTTCTGATTCCTTCCGGCTGGTCACGAGGGGGTGGAAGGGAGACCCTTGTAGGCATCTTTCATGTCCTCCTACCACACAACCGACAACCAACTTACAATGGATGGTGCCCAGTTGAACAAGGGTCACCCACTGTGTCGGAAAGTTTTTCTTCTTGGGAAGGTTGCTCTTTCCACTTGTCAAACGCTTTCGTTCCGGACCTCCGAGGCCACCCAGCATGGCCATTGGTCTCCTCTTGATCAAAACCCTCAACAACGCTTTTCCCCAGGAAGGGCCGGGCACCGATTTAATGTCTGAAAACCCCTCGTCCTGCCCTTCCTACCTCTCCTCCCCCCGCTTTGGCCTGCTTCCTCCCCCCCGCCGCCCTTTGGCCTCCCGCCTTACCAGGGAAAGACCGTGTTTCATACGGTACCTACTGCTACTATGTTCTACAAATTAATAGTGCTCCCAACTCTCGGCAGAGAACGATACAAAGGTTAACACCCTATATTTTTTTTCTTCCTTTTAACTGGAAGGTTTCGAAAAGAAACCAACGCCTTTTTTTCTGTCTCCACCTGGCTCCATTGGCTCTTTTTTCATCGTAATTTTTTTTTCTGTCTGTGTGTTATTTTCTTTTGTTTTCCAGTGGGGAAAGGACGTCCAAAGAGTCTCTTTTTTCCCTCTTTTTTTTTTCCCTCCTCAGACCTCTGTCTGGAGGTCGATAATGTCTTGTCCCACCAAGGGGATTGTCGCCCCCGCCTTTTCCCACTCCACGGTTTTGAGTTCTAAAGGCGAATGTGCAACTCCCTCCGTGTCCTTTTTAACCCAGGCTGGCGGAGAGTGGACTTTCCGAATTCCTTCCCAGGGTCTCTTGTTGGGCGTCTGCTGTTTTTCTTGCTGTAAAGAAAGAAGAGCCAAAGAAAGGTAAGTGAGTGAGCGCTGGATCCGACCCAGCCTAAATGCCCTTCTGGAAGTTTAAAAAAGATGTATAGATGCTATTGTACTTTGGGCACAGCGTAAGGTGACAAGACTCACCAAGGAATAAAATAAGGGTAGTCAAAGACGAAGGCAGCAGGAAAAGAAGATGGGATGGGAGATGAGTTGACTCAATAAAAGGAGATAGGGCCTTAAAAATGGCTAAACCTGAGCAGCGCTTTTAACAACAGAGCCTTCTGGAGGACATTGATGCATAAATCAGAAGCAGCTTGATGGCACATAACAAGAACAACAGAAATATAAACAGAGGTGGGGAGAGAAGGAAATATTAGATTCAAGGACTTTTAGGAGGAGAATGCAAAAAAAGTTTAATAGACTAAATGCATCATGTATCAGTTACAGAAAGTTGGCTGGATAGCTCAGTGAGTTAGGCACCGGCTGAGAGTTCGATTCCCCACTGGGCCTCCTGGGAGACGAGCCAACCTGTGTGGCCTTGGGCAAACTGCACGGTCCCAAGGGCGCCCCCTAGAGGAAGGGAATGCAAAAACAACCCTGGAAAAGGGGCGCCATAAGTCAGAATCAACTTGATGGTACAGGGTTATTAACAGAATCTTGGAGTAATTAAAATGGCACAGGAAGGACAACTTTTCTTTTTAATTTTTTAATTTTTTAAAATAAAAGTCAGAGCTTTTTTAAAAAATTGGGGAGGTGGGAGGGCTGGATTGCAGTTCCCAGAGAGTTCTGGAAGTCATGCCTCATCTTTTAAGTAGGCCATAGGTCTTCTTGCATTGTTTATCCCCGAATATCAGGTGCCATCCCTGAAAGGGTTGAGGGGCCTTCTCAGCTGTTGCCCCCCGCAACTTTGGAAGGCCCTCCCTATAGAGATCCGCCTGGCTCCAACACTTTTGGCTTTTCGGTGCCAGGCAAAGACCTTTCTGTTTAGCCTGCATTTTAATTAAATAGTATTCTTTAGCTGGCCATATGAGCGGCAGGATTTATTAATATTAATGTTTTCATGATTTTTTAAAATATAGGGTATTATTATAATATTACCTATTTTTTATGGTTTTAATGTTTTTAAAGTTTTAGTATTGTTGTACGCTGCTCAGAGACCACTGATAATGGCACGGCTAAAAAAACTAGTAAGTAAGTAAGTAAGTAAGTAAGTAAGTAAGTAAGTAAGTAAGTAAGTAAGTAAGTAAGTAAGTAAGTAAGTAAGTAAGTAAGTAAGTAAGTAAGTAAGTAAGTAAGTAAAAAACTTTAAAAAAACCTGGAAGTGTACTTCAGCAGCTGTGTATTTATTTATTTGCCATTTCTGTGCTTTTTTTGGTACGCAATGTGCCCCCCACAACCCAGAGGGGTCCAGGGGTGGAAAGAAGAGTGACAGAAAGGGAAGTGAATGAGTGCTGGATCCAACCCAGTCTAAACACCCTTCTGGAATTAAAAATGTCTAGACACTATTGTACTTTGGGCACAGCATAAGATGACAAAAGGGGTCCAGGAGTGGAAGGTTGGACTCTGGACCCACTGGAGGCACTTAATGATTGGTTGAGAGGCATTTATGCTTTGTGGAAGGGAGATGATCTAGCAATAAACACCCAATGGCTCTGTAAAAAGTCTCTGTCCAGAAGTGATCCGACATAGCTCTTGCCAGAAGCCTGAGCGGTACCTTTCTAAAATTGCTTGGAATTGGTGCATTATTCTCTTAAAGTGAATGCGCCACAGAGACCAAATTCAGAGGGCTTTTTTTTTTACAGGAAGTATCTGCCATGTAGCAGAGAGATTTAGAGAGAGACAGAATGATTCAAGTCAGGTGAGTTCAGCAATGGGGAAATAAGAGACGATGGACATGCATGGTGCCTACATTCCATATGAACAGAAACAAGGAACACAACAAAACACAAGACATTGGGAACATTCCCCCATGCGCTATGAAACCCATGCATTTTACAATTTCTGGAAATCATTTTTCTATCCCACTTATATATACAGTAAGAACGTAAGAAGAGCCCTGCTGGATCAGACCAAGGGCCTCTCTAGTCCAGCTTCCTGTATCTCACTGGGCCCCCCACTAGGAGGGGGGGAGCACCCAAGACCACCAGATATAACTATCTCTTGCTACCCCTTTCCCTGCATCTGCCATTTGGAGGTCCCTTCCTTCGAAGCCTGGAGATTAGACATCCCCATCATGGCTTGTAACCTGCAATGGATGTTTCCTCCAGGAATCTGTCCCATCCCCTTTTAAAGGCCTCTAGGCCAGATGCCGTCACCACATCCTGTGGCAAGGAGTTCCACAGACTAACAACATGCTGGATAAAGAAATATATATCCCATGATCATATTTCCAGATCCAGAGATGGTTATTCCATTGTCATTACTTATTGTAATATGCCCTTTCCATTCCATAATGAGTTACTTAGGGCAGTGGTTCTTAGCCTTTTTGAAAGAATCGCCCCCTTGAGCCATTGAGGAAGTTATCATCACCCCTCTCCCACAACAAAATGGCAGTGCGGTGTGCTGCGATCACCAGCTGCTCTGGATCCACCTGCTGGATCTGCCTCCAGCACTGCGGCTGCAGCCGCCTTCACAAGTTTGGCTCACTCCATCACCCCCATATCGCCCCCTTCTGTTCCTTTGCCCCCGCGTCACCCCTTTTTGTTACATTGCCCCCAAAAAATGAAATCACGCCCTGGGGGGTGGTATCACCCAGGTTAAGAACCACTTCCTTAGGGGACACCCACCAAAATCCAAGTGAAAAAGGGGTCACCTTAGACTGAAGTCCTATGGAACTGAATCGTTCCCATGAGTTAGCTATCTAATGGAGGAGACTATGGAGTGGAAACCCCTAGGCCAAATTTGTTGTTGTTTAGTCGTTAAGTTGTGTCCGACTCTTTGTGACCCCATGGTCCAGAACAGGCCAGGCCCTCCTGTCTTCCCGGAGTTCGGTCAAATTCACGTTGGTAGCTTTGGTGACACTTTCCAACCATCTCATCCTCGGTCGTCCCCTTCTCCTCTTGCCTTCACACTTTCCCAACATCAGGGTCTTTTCCAGGGAGTCTTCTCTTCTCATGAGATGACTAAAGGATTGGAGCCTCAGCTTCAGGATCTGTCCTTCCAGTGAGCACTCAGGGTTGATTTCCTTCAGAACGGATAGGTTTGTTCTCCTTGCAGTCCAGGGGACTCTCAAGAGCCTCCTCCAGCACCACAATTCAAAAGCATCAATTCTTCAGCAGTCAGCCTTCTTTAGGGTCCAACTCTCACTTCCATAAATACCTACTGGAAAAACCATAGCTTTGACTACGTGGACCTTTGTGGGCAAGGTGATATCTTCTTTTTAGGATGCTGTTTAGGTTTGTTATCACCTTCCTCCCAAGAAGCAGGCATCTTTTAATTTCGTGGCTGCTGTCACAATTTGCAGTGATCACGGAGCCCAAGAAAGTCACCCTTCCACTTCGATTTGCCAGGAGGTGATGGGACCAGTGGCCATGATCTTAGTTTTTGTGATGTTAAACTTCAGACCATTTTTTGCACTTATTTTTTCAATTATCTTATTCTTAGTGGGATATTTAGCATAAGAAATGGTGTACTGAAAGCATCAAAGCTACCTACTCTTAGAAAACACAGAACATTAATCTACTGGTAACAAGCGTCCTCTGAATTATATTCTTAAGGCCCACTGATCACCCAGCCATATATTTACAGTAACTAGATAGAATTATGCTCAGATCCACATAAACATGGTCTATGATAAAACTACTGTGAATTTGGTGAACCGAGCAGGGTTAATAAAATTAGTGATATGTGAGAGAGAATCATTCTGAAGAAGCATTCCAACATTCTTTATGCTTCCTTTTTACAATTCCATTATTCAAAGGGATGTTATCATCTCACAAAAAAAAAGTTGAAATAGAAACTGTCTGACTTTGGGCCCATCCTGAGAAGAGAGGATTCTCTGGAAAAGACCATCATGCCGGGAATAGTGGAAAGCAGCAGGAAAAGAGGGAGACCCAATACGAGATGGACAGAGTCCCTCAAGGAACCACCGCCTTGAATCTACACGAGCTAAGCTGGGTTAGGCTGAGGACAGGACCTTTTGAAGATCACTCATCCATCGGGTTGCCATACGGTCTTCCTCTGTAAAGGCTGAGAGAATATTCTCTCCTCTTGGGGCATCTGAACCCACTGGAAGAACATCCCTTGGCAGGGTCATGGAAGGAGGCTGCCTTGTTCTTGTGGATTTGTGTGAGTGTCCCCGCCATGCCATTAGGTGACCTCCTGTGGTCTACCTAAGGAATGTACACCTGGCCAAAGTCACAAGCCCCTTGGGTACCCCATGTGGCCCCTCCAGGCCATAACCATCTCTCATGACATGTAAAAAAAAAGCCCTCCCCCAAACACTAATTGTACCTCTGCTTACACCTCCTTATTAATAGATTAATTCACAGTGATTACACTGCCAAGGAAAAATAATAGATGCAATCCAGTGTCAAGGTATGTCACTGCAGTAGCTACTAGAGATGGGTGCGAGCTACCGCTTCGGCAGTTTGCGCTGGTTTGGCCAACAACCAAGCAGGTGTTCTGTCGTGTGGCGCTCCACCCGCTTGGGTGGGCACCTGCTCAGAAGCGGCCCCCAGAGGTGGTGGGGCAGGAAGGCCAGGGTGCTGCTTCCGTGCGCGTTGTGTGCCAGAGGGGGAAGGGCACTGAACCGCAGAACACCGATTCGCCTAGCGATTCGTGCTCCTCTCTGGTAGCTACCCAGCTCATGTAATATATCAATCCTGGAAAAGCATATTCGGAAAATTATTCAGGGACAGGGGTCTAACACCCATCCTCTCAAAAAGAAAGCAAGCCGGTTTCATGGCCATTCTCTCAATTTTCTGCATCAAAGAGTCACGGGGAATGGTTGGCAGCCATCAAACACGGCAGCAAGAAAACCAAGGCCACCAAGACCAAAATGAATCCCTGGGAAACAAGGATCTGTGGCGAGTTTAGACACCATTTCATGTTTGTTTGCTTTCACTTGATCAAAGTCAGCAACATATTGGCGGGAATTGGGTGTATGTGTGTGTAGAAACGACGATTTCATGGCAGTCAAACATGCTAGTGAGGAAGATGGGAAAAGTTGCCATCTTTGGGTACTTGCAAGGAAAGGGAAAGGTGCTTTCAGTCAGGTCTGGCTTAATGAGAATGCGACCAAGGCACTAAGGATGCAGGGGGAATAGATCTGAAGGCCTTCCGGCATCTTCTTTTCTACTCCATGACAAATGTGAGAAGGTCAAGGGAGGTCAACAAAGCATTCAAGGGCTGTTTGGCTTGTGCCGAGAGGTTGAGGGATTCGTACCCGTGAAGACATGCGTCATGGCAGAGCTCGGAAGGAAAAGGGGGGGGAGGGTGTCTGTGAGGGTCTTGAAGGAAAACACAGGCAGTGAGACTTACGCTGGCGTTAGTTTTATCACTTCCACCCGAAGAAACACTCCACCGTTTTATACCCTAAATGTACAAGAAAGAAAAGTGTGTTTCCCCCCCTTTAATCAATGCCGGGAAACGTAGAAAAATCAGAACATAGCTTGGTCAGAGGACGTAAGCACAATCCTTATGTGGCAGCCATTCAAAATAATTTCTCTCGAAAACATAGCATGTGAAGGGATAAGAGACACACACAACACAAGAAGAACCTCCAAAAGGACCCTTTGGTGGCCGCATCCAGTTATCTGTTCTGGGAATTCTTGATTTCCCAAGGGGGAAAAGTGGGGCAATTCCACTCGTGACTGTACCCTGTTGAGGGGACAGGCAAGCACTGATCCTAGAAGACCCATTTGGTGCTTGTGCTGATGTGATCCTTCCCTCCGCCGCCCCCAAAGGGCAGGATTCTCTGAAAGGGGGATGATGACCCACCTTGCTATCTGTCGTTGGGGACTCCTTGTCTTTCTCTGCATGCTGCAACTTCCGGTTCAGATCCTGGAACATGTCTTGGTGTCGTTTCCGCGTGTGCATGATTTTCTGCAATGAGGAAGAAAGATGGAGGTCAAGGCTTTCTGGACAGTGTGTGTGCCTCTGACAGAAACGATGGAAAAACATAGCCCAGTGTGACTTTTTTTTAAAAAAAGAGAACAAAATTAGCACAATAATGTATACACAGATCCATGCAATGTAGTTTTCTCAGAAAACATGCAATTCTAAGCACGTTCTCTCTGTCTTGGAGATATTTCTAAAGACACTTTGCTCAAAACCTCACATTTTTCTATGCTTTTTTGCTGTACTTCAGTCAAGAGCTCCACTGGATAATGGGCAGAGCTGCAAACTCCGACAGTGTTGTGTGTTTTTAGCGTCACACATTCCTTCAGTTTGAAATAGGGGGTCAAATGGATTCTCAAGAAGAAAGCATGAAAAGTCTTACCTCAAAATCTAGTTCTGCGTACCGAGATTTCCGCCTCTGAGGAATGAGAGAGAAATATAAGTTACTCACAGTTGACGGTGGGCTGATCACACCCTCAGAAAAGTGTTTTACATCTTCCCCATGGAGGCTGACAGTTCACATTTTTGGGAGGACCATGATTCCACTTTGGATTTGTGTATAAACCTTCTGGTTGCTACCCAAGGACTCGGATCTTGTCCCCAAAACAACTTCAACCTCTGGAATAGCTTCTCCAAGGCTTACGCTAAAATCTGTTGTGGATTCACTACCCCATTGATATCAGAGTCCATTCCATTTTCCCCATTTGATGAAATCCATATTTCAGTGTATGCAGCTGGGATGTGACCTCACTTTATTTTCAATGGGGAAATGTAGTGATTTTTTTTAAAAAAAATCCTATCACACTGGCCTATTTAACAGCAGGGGTGGGGGTCTAGAAAGACTAGGAAGACTGGCAATAAATCTGGTGAGAATAAAATGAGACAGAGTTAGGAAGGTCATTCTGAGCCCCTTCAAGGCAAAGCAGGAGGTGTAAGAAAGCAATGAATGAAGAAAATACTATAGAATCATTCTGATTTGATAATGTAGGACAGTTATCAATGAGAGAGGGCCTTACGTAAAAAGGACCAATTGTGTCTAGAAGAATGGATACCCTTCCATAAATGAATAGCTGGAAATGCTTTGCACTTAGTAGGAAAAGAAAAGTGGGCCACTTTCCCTTTCTCTCACATTTCTATTATAATTGCGGTTAAAAAAATCTTGCATCCTTTCCATGCCACTTACGAAAGAATCTGAAATCTGGTGAACGGGACAAGGCCCATCTGTACCAACCAAATTCTACAGGGACATCTGTTCCCAGTGTGAAAAGGGGCATATTGTAGATCAGTGGACCCCAACCTTGGGCCTCCAGATGTTCTTGGACTACAACTCCCAGAAGCCTTCACCACCACCTCTGCTGGCCAGGATTTCTGGGAGTTGAAGTCCAAGAACATCTGGAGGCCCAAGGTCGAGGACCACTGTTGTAGATGCCTGCCATACAGCTGTTAAAGATGATGAGTTTGTCATGGGGGAAAAAAAGTTGGACACCCTAATTAAGCTCCACAGACATCAAGGATTAAAGCCAGACTTCTAAGAGCGAAGCACACAACACACACACCCCGCCTGGAGAATTCTGCTTCATTTACTTCCAAGTTCTCTGTGTTTTGTTTTGTTTTTTTAACACCATCAAGTTATTTCTATCCCTTTTGTGAAGAAAAGTTGTGGCTTTGGTTAAGTTCTTCTCTAAAAAGGAAACCAAATAAAATTCCCCTCTTTCTGGCATCAACCCATGGATCCTTTCAGCCTCACTTCATACCATCCGACTGGCAGCTACCTTCCAAGGTCAGAAGGAGGAAGGAACTCAGTGGTCCCTCAAAGTCCCATGTGCCTCAAATTATTTTTGGAAACTAGCTGCCTTAAATTGAGATAGAACGATGGTCCCACTTGGCCCGTGTGGTCAACTCTGTTGGGCAACAGTGGCTCACCAGCAGAATTCTTTTTAGCTCTACTTGGAGAGCACTTGGGGTTCCTGGTGGTCTCCCATCCAAACGTTAACCAGGCCTGACCCTACTTAGCTTCTGAAATCAAAAGAGACTGGTGCACTCCTCCTTGGAGACTGAAAAGGGCAGGGACTGAACTGGGAAGTTCTATACTGAAGCAGTATATGCCTTATCATGACCAAAATCTCCCTTACCTCAAGGGAACTCATGGAAAGGGTGGAGACAGTCTCACCCTTCGACACAATGCCTGAGTTTCCAGACTCGCCTGGCTCACACAAGCTGTTGGGCATCTGTGAGGCACCGGATTTGCTGACCACTGGAGGTGATAACTGTTGTTGTTGTTGCTGCTGCTGCTGCTGTAGTGGTGGTGGTGGTTGCTGTTGTTGTTGCTGCTGCATCATATGGGAAGGTGGGACCTCCCCACAGCCCATCACCACTGGCTCCCTTGGAGGGCTCTTGACTACAAAACCTGGGTCAGTGGCCATACTGAGGTGGATAAGCCGCGTCTGTGGCATCTGGTCAATGTTGATGCTGTATTTTGTTTCGTCCTTGGGTGGTGGAGGTGGCGGCGGCGGCTTTGGCCGCAAGGTGGAGGTGTTGGTGGGCAGGATGACATAGCTGGTGTTATCTATGGCTTGGTCTTGTGCCCGAGAGAGCTCCGAGTCCAGCTTTTTGAAGATATCCCCATCACAGATGTAGATGGACTTGGGGAGCTGGCTCTTGTCTTTCTTCAAAGTGAGGGTGTGGTTGCTGAAGTCGTTGAGGTTGATGGCCCCCAGGTAGTGTGGGGAGCCTTGGAGGTGCATCTTGGAGACGTTGGCTGGAAGACTGTTGAAGTTGGATGAACCTTTCTGGTGGTTCAGCTTCACCTTCTCCTCGTCCTGCAGTGAAGGACGCTTCAGGGTCCCCGTGATGGTCATCGTACGACAGGTGCTGATATCTTTATTGAGCACTAATAAGTTGGAGGAAAGCAGAAGGTGGTCAGCAAATGCAATGGGAAATATCTCACAACACAACAGAGAAGACATTCATCACAATGGCACTGCTTAATCATATGACCACAAGACCCTGGAGGACAGGCTTATAAAGACAATTTTTTGTTCTGACCATCTATGAAAATACATCCATGTGCCAAAAGTAGTGATTATCTTGTGCCAAAATTAGTGATTATTTTGTGCCAAAATTAGTGATTATCCTGGAACAGCTGTTATGTGGTGTCTACTTTAGCTTCCCAGAAAGGCAGATGTGCAAACTCTTGCAGTTACCTCTTAGAGTGGAAACTGGATGTGATTGAATATACAATGTTCTCCACAGTGGACAGAATCCTATCTCCGACTTACTGATGTGTAAGGCAAAACCACCCAAGTTTTGATGGCAAATTGACATTCACTCACCAGGTGCTGGTTGAGTTCTTGGGCATGAGGTTGATCAAGGGATTGGACATCTTCCCAAGAATGCAACCAGAATGCTGATACTAAATGGCAACATGCCACCAAGACTAAAGCAATTTCCTTTGCACAAGTGGAAATCACCAAGAGGATTCTGGCCAATGTCTAAGATTTGGAGAACAGATGTAAAGCACTCTGGTGAAACTGTTAGACATTTTCCCTTTGTCCTGCCGCACAAATTTTGCAGTGGGTCCAAAAGAGTTCTGCTGTGAAAGTGAAAAGGGAAGCTGAAAGGATTCTTCCAAGTTTGGATCATAGAACAGAAAGCCCTTCAATTTCCTGCTTGCTGCTCCTTACTTTTAACAGTATGCCTGCACTCCAAAGGAAAATACCACTGTAGGCATATATTGTCAGCTGCAGTGGACAGAGGGAACCCAGGGAGAAGAAGCATCATGTACCCACCAGTTCAAGATGCCAGTTTTTTTAGTTATTTACCCTGCAGAACAGATGTAAATAAAGGGTGTGAAATGAGAAGAACCAGCAGGATTTAGTCAATAAATCTTGGAGTAGGTCTCAGGAGACGTTGGGTCAAGTTTCACCGTCCGTGGCGATCACAAGGTGCTCCTTGAACATCTTACATGCTGTGAAAACTCTCTTAGGGTTGCCGTAAGTCAGAACTGAGTTTGTGGCGCATGACCACCAGAGCATGGTCAATTGGCCTTTGTGGCACCAATTGAATATTTCTCCAAAGATTATTAAACCCAGACTGGTTTAATGGAAACAGCAAACAGACTCTTCAAAAAAGCACAAGAAAGGCATTCTCATGGCAGAGTAGGAAGGAATATCCTAGAAGTTGGTGAATTCTCCTTCTTTGGAGTCACATGAAGGGGTGACTATGTTAGAGATGCTTTAGTTGTAGGTTTCCTACAGAAGCAGAGAACTGGAAGAGAGGATTCCTTGGGGCGCCTTCCAAGTCTCTGATTCTATGGCAGCAGCATAGAGTTGGAAAGGTCCCCTTAGACCTTTTGTTTCAACCTCCCACTGATGGACTCATCAAGCTCAAGCACTCCAGACTGACATTCATCTATGTAAATAGCTCTAATCAGTGAGGGCCCACTAGCTGCTGAGCCTGTTGTTCCTTTGTGCTAGGAAACCTTGGAGAAGTACGCAACTAAGACCTTGGCTTTTAACTGACTGCAAATTTTGCCTTTGTCTTTTTAAGTCAGCAGCACAGAACATCAAGAGGACAAAAGGAATCTAAGACTGGTCAATGCCACGGTTGGTGACAAATGCATTGCTTACCATTTCGGGACAATGGGATTCAAATCACAAGGATAGGCTAAGATCCCTAGCAACTGACAGACATTGACCTCCTGACTCTGATTTCCAACAAAAACAAACATGAAATTCCACATCTCTCAGACCCTGGATGAATGTTTCATGGTTAGCTCAGCTGAATCCCTGATCTTCCCTCTCTTTCTAAACAGAACAGTAGGTCTTTCTGCAGGCAACTTTGTGAGGAGTGGGTGAAGCCAAAATCCAGAACTTTGCAAATACCAGTTATGCATTTAGACAATTGGATGGATGTTTCTTTTGGCCTGCTTGATACTGGACTGCTCCTTAGTCTAATTCAATGACAGCGTTACAAACAATATCGATAGCACCGCTAGGAAGCTATTTTGACTTCCGAAGGATCCAGCCAAAACTACTTTTTTGATTAGCATTATTGTTCATTAATGAAGGCCATCCCCCTTTGCACAAAAGGATTGAATGGCCCTCTACAGGCAACCATCAAGGATACCTGAAGGCGTTCAATCGGTTTCTTTGAGGGATTTTATTTTCCAGCCCAAACAAAAGAACCACAATAACATCAAAGAAGCTACACACATTTTTCTTTAGTAAAACAGTTCTCTCGTGAAGCATTTGGGATCCTGTGTGTCTGGATTACCTGCAGAGGTAATCATCCCAGTCTTTAAAGCAGCCTTTTTTCAATGTGGTGGCGCAGATGGTTGAGACGGTGGCCCCTGCTATTCCCCTTTTTTGACCGTGCTAGCTGGGACTGGATGGGAATTGCAGGCAAAACATCTGGAGGTCATTTGGTTGGGGCAGGTTGGTTGTGAGTGTGAACAAGGGATGGCAAGCTTGGGTGCCATTTTGTTTTATTTCTTTATTTTATTAGATTTATACCTCGCCCATCTAGACCAAAGGTCTACTCTGGGCTGCCATCACTTCCACATAGAAGGAGGCTTATATTGCTCAATTTGTAGAGATTTTTAAAAATGTCCTTGTGGCGTCCGACCAGGTCATGAATATTAATGTGCTACCTGCATGGACCAATGAGAGTGTTGGAGAGGCGGAGTCACAAGATAGAAGAGTCTCTGCACAGGGAGGAAAGCGGGTTAGAGTTTAGATTGGGAGAATTGGAGTCGAGGGTTTAGCGTGAGAGGTTTTGGAATTTGGAGTAGAGAGAGAGAGAGAGAGATAGTGGGTGGTTGAGAGTGGATGAAGTAGGATGTTTTGTTAAAAGTTAATGACACGGATGGTACCTTTATCACATGTAATAATAAACAACTTCTATTTGGTTCTTTTAAAAATGACACATTGCCTAGACCTCTATTATTAATAACATATAATGCTGATGTAATCAACTGGTGGTAGCTGAAAGACACGTAGCTTGTGCCCTTTGCTTGGTGAAACAACCAAAAGACAGGCAGGAACGTGGCAGTCCTATGCAAAGGCAGTCCTGAGATGGGGGCAGATATAAGCACATAGAACCCATGGAATAGTTTCCAGAGGTTATCAGTTCCTGCTTGAGTGCCCTGTACAATCTGGATTAACACCACAAATGTCCATGTTGAACTCTCTGACTCCTTAAAAGTCAGGACCTGATAGGCTGAAATCCAGTAATAAGTCACAAGTAGAGTAGGCCCATTAAATCAATGGGGATTTAACTCCTCTCTGTTAGGTTCCACTGATTCAATGGGTTTACGCTGGTTGCAACTTATTACTGCAGTTCAGCCATTGTGTGCAGAGCCGCCCTAGAACATGATGGGACCAATCTGTTATGGAATTCTCTCATTGCAGGAAGATTTTTGCAACTGGGCAAAAGAAGTTAATGTGGTGGGAACTAGAGGCCACTGCAGAAGTGTTCTGTGGACAAGTCAGTCTGTCATCCATCATCAGTTCTCCATAGGACCTTGGTGTTCCAGATCAGAGTAGCCATCTGCAGTCAAGACCCCTCTGTTTCAGCCATGCTGTCAATGAGCTGTCGCCATTTTGCATCCTCAACAATGCAAGCCATGTCATTCCAGGGAAGTGTGCGTGGGTGTGTACGTGTGTGCATTTGCACATGGGGGAGGAAGATAAGGAGTCTGCCAAAAGAAGTGTGGGAAACTCTCAAGTCTTCCGAGTAAATTGCATCGCCAGCCCAACCCCAAATTCTTTGTTTAGTTGATAGCATCAGAAGTGACCAGAGGGAGAAAATAGAAGCAGCAAGGAGATCAACAGAGAGAGAGAGAGAGAGAGAGAGAGAGAGAGAGAGAGAGGAAGTGGGAGGGAGATGATAGAAGATGCTAGCAGAAAGTAGAGCATCTCAGCGGACCAGTGAGTGCCACATGGAGATGGAATAAAAAACTATAATGTATTTCCCAAGGACATGTCAGCACTGGCCTCATTCTCTAACACTCACATTCCCTCTTGGAATTATAAAGCTGATGAGGGAGTGTAATTCCTAGTTTCAGGAGCAATTATGCTGTGCGGTTCACTCTCCATCGGGTTGGCACTTCCGGCGGGCTGCTCAACCAGCAGTGCGGCTTGCTTTTAACTCATGGGTCAGCTGGCCAGGTCTTGACGCAAGATGCAGTCCCGGCTAGAGGTGTAAAATTTCCAGAAATTCTGAAGCTATATAAAATGGCTTGGGGAAAAAAACCTGGAAAAATTGGGGGGGGGGGGGAAACAGTCCAGCCCCCACATTTTTTTTCCCAAAGCTGTTTTATATGGCTTCAAAATTTCCAGAAATGTTACATTTCTAGTCAGGGATGGAGGAATCAGTCAATTTCCATTCCTCATCTTTTCTCTTTTTCCCCCTTGTCTTAAATAGCAATGGAAAGTATATTCATTACATTCCTTGTTCTCGTGGGTTTATCTAATCTTGACAAGATGAGACCGTTCAAGAATACCACAAGGTTTCTCATCTGCAGTAGAGAACTGAACGAAAACTTTTTTTTTTCACACAGCTCCCACAGTTTGCATAAACTCTCCTTGGCATCAGAAAAATGTTTGCTAGAATGGTTGTGTCCCAAGATGGATACATTGGGAAGCACTGGTGATGAAATGGGACAGACCAGATTGATACGTGTTGAAATTGAAATGGGACACTGATCTTTTGCCCATAGGTGGGGACACTAACTCTCCCTCTTCTGGCTGCTACCTGGGCTTCCAGATAGGTGTTGGAATGTGAAGTAGAGATATTGCAGTCTCAGGAATCAGAAAATGCACACGGATGATTAGATGGCTGGACAGACAGAGAGATGCAAAAGAGGGAAATGAATATAATGTGCATGTGGGGAGGGACAGAGAGAAGAAAGATGGAAGGACAGAAAAATAATGAAATAGCAAAGGTGAACATGTCCCATATGACATTTTAATTTTTTTTACCTCCATGGTTTTTGAACACACATAAACATATAATGTAGAGATGCAGTAACTGCGCTCACTCACCAAGGGAATGGGGTTGTTTTCACCACCTCCCTGGCAACGAGGTATGCACATGCTGGCAAAACAACCATTTACTGTCACTTATTGTGTGAAGCATCCATGAGAAGGGCAGAGCAATGAAAAGTGGGATATAGAGAGGAAGGGAAGGGAAGAGATGGGAAAGGAAGAGAAGGGAAGGGAAGGGAAGAGAAAAGAAGAGAAGAGAAGGGAAGGGAAGAGAAAAGAAGAGAAGGGAAGGGAAGAGAAGGGAAGGGAAGGGAAGGGAAGGGAAGAGAAAAGAGAAGGAAAAGGAAAGGAAAGAAAAAGAAAAAGAAAAGAGAAACCCAGGAAGAAAAGGAGAAGAAAAGAAATTCATAGAAGAGCAAACAGCGCTAATACTCAGACTTAAGGAGATCCTGGTTTGGAAGATTGGAATTCTAGGCAGGGTCTGGGTTTGCTGGGAGTGTTCTTGCTCAGAAGCAGGAAAGAAGGTTGTAAGGAGTAGCTCCTGCAACACTAGCAAGCAGGTGAAGGCTTCTTCGGGTGCCTCAGGGGTGCAGGAGAGCAGAGGGCTTCAGGATGGGAGAGACAGGACAGACCATCTCAAACCTTTGATCCTCCTTCCATGGTCAACAGGCACAGCGCTGGATCTACGCAAGCCAGGGAAGATGGTGATGGCCCATGCAAGGCTGCTGGGCTCGAAGGATATAGGTTTTGGGGAGAGCAAAGGGGAGAAGCACACGGAGAAGGAACCTGTTTCCCCCACTGTCTCTTCAGGAACAGGCAAAGTTCAGCGAGAATAATGCAACAGCTGTAACAGCTCACTAGAAGCAGACAGGTTGATGTTACTGAACTGCGACTCCCAAAATTCTGGGAGTCGTAGCTTAGAAACACTAGCCTGCATGCTTCAAGAGCTCATTCATCCAAAAGCAAAATGATGAGCATTAATTCACATTTTAGATTTGCTAGATTTTACGACGTTAAAATACTGCTGAGAAACATCTGCTGGAATGATCAAAAATACAGGTAAGATAAGGCAGGAGCTATACAGCCGTGACCCAAATGGCTGTTTCACAGCTGAACGTCTCACATTTTAATCTTAAACAACCTTTTAAGCCTGACACTCAAATTGACGGTTGACGAATCGATTCCTTTTGCTTGAAAGGACAGTGGAAGTGCACATCATGCAGACATGCAGTGTTATTCTCACATAAACCTGGTTTCGATGGCCAGCCTTGTACTGCTTTTTATTTGTGTGTGACGAGAAGGCAGGTTGGGCATTTGAAGAAGCAGGATGAATTCCCAACCCGTAAAGGTCAATTACCTGCCTTAATGAGTCAGTGAAGACAGAAGAATCTGGACACTGTCTCAGTTCTTGTTGAAAAATGTTGTCTCAACAAGGTGGGGGAATTTCAAGGTTTCGCCAGCCTCAGCATGAATGTGTGGGCGAGGCACCAAGGACTTTTTTTCTTAAATCATGCTTTACACCCTTTCTCTTTGTCAGCAGAAACACACCTGTCCTTTGTAGGCATCCTTCAGTCTCGAGAGACTACAGTATGCCCGGTCCGCTGATGAGCTCTTCAGCTGCATGGGCCGCCATTATCCCATTCCCGGGATAACGCGAAACTGAGATATCTCGCAATGATAGCCAAGAAAATGGAGGAGGGAGAGTATTTGAGCTAGGGCTCCTCCTACCTTCAGCCTTTTCCTTTCTGGCAGTCATATATATAGAAGGGGGAAAGCAGGGAAGGAGTGGAGGATGGGGTGCGGCGTGGCCATTAGGCCAGCTTCTGTGCCTGCTAAGCCAGCAAAGGACAGTGCTGGGAGCATTGTATATAATCAATAGGAATTAATTAATAACAATAAGAAGATATGTAAAGGAAGAGGGAATAGGAAGTGCGGGCTTGAGGCATTTTATTATTAGAAAAGCGGATGTTTGTGGGTGCACGCCCAACCCCCTGGACCCCTCAGCTTCTCAGTTATTCTCAAATATTGTGCCTGGTCAATGTTTTAATTTTGGGGGGGGGCTTTGTGTCTTGCATAAGCTTTCAATATATTAGTACTCAGTTTTTATTTATTAGATAAGCTGCTTCACGTTTTGCCTTAATTAGGCTTCATTATAAGGACAATCTTTGTTTATTGCCTGATGTTTGCTGGGGCTATTTAAATAAATAGCTTGAATTTACGTTGGATAATTTATCATAGTTTAGCATCAGTATAATTGAATATTTACAAGAATAATATAAGTAGTGTTGACTTGCTGGATTAAGATTCAGATATAAATAATTATTAGTATTGTCTATTAATTATAATTAAATATTTACAAGACTGGATTAATATTTAGATATAGTTAATTCATTATAGTGTAGTCTCTTAATTATAATCAAATATTTACAAGAATAGTATAATTGTAGTTGTCTTGCTGGATTAATATTCAGTTATAATTCTAGATTTATTATCTTTTGATATTCTTGGGTAGTTAGACTGGTGAAATTGCTTTTAAATGGACTTTTACCAGGTAATTGATAAGTTAGTTTCTACCACTAGGGGGGGTTCAGGCAAGGTTTGCTAATACCAGGACTACATAGGCAGTATTTGGACTCCAAGTTTCAAGTGGTAAAGATATAGAGGATAGTATATATAGCAGCATCTGGTATAATTATTAGATTGCAAGTATTCTGGTAGAGTTTCTGTAGCAAAGGGACACCGTTCTGAAGTGCAGTAGTAATTGGTGTTCAGGTCTTGCATTTGCAGCAGTGATGTCCTCCAAAAAGTGACAAGGGAGCAAGAAGGGCAAACAGCCTGCCAAAAAGAGGGTGCCCCCCACGTTTCCCTGCCTCAATCATGGCATGACCAATATGGCAGCAGCTGCAAGAAAAGATTGCAGCATTGGAGGCTGAAAGGACAACTCAACATGCCTTGCCAGTTAGCGTGCCACAACCTTGCCGTTCCGCATTTTTTGGCCCAATGCCAGGAGTAGGTGTATGGTCATATCTGTCAGTACCAAATATGGGCTATAACACAGTGTCTCTGAATGTGTTGCATTTCGGGGTCGCGCCATGCCTCTAGGTGACCACCTAGCACCAGCGACTAAGGAACAAAATTTGAAAGAAAGTATGCAGACCTATTCAAACTCCTCAATAGAGAAGTAGAAAAGAAGGATGTTAATAAGGAAGATGAACAGGAGAAGGAAAGACGTAGCAGGCGTAAGCCAGATAGGACCTGAGCCAATTGGTTACCAGGATTTATCATCTATGCTGGGGTGATTGTGAGAGCGTAGCCCTGGAGGGCACTGGCTCTCTTCCAGTTCTTAGATTTGATTTACTAAGCATATGTAGACTTTGCGGGACAGGCCTGGTTGACATATGATGAATCGTTCCATATGCACAGTGTGATTCATCCAAATTTGCGCTGGGATGAGCCGTTGCCAGGCCTCTGGCTGCAGATTATGACTCCAGCTTGACCTAACCCCCGAGAACGGTTTCATAGTGGTCACCTGATCCATAAACAGGGTGTGAATGTGGGTTTCTGCGCCGGCACAGGGCAAGCAGTTCAACCCCGCTTTCTCTGTTGGGATTACAATGCCAAGGGAACATGCTCATGCAAGAGATGTAGATTCCGGCATGAATGCTTGGTGTGTGTGGGTCAGCACCCCACCACATCATGCTTTCGAGCCAGCACACAGAGGAATGCCATCAAGGATGCTGGAGGTAATAAGAAGGGGTCCCCCCGGCAAAGGGCCCCAGCCCAATTAATTTAGAGGGACTGGGGGACAGTCGGTGACAGATAATGATAGTGGGCCACAGCTTAGTTTTTTGGGCTGCGAGATATGCTGCTCAGTTGGCGTGGGGTAGCAATTTGGGTCTCGCAGACAGAGCCCAAATCGTGTGAAGAGGGATCTGTGGACTGTTACGGGGCCAGTTATGCAGAGTGTCTGCATTCAGTGTGCAACCCCGGATGTCTTGATTATACATCTGGGAGGTTTGGAAATATTTTTGGCTGACATCAAGGGGGGGGGCTGATTTTTAGAGCTCAAGAGGCTTGATGGCGAGCATGGGCCTTAAGTGTAGTTTGCCCCTATGCCATGGCGGGTAATTCGGATATAACAGGTTTCGGTGAGTTCCCTCACAAACACGGGTAAAGTATAGCTCATCTGATCTCCCAGTGCCACCGATCGTGCAATTACAGCGCTTGGGGGAGAAGATCCGCTCGGGCTGCTCCCGGACCAACCGTCAACAAGAAGAAGGGGACTTGAGGTCTGGGGGTGATCAAATTTGGGCCGGCCGGGTTCTCACTGTCTTCACAACTGCGAGATATTGGGGCTCAGGACTCGCCCATAGTTTGGTAGGGGTCTGTTGAGACCCCTCTGCAGAACCTCAGTCTGCACCAACACAGGTCGCCCTTTTTCCATTGAGGATAAATTTGAAAATTTAATAAAGTGTGGCCCATGTTCATTCCATAACAGTTGTCTCGTGTCTTATTCCGGGGTAAGGGGATAATGGTAACGTGCTCTGAATAGAGGTCTTGGAACAGCGTCTAGTGTGGCTGAGAAGGCCAATTCGAGAGTGACCATCCCTTCCACACTGAAGACAAATACAATCTCTCCCCTGTGCAGCTCCCTGATTCTGCTGCTTTCGGGACTGCCTCTTTGCCTCAGCCTGCTGGACAAGGGTCTCTTCAAAATGGATGAGACCATGCTGCACCGCCTGCTTCCAGGCTGAATGCTCAGATTTCAATGAAGCACAACACACAGGCTGATTGCTTACAGAGTTACAAAAAACCCATCTTGTGCTTACATGTTATTAATCCTGGATCCATTCAACAAGCCAACAGCTATCATGTTTTAAATGTTGCGTATTTTTTTAAAGGGTGCATATTCTTTCTGCTATGGACAAATAAAACTTGTCATCTCCTAAGGGAGGAATTTTATATATATAGATATGCTTTCTTGTTATAACCCATGAGAATGAACCAGATCGTCATTCACACGCCCCCAGTTTTGACTTCACATGTCTTGAAATGGCTGTGGGCATAGAGATTTCTGTTGCTCCAGTGAGCAGAAGGGTTTTATATTCCTGGGCAAAGGCTTAGCAGGCTGAAAATGGCAATAAGCAGAGAAAAGAGATGGGCCCATGGCTAAACAAGAAGTAATAGAGGGCGCTATTTTAAAATTCTTGTACCTACTCTTTTAGATACAAACAGGAGGGTGAGAAACAGTATGTACAGTATCTCCTTTCCAGTAGAACTGAAAGCCTTCCACCTTGCACCTTCGAATTTGATTGAAATAGAGATTTAAATAGCTTAATCTCCAAGCATGTGGAAGATACCATTTGGAACTACAACTCCCAGCGGCCATGTCAGCTGGGGCTTTTGGGAGATGTTATTCAAACTAGAATATTTCTTAAGTTTGGCTGTCGATCTGTCTGCCTCTGTCAAGCGGCATTCAGGCACTGAACTTTTCTGTCTCTTGCCCACTGTGATTTGCGCTTAATCTCAGCCAGATCCTAAACACGCAAGGAAGCAGCAGAAAAGAAGCAGGCATAAGGGTGTGGGTGGCGTCGGGAGTCTCTCATGGGGAGAAGGGGAGCAAGAAACAACTTCGACATGCGGGGCCCCTGGAACTGACACACAGAATCAGGACACATTGCTTTTGTTTGAAAAAGGAAAAAGAAAGATCAAGTTCAATCCCCAAACCAGGTCACTTGTTGAGTTCTCACCTGTAATGTGCTCACCTGATCTACACGCCATGTCCACATCCTTCTCGAAATCAGTCTGAAAGACAGAGAAAGCAAAGGGAGGGGGGAATCAGTGGGGCGGATGGGGAAGGTGGGTGTTGGATGGAGGAGGGCAAGGGGCCAGCGTTTCCAGTAATGTAGAACCACCCGACAATATACGTAGCAAAAGGAAGCATTATTTAGAAGGAAAGGGATCCCACAGGACTAGATTTATTGCACAACCCAAAGGTAACTCAACTGATTCCTTTTATACCTCCTTAGTTGTATTTCTGCTCACAAATAAACTTGTCAAGGCATATCTGTTTCCTTTTCAGTATTATAGGTGAAAATGAAATAAAAACCGAAAGTAAAAAGAGACAAAAACGTGGGGGCACCTTAAAGACTAACTTTTAAATTTTTTTTAACGTGAGCTTTCGTGGACATGTCCACTTCATCAGACGTAAGAGGAGGAGTTATAACATGGCAAATATATATGCATCACATCAAGGTTGTGGTTGGTTGGTAAGAAAGTCAGTGGGTGTTAAACATTGTGATGATACTGTCTTTGATATGCAGGTGTTTTGTAGAAGCTAGTGCTGTGAAGAATATGAGAACCTCTGTCATAGATTAACAATGGTAAGATAACAAAGGTAGTATAACAATTGCGTTAATCAGATATGCTATTGGTTGATGAACTCCCCCCCCCGACAAGCTTTTCTTTGTAATCAGTTGCAAAGTGTGTGAATTACCCCAGATAATGGATAACCACCAGAACAGAGTGGAATCTGTTTTGCCTTAGGAAAGGGAAGAAAAATATCTGGGAGTTGCAGTACAGTATACAGTGGTGCCTCGCATAACGTTTGCTTCGTTTAACGTTTTTTTTTGCTAAACGTTTATTTTTTCAGAGTCAGATTGTGCTTCGTATAATGTTTTTCCCTATGGGCGATTTTCGCATAGCGGTTTTGGGACCATGCTTCGCTTAACGTTTTTTGTTTTAGGTCCCCTGCTTCACTTAATGATGTTTTTTTTTTCAATTAAAAAAGTGTCTTAGAAGGGTCAAAAACGGTTCTAAATGCTTGGATTCGTTAGAGGACCCCTTAAGACATGTGCAAACCTGATTTGGCTTTGATCTGACTTTTCGTTAATTTTTTGTGAATTTTTGTTTTTTGGCCCATAGGAACCAATGGACCTGTCAAAATCTGACAGCTCCATGCTTTCCTATGGGGGAGAAAACAATTTACAAAAAATTAACGAAAGTTCAGATCAAAGCCAAATCAGGTTTGCACACAACTTAGGGGGTCCTCTAACGAACCCAAGAATTTAGAACAGTTGCTGAGTCTTCATTAATTTTTTGTGAATTTTTTCTTCCCCCATAGGAAATAATGGAGCTGTCAGATTTTGACAGCTGTCAAAAGTTGGGGGAAAAAAATTCACCATTAATTAACGAAAAGTCAGATCAAAGCCAAATTAACTTTTGCATCCGTTTTAGAGGGTGCAGAAGCTAATCCAAGCATTTAAAACCATTTTTGACCCTTTTATGACACACTTAATTTTGCAAAAATTGACTTCGCAAAGCCATTGAAACATATTGAGTCAGCTACAATACATTCCAATGGAGGATACATTGTATCGTTTAACGATGTTTCCTATGGGTTTTTTCGCTTAAGGACGGCAATCCGTGCCTATTGGAACGGATTAACCGGTTTCCAATGCATCTCTATGGGAAATGGTGTTTCGCATAAAGTTTTTTTCGCATAAGGTTTTTTTTTTGGAACCAATTAAAAACGTTATGCGAGGCACCACTGTAATATTTGTTTATATCTGGTAGTGGCTCAAAAAGCCTTGGCTTATATTAAGACCTGTGATACGTGTGTCTAGCATGTGTATATATTTTATCTCGCTGTTTCTTTCTGAATCCTTTTCAGTATGATATACTTCATGCTGAGGTGAAAGTGGGCAGGAATCAGGAGGAGAGAGTATCTTTCTGCGTGGGTTTCGTGCATCAGAGGGATCAGAGGACTTCCATGATTTGCAAATGTTTTCTACTGAGAAACAACAGTTTTATCTGTCCCAGTGGCTAACATTGGAGAGAGAGGCACTTTATCCTACCATGAGCTGAGCATGTCCATTCTGGAACGACCCCCCTGAATCTCCATTCCCTTCTTCCTGGCGGTCCACCACGCGGCATTTCACAGCGTCCTGTACCTAGAAAAGGGTGTCACATGAACAAGAATCAGAGGAACATTTCAGGTTGAAAAAGATCTGAAGTTGGGTGGTGTGTAGCTTCAGCCTTGGATGACATGTATCGTCAACAAAACTAGCTATGGAATAAATCAAGAGGGAAACCGAATGTGGAACTCTAAAGTGCAACTAGATGGTGAGAAAGGATCGTGTTTGATCACACCAGGAAGGGTGGCTTTGCTGGGAGTGTCCTTCCTTAAAGCAATTTTTCTGTCTGTTGGGGAATCTCTTCCAGCCCAAAGAAAGTGTAGGCCTGCCACTGGACCAAAATGGTCCAGCTTGTGCATGGAGCCTAGCCAGGCTGATTTGCAATCTCCCATACATCGCGCGATCACCAGGAAATAGCTCACACTGGGCCATAAGGGGTCCAGATGGCGAGCTATGTCCCCATATAATCTCAGCCAGACTTTTGTTCCTTTTAAGTGAATTGTAGTAGAATGTCCAGAAAAATATGAGACCATCCATCTTCACATCCAAAAGCATAGAACTCTTTTATTTCTGTCTTGAGAACGCTGCTTTTAAAAAGTGTGAACAGCTTCTCAATGTGTGCTTCCAACCTCTAAGGTGCCCAGGGAAACCCTTACCATCAGAAGAATAAAATGTAGTGTTGGATAGAGGGTGGTCCATTGAAATAAATGGCAAAGGTCTGCCAGTACTCCCTTAAATCCCACTGACTTCTATAGGTCTAATGTAAGCACTGGAAAATCTGTATCCAATTCATTCTTTCTTTTTCACATTTTTACTTATTATGTTTCTGTGTTGCCTTTCAACGAATAGTCTTAACTTACACATTAAAAGCAGGCAACGGTGGAAGCGACCCAAAATATCTTGATCCTCAAGATCATTATGGTCTGGCCAAAATGTTCTTGAAGAGAGGATATTAGCAGCTTCTGGCTTTTCCATCTCTTAATGGAGGAAGCTGTGAAAGGCACAAGTGAGCGAAAAACGATGTACAAATCTCACCCTGCATTCATTTTGTTGCAATTATTGTCACGCTGGGCCTGGGGTGGCCATCGGGGACTACTCTCCCACTGCCCACTGCATGTCTTACTTGATTGTAGGAAGGGAAAATAAATGTATTGGATTTGCAAAACCATTTCCCTGTGGCTATACCAATTTCCCACCTCCTGAGCTTAGAAGAAAACTAGATATTGTTTCAGAAATCCGTATAATTCCAAGTCTTGCAGCTAATTGTGGTGAAGGAAGACAGGCACCCAATACCATTTGAAAAATGTACACAATGAAAAAGGAATGTCGTTGAAAAAGGTAGACAAGCATGCATTAGTCAAATCAAGTCATAATGCTTTGAAATACGTTCGTTACTTAAATGGATACACACAGAAAGTGACCACTTTTCTGTATAGAAAAATAAATAAATGAATCTCCCCTATTCAGCTCAGTTGGTGATGATCCAAATCTTTTTTTTTCATAAGGCTGCAAGGAGACATGGACCACAATTCTACTGAGCCTTTACGTTGGTGTAACACAACTGTTGTGGAGTTTGCCACTTGATTTGGTGGAAATAGCAGGTGTTGCTGCTAGCTTTTCTCCATCGGACAACTCATTAATAAGGTTTACATCCATTTCATTCTGCTGGTGGAGACAAGTATTAGGGTTTTGGTCACATTTGGCAACAATACAGCTATGTAGGGATTTAGGAGTGCTGGTGAGGTTTTTACCAAGGATCTCCCTCCATCCACCCCCAAAATTCAATGACTTTATACCCCTGAAATCCTTGGAGCAAATCAGATTGCAGTAACCCTCAAAGGTTGCGTCCCTAACCAGCTACACTACTTCTGTAGGGTAGTGAAATGGGTATCCTCCAGAATAGGGCACATTACCTATGTGGATAAAGGCAGAAATAGTTGTTACAGGTAATCCACCATTAGATACAGAAAACCCTGAAGGGCTGATTTTGTGTGCAAAAGATTCCTTTACCTGCTGGAGTTTACAGATGAACTTCCTTTCCCCCCCCCCCTAAGTGGTCCTCAGAACTCAAGCACAGCATGCCACTAAAGTTTGATTTCTCAGACATGAGACTCTGCCCAAATCACATCTCTCAGACACCTCTGTGTTTCGAGCATGAAGACACAACTTCTCCATAATGTCTGTTTCTGCCCTCAGTTTAATAGGGTCTACGTAGGCAAGGATCCAATACTTTGGCCATCTCATGAGAAGAGAAGACCCCCCCCTGGAAAAGACCCTGATGTTGGGAAAGTGTGAAGGCCAGAGGAGAAGGGGACGACCGAGGACGAGATGGCTGGACAGTGTCATCGAAGCAACCAACATCACTTTGACCCAACTCCGGGAGGCAGTAGAAGACAGGAGGGCCTGGCGTGCTCTGGTCTGTGGGGTCACGAAGAGCCGGACACGACTTAACCACTAAGCAACAACAACGTAGAGGAGCCTACCTCTCTTCTCAGGATGCAATGGACCATGACAATGACAAAACCCTCCAGGGAGTCAAAAACCGCAAACAGGATCTGGAAGAGGGCCGACCGGCGATCCGTGATGGCCAGCACAGCTGACATCCAGGTCAGGGCGAGGAGAGGGAGGACAACGCAGGAACTCCACAGGGATGCCCTGTTTGGGGGAGGGGGAGGGAACAAAGAGAAGACATCACTTAGCTTTGACCCAAGTCCCGTGGCTGTGCTGTGGTCACTCAAGTGAGAGAATCCCACAGGTTTCCTAATCCCAAAAGATCCCTTTTGGTACAAGGCAGAATGATCCCCAATGGTTTCCGAGGTATGAATAAATTAAAATACGGATGCTTCATAGGGGGAAAAGAAACATGTATGGCTGTTATAGTCATACCTAACCTAACTGAACCACTGTAGGCTAGGTCAGAGAATGAGTTGTTCTCTGGGATTTTTTTGCAAGACACAGACATACAGGGTCTGCAGATGTTGGATGGTCCGGTTGGTTCAGTTGGAAAAATAATAATAATCATAAAAACCAGTCCTGCATAGATACTTCTTTGAGCGTATCTGTTTATTCCTGTGCATCCTTTAAGGATCGTGAGAAAAGAAAACAGGTTCTTCATTGCACCTGATTTAAGTACATTTTGACTTTAAAAGCTAGGTAGTGTAGCACTGTGTATGCCACGTTTTGCCCTCAAAGAGAAATTGGGCAAGGGGAGAGACACTTTATGTGTGTTTTTTCTCCAAGAAACCACTCCAGAAATCTTGCAAGATTTCTCTGCTGTCATGCTGTAATTTTTTAAAAAAAATCTGGGGGAAATGCCAGCCTGGAGCTATTACAAATCCTGCACAGAATTGCATCATTCCTATATAGGATTCACCTGGAAAGGGCAGAAGAAACACCAAACAACTCCTGAACAGGATGGCATCATTCCTGCGCAGGATTCACTAGAAAGGGCATTCTGTTGTACAGAACTTGGATGTTTTCTGTACAGACTGATAGGTAAAAATATGAAATGGAATGACAACTGAAAAATTGGGCAGGGGAGGGGAAACTAGGAAATCTGGCTGATGTTGGAGGAAAATCTCCTTTGGGTGTCTCAGCATGGCAAGAACTGCAAAATTGCTGAAAACAAAACAAAACAAAATTAGCAAGTAATCATTCCCTCTCTGATAGTGTGTGTTGGTAAACTGAGGGTGAGGAAGTCAAGGAGAGAGCTTGCTACAGGCCACTCTCCAGATGAGTAGAGCACTTTTGCATTGCAATGCTAGTAGAAAACCCCAAAGCAGCAAGTTGAATATAAAATATTTATTAGAGTGGTGCAGATTTGCAGGGGTGGTGGTGGTTTGGACTACAACTCCCAGAATCCCCCAGGCACACAGTTAGGTCCAAAGCACAAATAGGCCCTGCCTACAAAATGGCCTAGGGCCAATGCTGGGCTTCAGAACCCTCACCGATGAGAATGCCACGTCCTCTGACTTTTCTCCAGATGCCTGGGATCCATTTCTAAGAGGTTATGTGTAACGCTAAGTGAATATTCTGTATCCAAACCACCCAACCCTCAGGCTCGCCAAAAGGGCCACCATCCGTGACAATACATTTGCTTGAGGTGGGAAGAACATGGGGGGTTTGGGAAGTCATCGCTCCTTAAGAAGCAGCCGCAGCCTGTTCAACGTATGTGGCCAACTAATCGTCTATTAATGGACGGAAGGTCTACTAATGCAAAAAGCAGAAAAAGCAAAATGTGTTCTTTATATACTGCACCATAGCACTTGAAGCACTTTCTGGGCAGTTTACAAGTTAATGATGCAGGCTACACAGCTGGGGACTCATTTTATGAACCTCGGATGGAAGGGTGAGTGAACCTTGAGCCAGCTACCTGGGATTGAACCCCAGGTTGTGAGCAGAGTTTTAGTTGCAGTACAGCAGTTGAACCACTGTGCCATGAGGTTCCTGCCATGGGCAGCCAATGCAGACTGCCATGGGCAAATGATATACCAATTTTGACCAGCTTAACATGCTGGTTTTGAAACATACAGCAGGAAATGGTGCAAGCGGAGTGCCTAGGGAATAACTCGTAGTGAGCTTTGAACTTTGCAGCTAGCTGTTTGGTGAGCACTCTTGCCTAATATTGCATGCCAAGGCTGAATAAATCAGTGCCAATTCATAAATGTCTCTTAGTATATTCTTCTAGAAACATACTGTATGTATGTTTTCCATCTTGGGAAAGCTGAAGCTAACTTATTTGGCATGAAGACCATTTAAAAGAAAGGACAACGCTCTGTGGCCCAAATGTAGAGCACAAAGGCAAATGTCTTAAGCATCCTCACCTACTCTGGCAGTCTCCGCATTGCGTGCCCATTCTCACTTTGGTGGCAAGAGTAGTGGCACAACTGGTTGTGTGATGGGAGGTCTGCTGGAGTGTGTGGTAGGCTCACGCCATTGGCCTCTGCTCTGTGTTGGCAGAAAGAAATATACTATATTTTCACAATCTGAAAATATAGTATATTTCTTTCTGCCAATTCTCTATATTTAAAAAGCCCAAAACCAAACCATAATACCACCATCCACCTCTTTTTCTCCACTCTAGCACACCCCCAGTCCTGCTTCCTCAGTTCAACAGATTACCTGGGCTCACAGGAAATCCCAACAAAGCCACTCTTGACAACAACTTTAATAACATTGACTTGAGGACAAGCACAGGGTGGGGAGAAGAGGATGCAACCCGACCAAAAAAGGGGAACAGAAACTACACATGAGGGTGGGTAGAAGGAGGGAGAGATCAATGACACAGAAGCAGAGGCATTTCCCATGCAAGGTGCAAGAAAGAGTCAACAAGTCTATAGTTTGTCTACCGGGTCAATCAGTTCTGTAACTAAATGACATTGATTTGCCTACCCAAGGCACAGCTGCCAACATCTGGGTGAGTCTCCTCCACTAGGTTCTGCTATGAAGAGCCTGTCCAGGCGGGCATAGAGCTTGCTAACTGGATCATTTCTGGTTGGTTCAAATCAAATGGGAAGCTCCACACGTGCTTTGACTCGCAGCAGTGGTTCCCAAATTGGTTTGACTTGTAGCTCGCTGGCCACCGGCTGTGGCTCTCCCAACATTGGGTGAGGCGAGGGAGAAGGGAGGAAGGAAATCCAGCCTGAGTTGTAGATTCCATAGCACCCCTGGCTGGGGTTGGTGATGCCCTGGGGTATGATCCTGTACTGTAGCCAGAGTGGTGGACTACCTATGATTTGTATCAACATGGGACCTTCCATTAGCTTAGTACCCTGGAACGCTTGGGCCACGTTACATCCATACTCATGGTCTGAGAAATCCTTTGAGAATTAAATCATACCTTGAGAATTAAATCATTAAATCCTAAACTACCTTTGGAAGGTGGGTCAGTACAAGCAGAATGCTACCAGCATCTGCCATCTTTAAGAGCCACTAACTCACAAATGCTAGGCATAGATGGAAGCAGCGGAGGCTGCTTACCGAGATTGTGGGAAGTGAGAAATCTGCTCCTGGTTTAAATCCAAACTTTACAGAAAGCACAAAAGGTACTAAACTAGACCCCCTTAGATAGCTCTTTCAAAGTTTGGATGAAAACCCAGAGCAGATATAAGGCCCCCTATTCCTTGGATTTGCCAGCCTCTGCTAGATGGAAGTACTTAAGATGCCAAGGAAACAGAAGGAAGAGTCAAAAAGAAGCTTCTTTAGTACATAGAAAGCTGGAAGGGACAGTATGAGAGGGACGTATTGTAGAAATGATTAGGAAAAGGACAGAGAGAGCCTTCAGGAAAACTTCGAGGTCGATCCTAAAAAGTGGGGAAGTGAACAGCATAGAAAAGCATAGATGCATTCATAGAAGAGGGTGAGGCAGGATAGGAAGGAGAAGTTTATTTTGTTGATTCCAGGCAGGAACCAAACAGAGCAGACGGCACTGTCGGAGCAGATAGGACCAAGAAGAAAGGATGGGTTTTGAATGGGTGGAAAGAGTAGCAGAAGAAGGAGGAGGCGGGGAGATGTGAAAGGAGAATCAGAAAGCAGTCATTAAGGCTGCACATCTTCCCAATGTGAGAAGAGAACAGTGGTACACAGAAAACTGAGATAGCAGAGGCATGCCAGAGTTTTCGTGGGATAGCCAGGGGTTTGGTTAGGAGCAGCATATGCAAGTGATGATGCTGAACAAAATTTGCAGGAGGGAATTTGGGGGTAAAGACACAGAATAGCACAGAAGTTGTACCGCAGCCTTTAAGCAGAAATATGCCTAGGTCTCTCTCCCTCTCTCTCCCAAAACACCATCAACCCTCTGAGTGGGACGCCTGTTGGAGGAGGCAGCAGGCACCCACACCTGTTCACCCAAAGGACAAACCAGTGCAAACTGCTGGCTGGTTCGTGCCCATCTCTAATTGCAATACTCTGTCTCTCATATCCAGGCACCAAACAAAGATCCTGTGGTCCCAAATCTGAAGGATGTTCACTTGGATGAATGATGGTGGTTTTTGCTTTCCTCAATGACTTTGCTGAACCTCTAATTCCACAAGCTCAGACTGCACAGAAGCATCACTTCGGACTGGATTTCACACCCAGATTTTAAACAAATTTGCCAGTTCTTTCATGTATGGAAACAGAAAAGCAGACTCTGCACTTGTATGAGGAATGGGCTTTCACTGAAGCCTACTGTGATTTAAGCCATGATACAGAGCATCCAACACGTGGAGGCGCTGAGGGTTAAACTGCAGAAGCCTCTGTGCTGCAAGGTCAGAAGACCTGCAGTTGGAAGATCAAATCCACGCGATGGAGGGAGCTCCCATTGTTCATTCCATCTCCTGCCAACCTAGCTATTCGAAAGCATGTAAAAATGCGAGTAGATAAATAGGTACCACCTCGGTGGGAAGGTAACAGTGTTCCATGTCTAGTCATGCTGGCCACGTGACCATGGAAACAGTCTTCGGACAAATGCTTGCTCTACGGCTTGGAGACGTGCATGAGCACCACATCCTAGAGTCGGACACGACTGGACTAAATGTCAAGGGGAACCTTTACTTTTACCTTATAGAGCAGCCAACATTATGGATAAGTTTGAGTGGGATAATTTTAGTTTTTCTTGGGAATTCTCTAAGACTACTTTCCTAATTTCCAAAAGGGGGGGCAGCCATCGCTCTTTGGCTGAGCATGTGCTGTGCCCACTGAAGGCAGCATGTTTAGTCCCTGATGTTTCTAGCTCAAAGGGATCCAGTGGCAGGTGATGCAAAAGCTCCTCCTGCCTGCCAGAGGGCGCCATCCTGGGCCAGAGAGACCTTTTCTAGGACAGCTTCCTGTTTCTGAAACAGAACCTTCTCCACTTGCTGTCCTGAGCATTTCAAAAGTGAGGGAGGGACCATTTTACATCACATGGCCCTTATAAGCCATCACAACATTCCTTGGATAAGATTTGTAGACCGGGGCACATGTGGCACCTCAGGAACAGCAACCACATATCCCATAATCTCAGATTCTTGAGGACTCAATGCGGGCCAATGTGTGAAGCATTGTGGACACATTCACAACAGTGCAAGACTTTGAGGCAGCCCAGTAAGGGTGCCTCTGTCTTTAGAACAGGCTACCTAATGGGGACGTGGTGGTGCTGTGGGCTAAACCGCAGAAGCCTGTGCTGCAGGGTCAGAAGACCAAGCAGTCGTAAGATCGAATCCACGCGACGGAGTGAGCGCCCGTCCCTTGTCCCAGCTCCCGCCAACCTAGCGGTTCGAAAGCATGCAAATGCAAGTAGATAAATAGGGACCACCTCGGTGGGAAGGTAACAGTGTTCCGTGTCTAAGTCACACTGGCCATGTGACCACGGAAGATTGTCTTTGGACAAAACGCTGGCTCTATGGCTTGGAAACGGGGATGAGCACCGCCCCCTAGAGTCAAACACGACTGGACAAAAATTGTCAAGGGGAACCTTTACCTTTACCTAAGAGGGGTCTGAGGAACATGTGATCTAAGGCAGTGGTCCCCAACCTTGGGCCTCCAGATGTTCTTGGACTACAACTCCCAGGATTTCTAGCCAGGATTTCTGGGAGTTGAAGTCCAAGAACATCTGGAGGCCCAAGGTTGGGGACCACTGGTCTAAGGTGTGATACACCATGGAGATCTTGATCAGACATAACCAGAAACCTGCATTACATCTAGAAGTCAAGAGGACAGGGGAGACGCTGGAGCATGGAAGCTATCTGTCACTGGGGCACCACGAACAACAGGATAGCAAAGGGGTCTTGCCTCTCATTTCTCTAAGGCTTCTATTGTTCCCTACACAATACTTTGAAACATCCTTCTCTCCAAAAATCAACCCTAAAATGCAGGCTCTCTTTTCATGCTTTTTTCCATAAGCAATCTGAGGATTCTTAGCTGCCAACACAAAGCACGGCCAGATTTTGAAATGGAAACGTGCCAGACACCTGCGTAAACCGAGAGCATAGTTGGGCCGTCCCTTAAATATGGCATTAAGGTTGAATCTCAGGTTCTAGCCAGCGGTACCTTTTCTTTATTATTATTATCATTTTTTAAAAATAAATCTTTCAGACCATGCCACGACTCTCTCGAAAGACTCATTTGCACTCTTCACTTCTGACTAATCTCACTCAATTTGAAAGGAACTCAACAGACAAAATTTTCAAGAGGAGAAATACGGAGAAGTAAATGTTCACTGAATGGTGGGTTGAGGGGTGTGAGAAAAGGACAAGGGGTTCTTTCTTTTATCACAATTACAGGGCGGCAACGGCATGGGTGTAAACGTCTTTTTTTTTTTAATTGCCCCCAAACTTCTTTGCTGTTCCATCACATCCTTGACATCCTATTCATCGGCTAAAGAAACCCACAGGGAAAAATATCATGAGATAAAAATGTTTCCCTCGATTAGGATGTGTGGGCAACTGGAAAGGCTGCGTGGCAATAGGAGATGTCCTCCACAACACTAATGGGAAGTCAAAAGACCACAAAAGGACATTCTAAGAGTATCCAGAGAACATGGCTGATACATAATCATCATTTCTGCCTCTTTCCTTCGGGAAGACAAAAATGTGGTAGGCTGGAGGCCGGGTCTGGATACTGCATTTGCTGGTAAGCAAAACGGAAGTGCCTCGCTGGCGTTAGCAAAATTGGCCTCCAAATAACTTCTGAACAGCAGGATGTGGGTGGCCTCTAGAACGGGACAATTGGAGGGGACCTCTGGGGAAAGGTAGCCCTCGGGATGAGGACCAGGGAGAGAACAAGGAAGGCCAAAGAGCCGGGTGGAAGAAATCAAGACCAGGTGCAGCAAAGGAGCATGGCGGAGGAGGAAGGCTCGTAACGAAAAGAAAGAAATCATAATAATACTAAAAAGGAGAAAGAAAGGAAGTTGAAATTAGAGGAACTAACATGGCGTTACTGGTGGCTGTGGCCGAAACGTCAGCGGAAGAAACCACTCCACACTTGGTACATTTGAGCGTGATGCCGTAAAGAGGCACTGCCATCTGACTGTAATTAAAATTAAAAGACTGAAACAAAACAAAACACTTTGCTTGTGAACACAAATGAAAAGGGCGAGGGGGGAGGAAAGCAGGCAGGAAGGAAGGAAGGGGGGAAAAAAGCAGGAAAAGGAGCAGAATATTTAACCAAACAGTTTAAAAGGAAAGAAAAGGGGAGCGGGGCAAAATGAACCCCCCCAAAAAACTGACGACACCCATAGTTTGAAAAAGAGAGGGGGGAAAGTAGCAGAAAGGGGAGGGTCAACACTCTTAACAATGTCATTCAAGGGGGAGGAAACCATGAGCCCCAGCCCATCACCCCCCCAACCCATCCGCCCCATGGAAGATCAAGAGTTGTGTCAACGTCACGGGGGTTAGACAGAACTGTGTTGGAAAGGATGGAGGGGTGAGAACCTGACCTTCAAGGTCATCTGGTGGTATCACGATGGACTCCAGGGTCGGCTTGATGACTGGGAGACATCTGAGGAAGCTCCTGCATCAAAGAAGATCTGGAGGGAGCCAGGGGGGCTCAAGTTGGCCATGCCCTCCTCCTCCACATACCCCCACCCCACCCAAGGTGTCCTTTCAATGGCCATCATAGTAAGTCTTTCAGAAGTAAAGACAAATGTGCAGAGAACTCCTCCATGAAAGGAGAACCCACAGTTAACCCGAATAGGAACCAAGATTCCACCACCAGCAGCAACCGGAAAATATCCACATTTCTCAGGGTGGGTGGTGGTGGTATATGGTCAGTTGTTAGCCTTATTGTTAGCCTTAAAATCGCACATTGTCTCGTCTGTACCTTGTGAGGTGTGGTTGGGAATCTCAGGGCCTGTCTGTGCCTATGTGCCGGGTTCTCATGTATGCTTTAAAGAATATTTATCGCTGTAGCTGTATGGGGGAAGATGGGAGGATGGTCTTGAGAAGGAGCCTCTGGAACAGTCTAGACCAGTGGTCCTCAACTTTGGGCCTCCAAATGTTCTTGGACTACAATTCCCAGAAGCCTTCACTGCCACCTCTGCTGGCCAGGATTTCTGGGAGTTGAAGTCCAAGAACATCTGGAGGCCCAAGATTGGGGACCCCTGGTCTAGACAACCTAAGGCTGTATACGCAAACCCTTATCAGGGATGGCCAGAGTTGTCTTAAAACTGGTCGAAACCTGTTGTCCGAGCCTCATCTCCGTCACCACCACAAACATCCTGCTAAGGAGTTAGCATAAGAAACCAATAAGAAACCAAGAAGAAGGGGCTTGTAAAGCATAGCCACTAGCGTGTATCTCTTCGCATTCATAAAATTACATCGCCCCACGCTGGTCCCCTTTTCTTGGTCTTCCACCAGGGATGGTCCCCGCTTAAATTGTGGGCAACAGCACCACATTGGCTCAGCGTGTGGAAGAGGAGACCATGTGTCTCCCTCCCTCTCACTTTCTTCCCTTTCGATAGATATATTGCTTCTTCTCTTCTGTGATGTTCTTTTGTACAGGGCCAACTCCGGCCATGGATCCTATTAATAAAGGAAACTGAATTTCCCAGGTGAGCAAAAGGAAATATAGTCAAGGGCGGAGGGAAAGGAAGGAAGTCTTCTCTCTGTCTGTTTGTCACAGCCTTGAATTTCTTGTAGTGCATCAAATTGCACTGGTTATCATTTAAAAAGAAGACATTGGACTCCAGTCTCTCTGCTGTGAACCCGCTCAACTCATTTTCCTTCAAAATGATGTGCGATCACATGCGTATTTATTTATTTTTATTTATTGATTCTATTTATATCCTGCCTATCTGGTCTTGCGACCACTCTAGGCATATGTATGCCTGTTTCCCCCCCTTCTTTCCAACACAGTTTGAAAAAAAAAATAACAACACAGGCTGAGCTCAACCTGGTACTTAAGTCATTTGACCAAAATTGACACATCCCTTAGTCCTCCAGGCACTTGGGCATGTTGAACAGGTAACACATTTCAAACGGTTAACAAAATCAGCAGACACACTCAACATGGAGAACACACCACTAAAAGCATTTCACACGCAACTGAAGAGATTAACCAAAGAAGAAAGCGGAGAAGATATGAAAATCAGCAGCACCCCACATTTACCTAAGCATTCTCTATTTCCAGAGCACTTTGAACACAGCTGATAACCAGCTGGAGGAGGAACAAGTGCAAACACATCCGTGTTTTAGCAAGAGAATGGCTTACCATAAAGCCCTTTGATGTCTGTGTGGTTTGATACTGGATTAAACATGCCTGACAGAGATGCATAATGACTTTCACTAAGGAGGGGCAGATAGCGTGACACTTCCTTGTTATGATTGTCTCAACACTCTACCTGTTCCACTCTACTTCTGAGTCAACATGGCCAACTTTTCAGGTTAATTTTGGAAGGCCTGCATGCATGTTGATGCCATTCTGACAGTACGGACTTTGCTTCTCATACAGAGGGGAACCAGAGTTTAAAATAGGCTTTAAATCAATCAGGAACTCAAAGCTGCAGAATGCTTTTGGGAACAAACATCAGTCCCACCACATCATCTCAGAATCCACAGATGCCTGAAATCCATACCTGACATCTTGGGTGTAACACAGGGCTGGTGATATCACGGCCACCTTGCACCTAAAAATCTAGCAAAATGAGACCTCCATGCATATGGACTGTGATAAAGCCCAGGAATGTCTACATATGCAATCAGTTATGATCTTACCTACCTACCCCTTTTTAAGGACCAGAACCTAGTACTGGTTCCCAAACCTGTGTCCCCAGATGTTCTTGGACTGCAACTCCCAGAAATCCTGGCCAGCATAGCAAGTGGTGAAGGCTTCTGGGACTTGAAGTCTAAGAACATGTAAGAAGACCCCAGTTGGAGGACCACTGGTTTAGAGCAGTGGCTTCACAGCCATTAATTCTTCTGAATTAATCAGGGTTTTTGGACCCTGGTATACGAAGTTTGGGCTTTTTCAGTGGAACCCGAGACCCATTACAATAATGGCTAGGAATGAAGGAAGCTGTGAGATCCAGTGTTGGTAAAGGCCATGGGTTTAAGCTGGAAGCTGTTCCAACTGCATAGCAAAAGGCACAGGGCCAGATTTCCACTATGAGAGGGAACGGCAAGTGTAGATTTCAGAAGCCCACCTTGGCTTATGGTCTACATGAGCTGCGTTCCGAGGGCTGGGAGGAGGGAGGCTAAAAGGACATCCCATAAGAAGAGAAGGAGTGAAGAGAATCCCATATTTCTTCACTTGCACATCTATACAGTGGTGCCTCGCATAACATTTGCTTCGTTTAATGTTTTTTTCGCTTAACGTTTATTTTTTCAGAGTCAGATTATGCTTCGTATAACGTTTTTCCCTATGGGCGATTTTCACATAGCGATTTTGGGACCATGCTTCGCTTAACGTTTTTGGTTTTAGGTCCCCTGCTTCACTTAACGATGTTCATTTTTTCAATTACAAAAGTGTCTTAACATGTTGAAAAACGGTTTTAAATGCTTGGAATCGTTAGTGCACCTTCTAAAATGTGTGCATACTTAATTTGGCGTTGATCTGACTTTTTGTTAATTTTTTGTGAATTTTTTTCTCCCCCATAGGAAACAATGGAGCTGTCAGATTTTGACAGCTGTCAAAAGTTGGGGGGAAAAATTCACCATAAATTAACGAAAAGTCAGATCAAAGCCAAATTAACTTTTGCATCCGTTTTAGAGGGTGCAGAAGCTAATCCAAGCATTTAAAAACATTTTTGACCCTTTTATGACACACTTAAATTTGCAAAAATTGACTTCGCAAAGCCATTGAAATGTATTGAGTCGGCTTCAATACATTCCAATGGAGGAAACATTGTATCGTTTAACAATGTTTCCTATGGGTTTTTTCGCTTAAGGACGCCAATCCGTGCCTATTGGAACGGATTAACCGGTTTCCAATGCATCTCTATGGGAAATGGTGTTTCGCATAAAGTTTTTTTCGCATAAGGTTTTTTTTTTGGAACCAATTAAAAACGTTATGCGAGGCACCACTGTATTTCAATTAAAATGAATCCATGATGGCCAGGAAGGATGTGAATCTTCACTCATTTCATTCTTGCCAACGGGACTGGAACATTTCCAGCACTATCTGTCCATTGGGCATAGCTGTGAGCATGGCTTTCTGTCCGTCATGCATTTCTTATGTTTTCACATTTTTTTGTGTAAAATTTGCGTACATTTTTTGTCCAAAATAGTTTTTGTGTAGACCAATCTCTGCACCAAACAGGCAGAATAGCAAGTGTGTGTGTGTGGGGGGGTTCCTGCCAAAGCTGCTGATAAGAAACTGTTGGTCTTTCCCTTCCCATATAGAAGAGAAACATCTCACACTGGTTGACCTTTCTTTTCTTTTCTTTTTTTGGGGGGTGGGGTGGGGTATCTTCCATGTTTCAAAAAAACACATTTCTGTTCTTCTTGAGACCCAGAGCCTGCGTAAACAGTGGCATTTCGGGGAACAGGTAGGGTGAATTTCTGGCAGAAAATCAAATTCACTGGAGCTGCCCTGGTGGATACTGGAAATACAGCAGGGGAGCAAGTAACTGTTGGAGAGCTCAGTGGTTTAGGCATCTAAGTTGAGAGTTTGAATCCCCACTGTGCCTCCGGGAGAGTGGCGAGACTTGATGATCCATGAGATCCCTTCCAGCTCTGCAATTCTCAGGTGGCTATTATTATTATTATTATTATTATTATTATTATTATTATTATTATTATTATTATTATTATTATTATTATTATTATTATTATTATTATTATTATTATTATTATTATTATTATTATTATTATTATTAGTATTAGTATTAGTATTAGTATTAGTATTAGTATTATTATTATTATTAGTATTAGTATTAGTATTAGTATTAGTAGTAGTAGTAGTAGTATTAGTATTATTAGTATTATTATTATTATTATTATTATTATTATTATTATTATTAGTAGTAGTAGTAGTAGTAGTAGTAGTAGTACTACTACTACTACTACTACTACTACTACTACTACTATTACAGTACTATTATTATTACTATTATTATTATTACTATTATTAGTGCTGATGCAAGAAAAAGTGTCACAGTGGTGTCACACCGGGGAGGCCGTTGCAACTTTGATGAACTCCCAAACTTTACCTGTTTTTCTCAGAACTCTGCACCCCATTCTCCCTTTTTGTCCCCCAACAAGATTCAACCACGTCTAGATTTCATCCCACCCTTTCCCGAGCTCATTCCAGCATGGCTTGGCACACACACCAAAGGGGCTTGGCCAAGTTTGGTTTTGAGGCCGGCGCTGCAGTTCCGCACCGTATACCCACCCTGTCAGAGGCATGCTCCTTTAGCAAACCACACAAAGACAAGCAACCTTGTTTTCTCAGTGAAAAGAGAGAAAAAAAGAGGCTTTAATGGCGGATTTCACCTCTACTCTTCCAATTGGTCCTTTTTCCGAATTGGTTCGTATTTTTGTCCTCCTCTCTTGGCTGGTTATCCCGCGTGGCCTTTTAACATCTGTTTTTACCCGTTTTGGTTAGAGGAATGATTGATATAAGGCATACCCTGCCCGTTCCTTCAGTTTCTTATCTGTTATTCCATCTTTGGATACAAGTTTGTTAAACACCAGAATACCAATAACCATGTTCACCTGTTGGGAAAGAGATAACAACAGACAAGTTGGTTTGAAAAGCTCACGTCGGTCAACATCAGAAACAAGCACACAGGAGCCTTCCCTCGGCATGCGTCTTCCCATCGCTCCACTTCCCAGCACAGCTAATGGCGAAGGCTTCTGGGAGTCCGCCAACATCAGGAGGCTCAAGACTGGGAACCACTACCATAAAGTACCATCTTCCTCAATTCATGGCCCCATATCGGATGAGATTCAAGATGGAAGAACTTGGCTAACTTCTAAAGGGAAAGCAAACTTTAGGTGTGTTTTTCCCCCCATCTCTCTCCCTCTCTCTTTCAATCTACAGAAATTTAGTATGTGGGGGCTCTCTGTCCACTTTCTTCTCTTTTTAGTTCCATCCTCTCACACCCGGCTTTGGGAATAAACCATAAACCAATACAACACAGGGGAAACACCTTAGTGTTCAGCCAGAGAGCTGCCCACCACCAACTCGGAAGGGGCGTCTGGCCCTGAAAGCTGTGTCATGCACACAAAAATCAAACTTTCCAGTCCTCCAGTATTGCTTGCTTGGGTGGCGCTCGACCTCACAAAGCCTTCGAGGAAATACAATTGAGGTCTTTCTCCCAGGGGAGTCACATTCAGGCACCTGTAAGGTGTTGGTCAGGTAGAACTCCCAGAATGGAGAGTGATAGGATCTGTAGTCCAAGAAATAATTTTTTTAAAATCCCATCCTTAGTTTTTATCTACACGTAGAGAGGAACTGGGGAAGGAGATACTGACTGCTGGTTTCTGCCCAAAATGAGAACATAGTGTCACTCCAGGAATTTCTCTACAGTGGAGAGATCCTGCACAATATCATGGTGTCCCCCCCCCCCCGGTCTCCAAAACAACAGCCATGAATTTCAGACCTTTGCTTCTGGACTACATTTCATCCATCGACAATAAATTAAAAATTGAGGGTCATCTTATACATGGAAGTAAGCTGAGGAGAGAACAAAAACAAGTGGAGGGGAAAGCAGGGATCAAAGCTATCCTGCAGCACTTTGATCCCTTTCCCCCCACCCTTGCTATGCCCCACTTAGATTTCTTAATTTTGGATTAGAAAAGTCTTATACATGGGGCATTTTATCCATTGATACTAATGTGATCAAAATCAATGCATCTAGCATCAAGTTTCTGTTACTTTTCAGTTATGTGAACCATTCTTAATAGGTCCATTTAAAAATGTGATATTCAAATCTGTACAGCAGTATAGCATCCACACAATTAATTCAGAATATATACATATTCAGAATTAATTAAGTGTGTGGATGCTATACTGCTGTATAGATTTGAATACAGCATTTTTACATGGGCCTATTAAGATCTATATATATTTCTGAGGGAAAAGAACCTTAGCTGAGGACTTTTGCTTTCTTCCAGAGGCTACATCCTGTTGAGGAATTCCAGGATATTTTTTTAAAACAGGACTTTTTTTAAAAAAAGGGGCTTGGGAATGAGAGACATGGGAAGACACACATGGGGTGGGTGGGTCTTAAAAGTGGGGTGAAATACCAAAACGACAGCCGCGGCAGGTCCCACGAAGGCATAGAGCAAACCTCCTTCCAAGGAAAGCCAACAGCTGGGAAAGAAAGAGAAAACAGGAGAGTTGAGAATCGGGGCATCAAGAAGGCTTGGTGTATCCATTACACCAGCAGTCCCCAACCGTTTTGACACCAGGGGCTGGTTGAATTGAAGACCATTCTCCCTAGGAATGGGAGTGGGTGTGTTACTTGTTATGCGGTAGGTTGTTGGAGGATTGCTTTGAATCAAGCTCATTACACCTCCTGTTAGATCAGCACCAGCATTAGAACCTAAGAGCAAAGCAAAGTGTGCTGCTTATATACCACCCAATAGCGCTTCAAGCACTCCCTGGGCAGTTTATAAGTTAATTATGCAGGCTACACATTGCCCCCCATCCCCAGCAAGCTGGGTACTCATTTTACCAACCTTGGAAAGATAGAAGGCTGAGTCAACCTTGAGCCGGCTACCTGGGATTTGAACCCCAGGTCATGAGCATAGTTTTGGCTGCAGTACAGTGGTTTAACCACTGCACCACAAGGAGCGCAGGATCCTATGAGATTCTAATGGCGCAGGCACAGCTGATGTAGCAGCCGCAGGAGGAGAGCCAGCAGAGAAGCTCCGCCTCCTGTCAGATCAGCAGCGGCATCGGAACCAGCATTGACAGGAGGCGGAGCTTCGCTCGCCCCTCCCCTCCTGCTCGCCGCTCATCTTTGCCAGCAGCCCGGTCCCTCCAAGGCCACAAACTGGAACTGGTCCACAGCCCAGGGGTTGGGGACCCCTGCACTACACAACCAAAGTTTTGTTTTAATGTTGAAACAAGGAGCAGGTCTCAAGTGTGTGTGTGTGTGTGTGTATCTTTTCATTAATTCATGTGGAATGATTATAAACCAGCAAATCAGTTTCTTGTGTTAGGTTGAAGCTCAACTTCCTATTACACAAATTTTTCCTTCTCTCTTGAACCTTGGGTCGTGAAAGAAAAGAGAACTCCTTCTGAGGATGTTTTTGAGTTCACCTTATCATGAGTCAAGATTTCCTTCTAGTGTCTATCCCACCCAACTAGTGACATGATAGATAGATAGATAGATAGATAGATAGATAGATAGATAGATAGATAGATAGATAGATAGATAGATAGATAGATAGATAGATAGATAGATAGATAGATAGATAGATAGATAGATAGATAGATAGATAGATAGATAGATAGATAGATAGATAGATAGATAGATAGATAGATAGATAGATAGATAGATAGATAGATAGGGAACCTATGGAAGACTGGCCTTCTGAGATATATTCAAAACCTCTTGCTTTTTACATTCAGCAGGTTAAACTAAAAAAGCAAAAGCAAAGCAAAATGTGCTGCTTATATACCGCCCCATAGCGCCTCAAGCACTCTCTGGGCGGTTTACAAGTTAATTATGCAGGCTACACATTGGGTACATTTAGTATGCTTAGCATGTAGAAGGGAAGACTGAGATGTTGAAGGATAGAGAGATGTTGAAGGATAGAAAGTTCAGATCCAAGGGAACGCAGCCTCTGATGGCCCCTAGATCTCTTGATCCTTCAGTTGGACCAGTAAAGCTTTTCATTCCACCCCAGTGTCTGAAGTTTCATCAAATTCTGCCCTTCCCAGGAGAAGGATACATTCAGTTTAATTCATGGCAATGCATGCAGATGCTACAGACATGTGTATTTGGGGGATTAAAATAACAACATCTGAATTCTAGAGGTCACTACAAGATGGCCAAGAGCGTGGTCCTCTCCCAGATCTATCTAATGTAGCATTTGATTGATTCTCTTTCCTCCTGTGTGAGATCTGCTCAGCTGGTTCTCATATCTGTTTTCTGAGCATTGGGGAATCCACTCCCTGGACACCCCTAGTGCCTAAATATCATTCTGAAGAAGCGGGAGGCATCCTCCATTCCCTTCGGAGGTCACTAATGGCATCTGCCATGCTCCACAAGCCTGCCAACTCTTTGCTTTTGGGAACAAAGGCATGGCCCGTGTTGCTGCTGGCTAGGGGCTCACAAGCTATGCATTGTTGGAGGACAGAAATTATCCAGGTTAAAGACTTGAAGCTAAAGGAGGTCAGCCTTGGGTCAAGTGAATATAGCTTCTTAAATATCCCCTCAAAGTAAACACTGCTTCCATGTTCCCTTGTAAGCCCTAAGACTGTACTCTTTTCAACTTTGCCCTTCTTTTTACCACTAGAATGTGAGGTCTTCACCCTCTTCGCATCAAGGGCTAGAGAACACATCCAGGAAGGAACATAGGAAAAATCCGGGTAAGACCCAAGGTATGTTGAGTTCAGTCAGCTTTTTATTTCTAACGATGAACTTCCATTTGTTTGGAGGGGAGTGGAGCCAATGGTCTGACAGATCCCTCTCCACTGCTGTTTGCTCCCACATGGACCAGCTGGCCCAGCAGCTCCTTTTTTAACCAAGGTTCAATCCTGAATGGATTTTGTTTGACTGTTATGTGTTACAATCTTTAAAAATTGCATGGAGTGAGTTATGGGTAATTCTTGAGCCTCATAAGAATCCCAGTGTACTGAAGGTAAGGTCTGTGAATGAGCAGGAGGGCTAGAGTTTGGGTTAAGATTAGGGACGGAGCTTCATGTAAACTTCTTCTACACCTTGGACCTACTGAGAATCTCAGTGAATCATGAAACATGCCATCTTGGTGTGTGAAGGTAAACCTGGTTTTTTGGAGCCATATAAGCCTAGGGCCATGGCCACATTCTGTGCTAATAAATTAAATTCGCTAATTAGAGTCTTCCAATGACCCCATCCCCCCTGGTTTGGTCTCACAGTGATAACCTGAGTGCTCTCATTCAAGTTAGAGTAGCAAACCAGTCCCTGATCCTGCTCTTGGAGACAGTAGACCAATGACTCCCAAACTGAAGTGCCCAAATGGTCTTGGACTACAGCTCCCAGAAATCCTAGCCAGTACAGCTAATGCTGAAGGCTTCTGGGAGTTTTAGTCCAAAAACATCTGGGGACCCACAGATTGAGATAGACCTTGATTCGAATTTTCCGATTGAAGGGCATGATAAAAAGGATTCTCTTACTGTCTCAGGTACCATTTTTAACATCCAAGAGATATTGTTCCTGGCTGTCTTGGACAGTCTAGCAATGGATACAAACAATAAAAAATAAATGAGCAGATGATGTACTACTACACCGCCGTGCTTTCAATGAGTGTGTGTGTGTGTGGGGGGGAATCTTACTTTCTGAATCACGGTGGGATCTCTTGATGACTGTGACAGCGAATGTAGTAAAAGACAAGGAGAAAAGAGTGACGGTGGAGAAGATGCTACAGAGTTAATAATAGCAGCCTGGTTTTTACCCTGTTGCTTCAAGGGCCGAGAGTCTGACAACAAGTGGAAGCAGTTGTGTATGGATGCTTGTGTGCCTTGGGTTGGTACTGCAGATCCATGCTAATGGAAATAAATTCTGCTTTTTTTCAGGGATCACCGATTTTGTAATTCAGGTCGAATTGTGACAAACCAAGATCTCTTCTAATGTTCCGTGCAAGAACTGAGGTTAATCTATGAGAAGATGAGGTTTCCCAGTTGATAGACACACAATTACATTCAAACTATTTAAGTGACTTCCAGCACATTAACAGCATGACCTTTCAGAATGTGGGTTGACTGTTTGCCAGATGAGGATTCAGTAAAAAGGTTACACCGATTCTTTCTGGACAGACCAACGACTGGCCTCTTTTTAAGGTTGGTGTTCCTAACGAAGTTCCAAAAGTAAAATTCCAAAAAGGTTACTCTTGTTTAACCTAAGCAATCATTTGGGGGTGGATGAATTACTAATTCTCTCATTCCATTGTCTTAGAAAGAAGGCAGGCTCTCCTCCCCTCTCCCACCAGCTCCCGAGTTGAGAAATAGCTCGGCTGGTTTCCAAACAGCTCCAGACTCAATTTCCTCTCTCACCAGATGGTATAGATGGGATCATTTTCAAGACGTTGACCAGATCAAGAGGCTGGCCAGATGATAAGTCTTCATTAGAGATGGGCACGAACCGGAAGACCATCGGTTGGTGGCTGCCCATGAACCACAAACCATGAACAATCAAAAACACCTGAAAAAAACAAACTACTTTGCAGTTTCCCAGAGCCTGCTGCTGTCTCTGTGCATGCGCCGGCCAGCCAGATGATAGGTGGGCGCATGCGCAGAGATGGCAGCAGGCCCGGCTCCCCTGTCAGATGTTTGCTGCTGATTCTGAGGATGATAGCAGTGGTCCCCGCTGGGGTTGAGGAGGCGAAGGTGGCAGGACCAGGGAGGCTGAGTTAACAGGGGCAACGGGAAAAGTGGGTCACCCCATTTTGTTCAAGCAAAACGAAAAGCAGAAAAATGTTTGGCACTCCGTTTTGCTTCAGCAGAACAGGATCCCTGAACTGGATCACAAACCCAACTATGAACCAGCTCAGTTAGTCAGTTTTTTTCTGGCTTGTGATTCAGTGCATCTCTACTCTGCATAGATCAGATGGTTTTATGCGATATTTAAGGCAAACAGGTGGCACCCCAGAAAAAATACTGGCGGAGTCCACCCACTTTTCATGGGACCTTCTTGCCCCAAGGGTCTGCAGCAATGTGTGCATTGTCTTCTACATCACAAGCTTTAACTCTCGGCTCTATGTGATCGTGTGTTGTTTACAAGCCCACCGAATCCATAGCTGACTTTGACAAATCTGTGCCGGCATGTGAAAAATCCTTGCAAAATTTCTCATTCTCGGGAGAGACAGGCTGCCTCAACACATCAGGAGAGCTTGTCAAGAAGCCGCTGATCCCTGAGAGATGTCTCACCTCCAGCATGAGAATGAGACAAGGAGCCCTTGTATTATTTGGTTCCTACAACGCTCACAGAATGTCTGCCCACAAAACCAGCCTTTCCCTTCTGGGAACCGAACAGACTCATGCATGGCAGGCACAGAAGCAAAGGCTGATTAGTTGGAAAGATGCAAGGAACTCATCCCATGCTTTATGATTTTTTTAAAAAAGATATGCACACAACAAAGTAGCATCTATTTAATTCTGGACAATTTAGGTATCTTGTGGGGAAAAGATAATTCCTGCAAACACGAGAGTTCTAACCAACAGAGCCAGAAAAATATCTCTGCATCTCCCAGGTGAGAATTTTATTTAAAAATGCAGTGTCCTATCTTGTCCATGAGAATAAGAAAAATGATGCTGTGGCCGGTTTCTCTTGCGGTTGAAGGCACAGCAACCAATGATTGCAAAAGCACTGAAACACATGTACAGTCCGGTCTCACAAAAACACAGAGGACAATCACACAGGCATCCATAGGGAGACCTTCTGCCTTTTGGAAGGAGGAAGGCAAGAGATGGAGGGCTGCAGGGTAGCCGGAGATGGAGGTGGAGTGGGATTCCACCTGACCTAATGGACGAGCGACCACTGGAGCAGAGATATACCGTATTCTTCTGTTTATAACATGACCTGATTTACAAGATGACCCCCTCCCACTTTTCTAACCCCAAATTTGAAAAATTGATCGCTGCTTTCCCCGCCACTTCCTAAACCCGGGGCTTAACAAAAGGAAGGGAAAAGCAGCGGTCAAAGGGCTGCACGCTCACTGAGCCCGCAACCAGTGGTGGAGGCAGTAGCAGTATGAGATGGAGACTGAAGCAAAGAAGCAGCCGGGCTTGGTCACCCCTCGCGGCTGCCCATTGATGCCCAATCACAAAGAGACCATGGCTGGAGGGGGCGATTGGGTGGTGGCAGCAGTCAATGGGCAGCCATGAGAGGTGGTCGAGCCAGGCTGCTTCTTTGCCTCAGTCTCCGCCTCTTACTGCCGCCTTCCATGTAATTATTTTAGGGAAAGGTGTCGTTTTATACACAAAAAAATACAGTAATTCCTTGAACATGTGTGACCAACTATAAGGGGCTGGACTGGGGAGAGAACTAGGTCAAGGAAACATGACGAAAATGAAGAGGCATGCCTCTAGACACCTCCAGCTGGCAGGGCTATCCGTTTAAATACAATGTTCCTCTGCACATCATCTCAGTTTCAAATAATGATTTTTGGAAAATGTGGCCACGCTTTCTGTAATTGCCCCACCCAGTTTGGGGGTCTGAGGACAGTGCTTTTTTTTAATCTCAGGCTTCATCTCGAGTACTGTGTTCAGTTCTGGACACCGCACTTTAAGAAGGATGCCGACAAACAGGTGTGAGTTCAGAGGAAGGCAACAAGGAGGGTCAAGGAACTGGAAACTAAGCCTTGTGAGGAAAGACTGAAAGAACTGGGCAGGTTTAGCCTTGAGGAAACACTTTTCAAATAATTGAAAGGTAGTCCTACGGAGAAGGGGAAGGATCTGTCCTTGATCATTCCCAAAGAACAGTACATGTAATAATGGGCTCAAGCTACAGGAAGACAGATTCAGGCTGAATACCAGGGAAAACTTGTTAACTGTTAGAGCAGTAGGATGATGGAACTATTTCCCTCAGGAGATAGTGGGCGCTCCAGCGCTGGAGGCATTCCAGTTAAAATTGGACATCCAACTGTCAGATCTGCTTTGATTTGGATTCCTGCACTGAGCAAGGGGTTGGACTCAATGGCCTTAGAGGTCCCTTCCTACTCCATTATTCTATGATTCTAAATGTATTTATATATCTCATCTTTCTCCAAACACTGGGATTCACAGTGCCTTACAATGCGATCAAAATCAAAAGATGGGACTAAAACCTTCAGTTCCAATTTTAAAACATAATTAAACAGATTATCATTTTAAAGCAAATGAATGAAATACATTTCCAAAGTGCATCAGAGAGGAAGGAAAAGTACAGCAACATTAAAGACCCTCATGCTAAGCAGCCAGTCAGTTGTTAAAAACCCATTTGATTAGAATGGTCCATTTTTACCAGCAAGAGGACAGCAATGAGGTGGCCTGCCTAGCCCGGCCTGTAAAGGAATTCCACCTTCTGGGAACACCCAATGAGGAAGAGGCTGGGAATTCTTCTCTGGCTTGGATATTTATCCAAGGTTGGAGAAGAAATGGGGGAGCTTTGTCTTTGAGGTGAGCACAAGGTGCTGTCAAAATGCCCATCCATGGCCAAGTAAGCAATGATAATTGCTCATGAATGTTAAAAGAAGTGTTGCTGAAAACGGAAGGAAGGAAGGAAGGAAGGATTAAAGATAGGGATAAACAAGGAAGGAAGGAAGGAAGGAAGGAAGGAAGGAAGGAAGGAAGGAAGGAAGGAAGGAAGGAAGGAAGCTTGATTACTCACTAGTTCATGGTGCTGTAGCCCTTAGCTTTCGTGAATCCCACAGAGATGGCAACCACCAAGGCAGGCAGCCCTAAATGGAGGATATTGAAACAAAAGGAAATGTTTCTTAAAGCATGATTTGTAAAAGATATTCATTTTCATCAAGGCACAGAATCGTTTCCTTTCAAGTCAAGAACCCCCTGTTTCTTCCCTATACTTCCATTTCTCCCTGACAACAAAGGGGTACTTTCATTCCTCCATCATTCTGGCCTGAAAATGATGATGATGATTTAATTTCTTCCCATATATCATCTCTGAAGAGCTCCGCATACCACCATACAAATCTAAGGCTCAGTAGGCCAGGGTGCTTTGGTCTCTGTAAGACCAAGAGAAGTTGCAAGTGGGCAAAAGGGACTCATCTATACATGCATAATAGCCCACCAAAGACCACAGCAGTTGTTTCTGACCTTATTGGGCTTATGGGCTGCTGTGTTTGGAGTTGACCCATAACAGCCCTGAGCGATGACTCTATTTGTCCTTGAGGGTGAAGTTGTCAAATTGGCAGAGAACCTGGAGCCCAAGATGGCTGACACGGAAGCTGGCTTTGCCCTTTCTGAGGCAGTTCCCACAGGTTCCAGGTGATTCGTCTGGACATCTCTCCCCATTATCTGGGGTCCAAATGACCCGTCAGAGCCAGGCCTTCAGGTAGGTAGCACAGCAGGAGTGGTGATGATGATGTCGATCAAAGGGATGGCAATGATGGAGGCAGCACTTTGCTTCCAACCTCACATTTTTGTGAGACATGCCTCAGCTCTAACAGCTGTCAAACAGGGAGGCACAGTAAGACCCTTGTATCCATGGGTCAGTACCCATGGTTTTACATATCCATGGTATGTAAATATTAAATATATTAAAAGAAAGAAAAATCCAGGGTAAAAACTATTTTCACATGTATTACCATAACAGGCCATCAGATGGCGGCAGAGACCAAGCTATGGACATGAGTAATGAAGAATACATAGCATGGTCCCTTGCACACTCTAGTGGCCAGTTTTGGTAATGCATGCAAATTTTTTTGGTTATTTTTTCCTTTTATCACTATCTATCTCTCTATTTCTCTATCTAGTGTGTGTTCACTATTATCTGCTGTTTTCAGATTCTGTGTAGGGGGACATAGAACCAATCCCCAGTGGATATGTGTGTCCTGCTCTCCAAAACAATCCCCTCCCATGCTGACCATAAGCATAACCTATAGAATTTTGCCAGTGAAAATTCGTGTCACTTCATTTTTAAAGCATTTGGCCATTTTCAGAACTCATGCAAGAGAGAATCTGAAGCTTTTTAAAAAGAATATAGCCAACCTGATAGATTTTTTTCCATAAAAGTATTCCAAAAATATATAAGAAATGAAGGATACTCTTGAAGTCTGCCATTCCATGCAGAGGTCTTTATTTATTTAGGGATACAGAGAAATTCAGTCATGTAATTTCCTCGCTACAGTCATCATTGACATGGTTGACTCAGAGGTCACCGCCCCCCATGAAGAGGAGATCTATGGTCCCGGATGAAGACCTCCTAAAATGTGGAGTAGGGAGCACCCCTTATTCCGAAACATGGGCTACCTATGATATTGCAGTCAGAATGGCTTCAGGATGCAAATATTTGCTCATTGTATTGTTTCTGCTGACAATGAAGCATTTTGATTTTTTTCCTCCTCACCAGGTGAGATTAAGAGAATGGTTTTTTATGCTATCCATATTTTAAACCTTTTTTAAAAGAGTTCGTTTCGTACGAAACCTTTCCCTGCCCCCTCACATCTTTTAGTTTGTGTTAAACACAACGGCTGTGCATGAAACACAAGATTTGCAACATGCAGAGTTTTCGTACATGTTGGAGTTGATGAAAAAAGTGCCTTTCATCTCTTGTACGGAAACAAAACATCCTGCCGTGGTCTGCATTTTTCTCAAGGTGCCCTGACTCCATTTTTTGTCCATAAACAATGACAATCATGCGCCCTCAAGTTCAGTTCCGACATGGCAACGCTTTCCAGGGTTTTCTACGTAGAGAGTACTCAGAAGTGATTTCCCCTTCCCTTCCTCTAGGGGGCGATCTGGGACTGTGCAGCTGGCCCAAGGCTACCCAGGCTGGCTCTGATGGAATCTCCATTGAGGAACAGAACTTCCAACCTAACTGACTGAGCTATCCATTCAGCTACTTTTAATCAGAAATGAGAAAATCTGAATTTATTACATTCTTACACTGAGTGGCCCGAGGCTTGGCAGGTAGCTTCCATGATGAAGCAGGAGACTGAATGTTTCACGAAGAAACCCAAAACTTGGTGATAGTACCTCTAGGAATGGGCAGATCTTTCAACTGCCTTTACATAAACATTTTCCCCCCAGTTTCAAGTCCATTCCATGCCATTTCTAACAATAACAAGCATATATATATATATTTGCTTGTTATTGTTAGAAATGGCATAACATGTGTACCTATTTTTGCATGCAACAGAGAACGTCGGTCTTCACGAACTATGATACATTTGCAAACATTTTCAAAAAGTTTGGTATTAATCCCACAGACACATACATTTTCAAAATTTTCTGCGTTTTCAGATGGATTTTTAAAATCTTTCTTTCCCATAGTATATTGCAAGGCTAGAATTGTATGTGTCCCTGAATGCAACTTTTATTTGGTTCTGTGTTCATTCTGGGAAGTGCAGTATTTGGAAAACGGCGTTCAAAGGCCCTCAACGGAACATAGTTCTTACATCTCTCCAATCACCTCATGTTCCATAAGGAGATGCAGTATTGAAATATCCTCAACGGAGCTGATTTCTCCAGTAAGATGGCTCCTCTGAATTCTTCCCCTGCTTTTTTTGGTGAACTACCTGCTTCTAGTTCTTAAGTCAATGCAACCATCTTATTTTTCCGCTCTCCCATGGGAGTATCAGACAGAAACCCGCTGCCTCTTCACCTGAGGAAACCTTGAGCAGCTCTTAAGACGCATCTTCGGACAACATGAAGCTATTTATCTTGCTTAATAAGAAGGTCAATCCCATTAAGAGCAAGTGGGATTCCCACTGCCAGCCTGGGCTTAGCTTCCAAATGCCCGCATTACCAATGCGATGGGATTTGAGTCAGTTTGTAGAAAAAGGTGTGACTATTGTTCCTTCTTAAGGACGGCCTCACGCGTAATTCCTAGCAAAGGAAATGGCTTTTGTGGTCATCTGAGGGGAGCAGTAGAAGGAGAAGTCTGCTGATTTGTTTGTGTAGACAAGAAGGTGTATCCCGTGTCAGGCCAAAGTCACAAGTGTAAAGGGGAAAAAATTAACGGCTAAACAAGTTTGCAGTGATGGGGCGGGGGGAGGGAAGTTGGGCATGTTCTGAGATCAGTATCCCCTAAAAAAAATAATTTTCCACCTCTGAAAATTTGTCACGGCATAAACTTTTGTGAATGGCAGACCGGTGCAGGAGATACTGGTGTCAAGATACAAAACATTGCGTTCAGTGTGTTAAAATAATTAAGGACTATTTGGGAAAAGTTGCTCTGGAAATGAAAATGCTTTTAAAAATGAGTCTTAAGCAATAGTTTACTAAAGGCATTGCAAAACAATGAGCCAGCTCTCTGGCGGAGCAAAGTCACTGTACATTCCTGGCAATTTAAGGTGTTTTACAAGTGATAAAAAAGTGTACATAAAAGAAAGAATTGAAAGCGTGTTGAAATAAGTTGAATGTATTACTGTTGCAATGTATTCATATGACTAGAGCTAGCATCTGCAGGTCCTATAATTTGCATTCTTGGTAGCCTGTAGCTCTGGTGTTCCAGTGTAAACCTGATGGGAAGGGGTATTTTGTAGTTAAGGCTGAAAGCTGATCAATGGAACAGGTGAGAGCAAGTGAACATTAGAAAGAAACAGAACTTGAAACGTCATGCCTCCTCCCCCCATCCCCATCTAATGCTCATGATATTTTAGTAGAGGGTAAAATGGAAGGAACCATGCTCATGATGTGTGCAAAGGTCCACAAGGCTGACATATTACTCTTAATGTGCAACTACAATGACAAATTGTAGACCCTGATGTTGGCAAAGTGTGAAGGCAAGAGGAGAAGGGCGTGACAGAGGATAAGATGGCTGGACAGTGTCATAGAAGCTACCAACAGAAATTTGACCCAACTCCGGGAAGCAGTTGAAGACAGGAGGGCCTGGCGTGCTCTGGTCCATGGGGTCATAAAGAGTCGGACAGGACTTAACGACTAAACAACAACAACAATGACAAATAATGTGGGAAATGCTCCAGGATTTGAATGGCCTGAGTCACATTATTTTCCTTTGACTACACGACATGTAAGTTAATGTGAATCAACCCAAGTTTCCCCACCTTCTATTATTCCCCTTCTGCCACTGGGGCTTCTACTTTTTTAAAAAATAGCAGATGTGCTTGCATTGGTTCAGGAAATGTGATCCCTTGAGCCAACGTGGAGGCATCTGTAGTCATTCTATTCAAATAAATTCCACCCAGCTAAAGCAACAGTGAGAGAAGCAAGGCAGCGGGAAAACTGGCTGCTGTTTGAATCCTCTCCTTTCCAAACCTGGTGCTTAGGTCTGCTTGTTTTCCTTTCCCCTTCCCCTTCCCTTGTGTTTTCTTCTTCCTTTCCTAAAGGCATGGTGTCCTAGGCTTAGGCCACCTAGGAGATCAAATATAAAAAAAAGACAGTGAGGAGTCAGCAGAGATAGAGGAGGAAATGATCAATCAGCCTTGTTTGCAGCTTGTTAAGCCAGCTCTGATATAGCTGTGCCTCTTGCAAATCTAGATAGATACAGCAGAGCTAACTCGACAAGTTGCAAACAAGGAAGGTTGCCAATTTCCTCCTCTCTCTGCTGACTCCTGAATTTCCTTCTCTCTCTGCTGCCTCCTGAATCTGCTAAAGCAAATTCACCTGGCAAAAACGGACTTCCTGGTTGTGACGTCACAGCAGATCCATGGGACATTTTCCCTACTTAGTGAAGAACACAGGACACTGGCTTATATTCACACTATGGCTCCATCCAATCCTGGATAATTCAGTTGGATTTCCTCCAAACTACATGTATACAGATGTAACTGTATGCATACTGCCATAAATATATGTTTAGAAGTAAGCTCCATTGTGTTCAGTGATGCTCACTTCCAAATGACAGTCAATAAGGCTGCAGTTGTGAACAGGTATTATTTATAACACTGCTTTTCCTGAAACCAGACAAGCACATTGTTCAACAAACTGTACACGAGGGCTGCCACCTTCTGTTGTGACAATTTGTTAACTGAGTTGATGATTCAGAACGTGCTCTTCGCTACCAAGGTTTGAAAATATATTAAATTACCATTAAACTAGGATTAGCTGGGGTAAGACTAAAAGCAAATAAATTGAAGTCCTTGGAGGCAATAAACAGAAGCAACAGTGAACAGAGAATGGCCCCCGGGAGATAACGGCTTCTGCACAATTCAGAGAACAGGGTGGTAGGAAAAAAGTGTGAAAATTCAGAATTGCATAAATGGAGCCTACAGGGCTCCGCTTTCTGCTGGTGGCACAGGGTTACACTTTCCCACATTTTTCTTAACCCTTTCATATGGGGAAAACCCAGGAAAACTGGTCTTGTAGCATTAGGTAGATGATTATTCTGAGTTTTTGCCCTTAATATTTTTATTTTCTACATGCAGGGGCCTTTTAGTCAGTGATTTCTTTCTTTCTTTCTTTCTTTCTTTCTTCCTTCCTTCCTTCCTTCCTTCCTTCCTTCCTTCCTTCCTTCCTTCCTTCCTTCCTTCCTTCCTTCCTTCCTTCCTTCCTTCCTTCCTTCCTTCCTTCCTTCCTTCCTTCCTTCCTTCCTTCCTTCCTTCCTATCCTGCTTTTCTCCTGAAAAAGGCAGCTTCTATCATTAAAAGGGAATATTAAAGTTAAAAACAGTAGGTATAACAATACGAAAAAGGATGAAGCAGTGCCACACTTAAATTTGTTTTTCAACAAAAGCAACACCAAAACCACAATCAAAGGAATAAAGAACAACCATCCATTCAGAAAACCTAGTCAGGCAGCCACTTACTCAGGGAAAGCTTGTCTGAAGAGAAAGGACTTCACCTGCTTGCGGAAGGACAGCCAAGATGGGGCCAGGCTGGCCTCCAGTGGGAGGGAGTTCCAGAGTTTCTGGGAACAGCCGCAGAGAAGGCCCTCTCCTGTGTCCCCCACCAAAATGCACCTGTGAAAGTTCTGGGACCAAGAGAAAGGCCTCCCCTGATGATCTTGACACCCGAGCAGGCTCATCAAGGGAGATGTGGTTCTCGAGATAGCTTGGACCCAAGCTGTTTAGGGCTTTATAGGTTAGAAGAAGTACATTGAACAGTGTCCAGAAATGGATCCCATTGCACAGACAGAGCCTATCCAGGAGGATTTCAGCCTACATGTAAAAAACCTTGAGATTTACCAGGGTGTGTATGTTATATTTTGCATAAAATATTTTTTCCACTGCAGAATCAAGGGTGTCTTAATAGAAAAGACTTTTATTCTCCACAAAAGTCTTCTTCCTCTTCTTTTTTTGCAAGATAGTCCCAAAATGCAAATAATAATAATAATAATAAAAAGGAAAAAGAGAGAAAAGGAAGGAAGGAAGGGAGGAAGGGAGGAAGGAAGGAAGGAAGGAAGGAAGGAAGGAAGGAAGGAAGGAAGGAAGGAAGGAAGGAAGGAAGGAAGGAAGGGAGGGAGGGAGGGAGAGAGGGAGGGAGGGAGGAAGGAAGGAAGGAAGGAAGGAACACTAAATCTTTGTAATTCTTACTCAACATAGAGAAGCTTTTGAAATTTTTCATTCCTGTCTGCAAGAAGAAAATAAGCCAGGGTTTAGATCCCTGATCTGCTCTCTAAGTCCAAGAGCAAGAGATTGAATCCAGATCCAGAGCCAATACATTTAAATCCATGGGATGTAAATTGCCTTGCCTAAAGACCTGGCAACATTGGAAGGAAGGGTGGACTTGTTAGGTCTCTTCCTTCACAAATGACAAAGAGTCTTGTGGCACCTGGCAGATGAACAGATTTTATTTCTCCTATGGTTTTCGTGTAGACTGCAGTTCCTTTCACCAGATACTCTCTTGGGCTGCATTGCATAAAAACTTACATCGAATCAAATTTTTTCGTTGCTGTCATTTCACGTAAGTTGCATTATGGCAATCAGCATTATAATACATTTCTATGAATATATTAGAATGATGATGATGATGATGATGATGATGATGATGATGATGATGATGATGGTGGTGGTGCTGGTGGTGCTGGTGGTGGTGGTGGTGGTGGTGGTCATCATCATCATCATCACCATCACCATCATCATCATCATCATCATCATCATCATCATCATCATCATCATCATCATCATCTGTTTGGTGTTTCCTTCTGATCAGAGAGGAGGAGCTCATGTGAAAGCCATACCTAGGGCAGGTGTCTTCATACCCCTTTAGCTGCAAATATTCCCACCCTTTAAATTTCAGCATCAGAGCCTCCGGTGCCCCACTCTAGTCTTGCTTCTTTCTTTATCATCACCATCACTATCATCTTAGAACTGAAGAGCTGGTTCATCGAGTTTAGCCCATCTCAAGGAGGCCCGGTGGGGAATCGAACTCCACAGCCAGAGACGTAAACCTCTGAGCTCCCCAGTGAAAGACGCATCATATATGGAAATGCAACAATTAGAGAACATGTTTGACAATGGAGACATGAGCAATTAAAAGGTAAGGTGTGTTTTGGAGGTTGGGAAAAATCCCTAGTTCAAGCGTGGCCACAACTGTTTGTAAGCTGGTTGTATATTTCGTATGCCCTCCATGACTAGAATCTGGTATAGAAACATTTTGATTAGAGATCAGCACAAACGGTGACACGGACGAATCGGGCTGGTTTGTGGTTCATGGTGACCCACGAACCGCAAACCATCACGGATCCTAACAAAAGGAACCAGGAAGGGAAGGTGATTTCCATTTTGCCAAAACCAAATGAAGCGCAGAGGGGAAAAAAGTTCGCAGTTCGTTTTCCTTCGTCAAGACAGGATCTGCGAACTGGGCTGCAACCCAAACCATACCAGCCCAGTTCGGGGTTTTTTCTGGTTCGTAGTTCGGTTTGTGTCCATCTCTAATTTTAATCTGTATTTAGGTTAAAATGCTCTGAAGTTTCAATTTAAGGATTTTTTTTTAAATGATTCAGATTCCTGCCTTGAGTAGGGGGTTGGACTTGATGGCCTTGGAGGCCCCTTCCAGCTTTATGATTCCATGATTTGAGGACTTTTGTTACTTTGTGTGGTTAAGCCTGGTTTGTTCCAGTGCTAGAAAAGAAGAACAGGGTAGTAGGCATCCTTCAGTCTCGAAAGACTATGGTATCGTGCTCTGTATGGAGGACTTGGAACAGCGTCTAGTGTGGCTGAGGAGGCCAATTCGAGAGTGACAATCCCTTCCACACTGGAGACAAATCCAATCTGTCCCCTGTCCAGCTCCCTGGTTTTGCTTCCTTTGTGACTTCCTCTTTGCCTCAGCCTGCTGGACAAGGGTCTCTTCAAATTGGGAGAGGCCGTGATGTACTGCCTGCCTCCAGGCTGAACGATCAGATGTCAGAGTTTCCCATCTGTTGAGGTCTATTCCTAAGGCCTTCAGATCCCGCTTGCAGATGTCCTTGTATCGCAGCTGTGGTCTCCCTCTGGGGCGATTTCCCTGCACTAATTCTCCATATAGGAGATCCTTTGGAATCCGACCATCAGCCATTCTCACAACGTGCCCAAGCCAGCGTAGACGTCGCTGTTTCAGTAATGTATGCATGCTGAAAATTCCAGCTCGTTCTAGGACTACTCTATTTGGAACTCTGTCCTGCCAGGTGATACCAAAAATCCGTCGTAGGCAACGCATATGGAAGGTGTTCAGCTTCCTCTCCTGCCGGGCACAAAGTGTCCAGGACTCGCTGCAGTACAGGAGTGTGCTCAGGACACAGGCTCTATAGACCTGGATCTTGGTATGTGTTGTCAGTTTCTTATTGAGCCATACTCTCTTTGTGAGTCTAGAGAACATGGTGGCTGCTTTCCCAATGCGTTTATCCAGCTCGACATCTAGAGAGAGGGTGTCAGAGATGGTTGAGCCAAGGTACACAAAGTCATGAACAACCTCCAATTCTTGTGTGGAGATGGTAATAGAGGGAGGCGAGTCCACACCCTGGCCCATGACTTGTGTTTTCTTCAGGCTGATTGTTAGTCCAAAGTCTTGGCAGGCCTTGCTGAAACGGTTCATGAGTTGTTGGAGGTCTTCAGCAGAGTGGGCAACAATGGCTGCATCGTCTGCAAAGAGGAAGTCCCTCATGCATTTCAGTTGGACTTTGGTCTTCGCTCTCAATCTAGAGAGATTAAAGAGCTTTCCATCTGATCTAGTCCGGAGATAGACACCTTCTGTTGCAGTTCCAAAGGCATGCTTCAGCATGACAGCAAAAAAGATCCCAAAAAGTGTTGGTGCGAGGACACAGCCCTGTTTCACTCCGCTTCGGATGTCAAAGGGATCTGATGTTGAGCCGTCAAAAACTACAGTGCCTTTCATTCCATCGTGGAAGGACCTGATGATGTTAAGGAGACGAGGTGGACATCCAATCTTGGGAAGTATTTTGAAAAGGCCATCCCTGCTAACCAAGTCAAATGCTTTTGTAAGGTCTATGAAGGCCACTAAGAGTGGCTGTTGTTGTTCCCTGCATTTCTCCTGCAACTGTCGGAGGGAGAATACCATGTCAGTGGTGGATCTATTTGCTCGAAATCCACACTGAGATTCCGGATAGACTCTGTCTGCAAGCACCTGGAGCCTCTTCAGCACAACACGGGCAAGCAGCTTCCCTACAACGCTAAGAAGAGAGATACCACGGTAGTTATTGCAGTCACCCCTGTCACCTTTGTTCTTGTACAACGTGACAATGTTTGCGTCCTTCATGTCCTGTGGTACTCCACCTTCCCTCCAGCAGAGACAAAAGATTTCATACAGTTCGGTGATGATGATCTCCTTACCGCATTTCAGCACTTCAACAGGGATGTTGTCCCTTCCAGGTGCCTTGCCAGAGGTGAGGGAATCCAAGGCCGCATTTATTTCTGCTAGGGTTGGTTCGCTGTCCAGCTCTTCCAAGACAGGCAGGCACTCAATGTTATTTAATGCTTCTTCGGTTACTACATTCTTTCTGGAATATAGCTCGGAGTAGTGCTGCACCCAGCGTTCCATCTGCTGTGCTCGGTCCTGGATGATCACACCTGTAGTAGACTTTAAGGGAGCAGATTTCTTCTGTAATGGACCTAAGGCCTGCTTGATACCATCATACATTCCTTTGATGTTACCTGTGTCCGCTGCTATCTGTATCTGAGAGCAAAGCTGAAGCCAATAGTCATTGGAGCATCTCCTGGCAGCCTGTTGGACTTGGCTACGAGCGGCTCGAAGAGCTTGCAGGTTGTACTCGCTAGGACAGGCTTTGTATGCTGCTAGAGCTCTTCTCTTATCCTCAATGGCTGGCATTAACTCCTCCGAATGGGCTTCGAACCAGTCAGCCATCTTTCTGGTCTTCTTGCCGAAGGTGGACAAGGCGGTGTTGTAGACAGTGTTCTTGAAGTATTCCCATCGTTCAGGTGCATTTACATTAGCTGGACCTGGAAGGGTTTCCTCGAGTGCTTGGGCAAATTCCTTCACTTTTCTTTGATCGCGAGTCTTGTTGATGTCAATACGTGGTCTTCCTTCCTTTTTCATGTGATACAATTTCTTTGTTCGCAGTTTTACTCTACTACACACCAGGGAGTGATCAGTATCGCAATCAGCACTCTGGTAGCTGCGTGTGATCGTAACACTAGGAAGGCTAGAACGTCTAGTGAGGATCAAATCGAGCTGATGCCAATGCTTGGATCTTGGATGTCTCCAGGAAACTCTGTGTTGCAGCTTCGTATTAAAGAATGTGTTGCTGACACAGAGACCATAGTAACAGCAAAACTCCAGTAAGCGTTGGCCATTTTCGTTCATCTTTCCAATGCCAAAACGGCCTAGACAAGTGGGCCAAGAATTGTGATCAGCACCAACTCTAGCATTAAAGTCTCCAAGAATGAACAGTGACTCTCTTTCAGGGACTTTTTTGATAGTAGCTGCCAGATCGTCGTAGAATTTGTCTTTCACTTCTGGAGTGGATGACAGTGTTGGTGCATATGCACTAATGAGGGTTACTGGTCCTGCTGATGAGTGGAGCTGCAGAGACAGGATTCTTTCACTCCCCACAGTGGGTGGAACAATGCATCTCAGGAGAGTGTTTCTGACTGCAAAGCCAACACCATATTCCCTGGTCTCATTCGATGGTTTTCCCTGCCAGAAGAATGAGAAGTTTTTTTCTTTGACAGATCCCGAGTCTGGCAGTCTTGTCTCTTGCAGGGCAACAATGTCCATCTGCAGTCTACTCAGTTCCATGTCAATGACAGCTGTCTTGCACACATCGTCTATCATCATCATCATCACCATCACCATCATCATCATCATCATCATCATCATCATCATCATCATCATCATCATCATCTGTTTGGTGTTTCCTTCTGATCAGAGAGGAGGAGCTCATGTGAAAGCCATACCTAGGGCAGGTGTCTTCATACCCCTTTAGCTGCAAATATTCCCACCCTTTAAATTTCAGCATCAGAGCCTCCGGTGCCCCACTCTAGTCTTGCTTCTTTCTTTATCATCACCATCACTATCATCTTAGAACTGAAGAGCTGGTTCATCGAGTTTAGCCCATCTCAAGGAGGCCCGGTGGGGAATCGAACTCCACAGCCAGAGACGTAAACCTCTGAGCTCCCCAGTGAAAGACGCATCATATATGGAAATGCAACAATTAGAGAACATGTTTGACAATGGAGACATGAGCAATTAAAAGGTAAGGTGTGTTTTGGAGGTTGGGAAAAATCCCTAGTTCAAGCGTGGCCACAACTGTTTGTAAGCTGGTTGTATATTTCGTATGCCCTCCATGACTAGAATCTGGTATAGAAACATTTTGATTAGAGATCAGCACAAACGGTGACACGGACGAATCGGGCTGGTTTGTGGTTCATGGTGACCCACGAACCGCAAACCATCACGGATCCTAACAAAAGGAACCAGGAAGGGAAGGTGATTTCCATTTTGCCAAAACCAAATGAAGCACAGAGGGGAAAAAAGTTCGCAGTTCGTTTTCCTTCGTCAAGACAGGATCCGCAAACTGGGTTGCAACCCAAACCATACCAGCCCAGTTCGGGGTTTTTTCTGGTCCGTAGTTCGCTTTGTGTCCATCTTTAATTTTAATCTGTATTTAGGTTAAAATGCTCTGAAGTTTCAATTTAAGGATTTTTTTTTAAAATGATTCAGATTCCTGCCTTGAGTAGGGGGTTGGACTTGATGGCCTTGGAGGCCCCTTCCAGCTTTATGATTCCATGATTTGAGGACTTTTGTTACTTTGTGTGGTTAAGCCTGGTTTGTTCCAGTGCTAGAAAAGAAGAACAGGGTATAAGAAGATTAAATCAATAAATAAAGCATGTGTCTATTTAAAACTAACCTGGCTGGCCGGCTCGGTTGTTTAGGCATCTGTCTGTGAATGAGTTCAGGACCCCGACTGAGCCTTCCAGAAAAAAAAGGCCAGCCTGTAATGGCCATGGAGAAGCTACACTGCAATACCAGGACACCTCCAGAAGAGAAAGTGTAAACCAATTCTGAGGACTTGCTACTTAGAAAATCCTGAAAAAGGGTCACCGTAAAACAGAACTGACTGGATGACGTGCAATTATTATAAAACTCAATAGAGGTAGATAGATGAACAGGAAGGACCAATCCTGAAGCTGAGGCTCCAATCCTTTGGCCATCTCATGAGAAGAGAAGACTCTTTGGAAAAGCCCCTGATGTTGGGGAAATGTGAAGGCAAGAGGAGAAGGGGACGACAGAGGACGAGATGGATGGACAGGGTCGTCGAAGCGACCAATGTGAATTTGACCCAACGCCGGGAGGCAGTGGAAGACAGGAGAGGGCCTGGTGTGCTCTGATCCATGGGGTCATGAAGGGTTGGAAAGGACTTAATGACCAAACAACCACCATCACCATGGTCAGGAAGAAGTACCACGGGAGCAAATTTGATGGTGCACAAATACTCTCCATGTAGCCAGAGCCCTAGAAAAGCATCTGCAGGAGATGGAGGGTGTCCACTCCTAGTGAAGGATTTCTGCTTCAGTCCTTTTGCTGTGGATGTGCACGAGAGTGTGCAAAAAGATTCCTCGTGCCAGAATCAAATTGGTGGAAAAGCTGCATGGAGGAAAGGAAAGGGAATGCTGCCAAGGGAAAGCTACGTTTCTGAGACCTCCGAATCGGCAAAATGTCAAGTTTCTGCAATTGTGAATAAATTTGTTCATTTGGGGAAACTTGTTTAAAAACCACCCCCACCTCCCTGAAACAAAATTCTTCTCCATCTGCCACTGCCCATATCCTGTCATCTGAGTTATCAATCTGTCCTCTTTGATTCCTTCCATTTGTCTGGAAGCCCAAAGTCTTTTCATTCCAAAATGTGTGTGTCGGGGGGGAAGAACCCCCAGTAATTTTCAGCATTTTTTTTTTAAAACCGAGAATTTGCACCTGTTTGAGTATTTGAATTTAAGACTGGGAAACCACTTCTGAGTATTTTCTGCCTGGAAAATCCTGAAAAGGGTCGTCATAAGTCAGAATTGACTTGATGGTATGTGATTATTATTATTATTATTAGAAGATTCACTGAGCGGTGAATCAACTAGCGTTTCCAGTAATTTTAAATTATTCTGTCCACTGGCTGAACTGCTTGAAAAGATCAAGCCTTTTGCTTAGAACCATGTCTAGCTATGATTCTCCCCATTTAACTTTTTTTTCCAGATGACTTCAAAGAGAAATGGAAAAAATTACCACCATTACAGTCCTGCACATCAAAAAGCAGTTCTTCGCTGTGCAATTAAAAATAACAACAATGAATAAATTGCAATAAATATTTCAGTTTTGTCTTTTTTTTTTTTTTAGTTTATGAGCAAAGAAACACTGTTAAGCAAGAGTCAAATCTATCCCTTTGACCTACATTGAACTTAATAGTTTTGCTACACAGCTCATGGATGAGAATGACTTCTTTCCACAACTAAGTAAAGGATGCTCACCCCATCCGAGACACAGGAAGCGTTTACGGATGATGCGGTTCCGCAGCCTGCCCGTCACGGCCATGTAGGACTGCCAAGCTTCGGTCAACACCCAACAGAAGGAGGAGAGGAAGAAAAAGTGCAGGAAGGCAGCCACCAAAGTGCATATCACCTGGAAAAGGAGACCAAAAGGGAGGCAGGTCAGAAGAAGAAGAAAGAGGAGCAAATCAAGGTGGAGAGACAGTTGGAACGGGAGACAGAGAAAGCACAGCCGCTCACTTGATTTGGTCTTGTAGAACAATGGTTCCCAATTTTGGGTGGCCCAGGTGTTCTTGAACTACAACTCCTAGAAATCTTGACCAGCACAGCTAGTGGTGAAGGCTTCTGGGAGTTGCAGTCCAATAACACCTGGAGACCCAAGATTAAGAACCCCAGTGGTAGGACACTGGTCTACGTTAAGGTAGACAGTGTGGTGTGAGAGAGCCAATGTGGCCAGTGTAGGGTTTCTAGATTAGCAGCAAACCTTCTGTGAGATTTCATGCACCACATACTGAAGCCACCAGGCAAATCCTTATGTTCTCACTAGGATGGATCACCATAGCAGGGTGTCTAGACTAGCTGACTGTGAAAAGACACCCCAACAAACTACCAATCTCTCTCTCTCTCTCTCTCTCTCTGTGTGTGTGTGTTTTGGCAAATGAGCCAGAACCTCAACTCATCAAAGAATACGGCAAACCAAACCAGAAGCCCAATGTTTTCCAACAGCCATTCATGCAAAAAAAAAAAAAAAAAAAAAAAAAAAAAAAAAAAAAAAAAAAGGTGTTCAGCCACTGCCACTGTTCCAACCTGGATCTGCACCCCATGAGGTCTTAACTAGATTGTGTACAGCACTGGGACAGTTTTTCCAAACCCTACAATGCAGCTCGACTCCAGTTTCTTTACCAGCCAGATCTTTTTCTGGACCCTGTGCTATGGCTGCTAGGGACTGATCACGCAGTCATTCTTATAGTTAGCCTTCCTCTTTTCCTGTCACCTCCAACTTTTATTGCTGTCTTTTCTAGACAGTCTTGTGTTGTTATCATGTGCCCAAGCACAACAGTTTGAATTTTGTCACTTTTGCTTCTAGGCAGAGTGCAGCCTTGATTTGATCTAGAATCCACTCATCTGTCTTTTTGGTGGTCCAGGACATCTGTAGAGCTCCCTTCCAGCACCACATTTTGAACAAACTGATCTTTTCCCTATTACTTTTCTTCACTATCCAGCTTTCCTAGGAAAAGGGACTATGGTAATATGGATGAGCTCGGACTTGGTCTCCGGTCACAGGGTCTGAAGCTTCCAGGCGAATGGCAAAAACTACATCCGGAAGCCATGGTAGTTACCACTATTTCTTCTAGGGCCTCAACACGGCCTTACAGGCATCACATAAGAAAAATGTGTTTTCCCAACCTACAGTGTCGGTAGGGCTTGTCAAAGGAATACTGTTGAGTCCGAGGTCTGCGTTCCCTTCCCAAAGAGTCCCTGCATCACTGATGCCAGGATTTACATCATAATGCTGGTGCTCTCTTTCTTGACTTGCTACAAATAACCCAAGAAGCCCGCCCTGCATGCAACCAGGAGTGGTCTCTCCCACGCTCTCCTCTTGGTCCTATTTTTTTTTGGGAAACCAAATCTATATAATCTGAACACACAAAGTGCTGTATGTTGAGCCGTGGTTCCAGCAGGGGATGTGCGGGTGACAGCTGCCGAGGCTTTGGAGCCGCTTGACACATAAGACTAGAGATGGGCACGAACCAATTCGTCTTGCTGCCTCCTCAGCTGATTCGGCCACTCCCCAGGCCCAGCTGGCTTGCTTTTTCCCCAACTCCTCAGCTAATCTCCCAGTCACGAGCAAGAGCCCAGACTTCTCTGCCCCGCCCTTTTTCTCTGATTGGGAGATCACCCCAGAGGGGCGGAGCAAAGAGAAGCCTGAGCTCTTGCCAGGACTGGAAGATCAGTCGGGGAGGTGCAGGGAGCTACCACGCTGGACCTGATGAGTGGCTGACTGAGCCAGAGGAGGTGGGGGAGTGCTGCTTGGACAAAGGGGGACAAACTGGTTTGTGCCCAACTCTTCATAAGTCTCAAACATTCTTCTCCTCCGGTCCTGCCCCTCTTGGGGTTTGTCTATTCCCTGAAGACCCCAGAAAGCAGCATTGTTCCTGAAGACTGAAGGTGGCATCCTGAGATCTGAAAACCTTAGTGCGCTTCTCTCCGATGCATACAGCTCAGTCCAAATACTCCAGCTCAGGGAGTGGTGCCAGCCGGCGTGATTAGTTTTGTGTGCGATTCCAGCCCATCAAGCCTCTTTTCCTTCTGCCTTCTGAAGTGAAACCCTTTCTTCCCCCTTCCCTTTGAAGCAGGTGGTAATGCTTGGCCGAGCATGGTTTAATAACAGAAAAGGCAGCCAAGCTAAAGCCGAGAGTAATAAGGCGGAGGCCCCCTTCCTTTTGTCTAATGGGACTGGCAGTAATGGCAGCAGCAGCAGCAGCAGTAACAACAACACCAGAGAGGAAGAAAGGCATCTCTTAATGGAGACCTTTCATTTTCAAAGGACCTTGCAGAGAGCGGCTCTCCAGAAAAGCAAGGGTGGGAAACATCTTTATGGGATGCAGGAGGAAGTGGGGAAGGGGACTACAAATACCACAATCCTCCATTTTGGGTGTTCTCTCTACTATACAGACACCTTACAAATACCTAAACGCGATACACATGGGAGAAAGGCTTAAAATGCAACGCTTGGAGCCCGTCCCACACAAGCTTTCTGCTCAGAATGAAACGGCTGCAGAAACAGGAAGTCTGGGTCAAGCTCGGCCGAGCTAAAACTCAAAGCCTTCCCTCCATCTTCTTTTCTGAAGGTGAAACATGCTCAGTTCTTTTAGACTTGTAAATCACAAGTACAGTAGAATATTAAATTAATGGGACTTAACAGAGCAGTTGACTTGCCCAACGCCCCACTGATTCCAAGGGCCCACTCTTGTTGAGGCTTACGATACTAAGTAATAGGATTTCAGCCAACGGGACAGAAGAATTTCTGAGCCGCCTAGAGAAGCGCTAGCGTGCCTTCCGTTGATCCAAGAGTATTTGTGCACATCTCCCAAATACACTCAGTTTGAGCTGTGTTCATTTACTTGCAAATAATCCAGTGGGGAAAGGCAGAGGAAATAATCCGATGCTCACATTTCCTTCGTGACGATGGCAAACCCCGGCACAGAGAGGCTGTCACGTTAGCGGTGTCACCGATTAGAATTGGGTGAGATGGTGAAAAGCAAAGCAAAGCGCAAACCCTGCTCAATGCAATTTTTTAATTCCACCCTCAGCTACATCTCCGTAACATGGCAGGATGGTGGGGGCTGACTACATTGTATTTACCTATCTAGGTAGAGAGAAAGGTTTGGATTCCTTAATTAAGGTCAGCTTTTGGCTCCAGGCCTGGGAGATGAAAAAAGGCAATGAAAGAGCAGAACGTTTATTAAGTGGAACATTCTCCCCTGGCTGTTTTTGGCCAATCTGTCCTGTTGAATTTGAGAGATAAGAACCACTCAACCTCAACAAGCCAATCCTGTTCATGCTCCACGCCAGAGGGCAGCTAACTCCAGGCAGCTACTCAAAAAGCATCTCGTCTGCAGTCTTTCATTTTTCTTTTTTATTACAAATGAGCTCGAAGAACACTTCCGAGATTCTCGAAGGCCGGGACGGATGAATACGTAATTCGTGTACTACTCGGCTGTACTTTTTGTTGACGGAAAAATTAGCAGGAGAACACAAAGGAGGGGGACACAGCTGGGCAGCCTTCGCGTCGTGCTGCTGCAGCAGACCAAAGCTGGTCAGAAGGCCTACCTTGTTCCGGGTCTGCGTTTGGCCGATCAAGATGAGCGCGTTGGATGATATGATGGAGAGGCAGAAGTTGATAAGGATGACGGAACGTTCGGAGCGGATGTATCTGCAGAGGGGGAAGAAACAAGGAGGAGGAGAAAGGTTTAGATCACAGAAGCAGAGAATCGTTGATTTTGAAGTGACCCCAGGGGTCATTGGGTCCAACTCTTGTCAACGCAAGGAATCCACAGTCCAGAGAGCCTGTGACAGATGGCTTTGTGGACCTGAAAAGATTTCTCCCCAACGAGCAATATGGATTCCACTTCCCATGACCCGTGCTCATAACACCAAAGTGGTGGAGCTAACACAACCTGTTCCCATCCATCACGAAAGACTTAAGGGCTTTGGAACAAGGGATAGAAAGGCAATGTGTTCAAAGGTCAGATGAGAAGCAGTTTGCAAGATGTTCTAGCAAGCTAGCGTTGGTTACTATCTTTGAAGTCCTACGTGGCTTGGAACCCACATAATTACTGGCATGCCTCTACCCATAAGAGCCTCCACGACGACCGAGGTCATCTGGAACTGCCCTTCTAAAGGTGACAAACTGCCAAACCAGTTTTAATAAAATCCTTCCATGTCACTTCTTGTGTGCTTTCCTGAGTCCTTGCAAAGTATGACATCCCTGTAGTGATTCAGGAGGGGATGTAAGTCGGACTGGTTTCGGCTGGCCTCCGCAGGCAAGGAGTGGCTATTCCACCACTCAGGTGGCTATGGCTAGTATTTTTATATGTTAACGGTTTGCCTTGCTACTAGGTTTTATTGTATTTCACCATTTATCGTTGCACATATGATATGTATTCTTTGGTGTTGTGCACCATTCTGGGTCTCTGTCAAAAGAAGGGCAGCATATAAACAAACAGAACAGATAGATACATCAGTGTGAGCCCTCTGTCTCCAGCAAGGCTGGGTCCTAAGACTTGCAGTGCATAGGGTTGCAAAATCCTCATGGGAGATGTATATAAGTCAACCCCTTGCCTTTGGGAACATTGTTGTTGTTGTTGTTGTTATGTAGTATGACTACAGTTCCCCAAACCTTCCAAATGACACCACCCTTCCAAATGGTGACATATGTCTTATAGATCTCTGCCTCACTGTAGCAGCAGAACCGCTGTTGGAAAGAACAGGCATACCTAATTCACTTTACTGTAGCTATATTTTTTACCCCTTTTCTGTTCCTTTCACTTATCTTGAGGGGTGGGGGGTGGGACTCCAAATTCACTTTGTGCCTGCAAGCTCCTCCCGACAGCACACGGCTCATCCACGTCTTCCTCGGGGGGACCACCAACGCCTCTTTCCAGTGGAACGCTATGATCTGGCTTGTCCTTTGGAGAGTGTTTAGAGATGGAGGAATTTGCCAACTTCTACGACACAATATCCTTCAGGTCCTTTAAAGCTCTGTGTTTCTATTTGTTCCGTCTTCCTAAGGTTTGGCAGCTGGCAGACCCCCCCCCCCCCGGCTAAATGAGGCTCAAGGAAAGCCTCCATCTGGTCTACCAACCCAAGGAAACTGTTCCTGCTACTTGCCCGAGCTGACAGCTGCTGTTCCTGCTGCGGCTACCGTTACAGAATTTAATTCCACCAGGTCTCAGGCACCTAATTCAAGGAGGCAGGAAGGAGAGAGGATGGAAACCCTGGGAAGGATTGCTAACCAGCTATCTACACATTTCCCCCACCCACCCCCCTGCATTTCACACAGCTTCATGGATTCTGTGAATTGCCCCATACTACGAAGCCTTATTTAATCGTTCAAAGCCTTTCTGGGCTTGTCGTGTATATCCATGGATGTGCTTTGCTTCTCAGAGGGGAAGAAGATGAGAGACATCCTACACAGATTATAACAAATCTGGCAAGGGGAAGAACTCATGGTCTCACTCTCAGAAGCAGGTGAGAAACACCACAAGACAGCCTAAATCAACGAGTGATGGATTTAGGGAGTATTTCTAATAGAGAGAAAAGAAAAACCCGTTTTTTTCTCATCGAGTTAGGCTACACAACAAGAACAGGGAACTTTCAGACCCTACAACATTTCTTGTCTTCAGTATGAGAGACACAAGCAATGTTTTTATTCCCACCAGCTTTTTCACACAAAGCTGGGTTGGTCTGTGCAAAACTAGCATCCGTCCACTGTTAGGTACAAAGTATGTGAGAAATACAGTTGGGCTAGCTTTTATTTTGTAAAGACCTAAAGGATCTATGTTGGGGGGGGCACCTTGCCATGTTTTAGAGGCCGTTAAGTGCCCACTCCCCTCCCTCGAATAGGAGGCCTATCATAATCTGGGAAAACAAAACTTGCTGGAAAAGACAGTCAGGGAAAGGTGGAAGGCAGCAGGAAAAGAGGAAGACCAAAAAGAGAGAGAGAGATGGAGTGATTTCATAAAGGAAGCCCTGGGGAATAGTTTGCAAGACAAGAGCAGGGCTGTTGGGGTTGCTCATTCCTAGGTTATCAGAAGTCAGAGATGACTTAGTTGAACATAACAATAACCAAAATACCTTTGGGATCTTGGAGAGACTCCCATTTTTTTTTAAAGAGAACTTAGCCACTAGAGGGTGCAAGGGAGCTTTTTCACTTTAAAAAAAAACACTTTTTTAATTAAAGCAGTTTTTCAGCTAAAAAAACTTGACCCCACTGAGACTTTCCCGCCCCTGTTTCTCTCAGGTAACGAAGCAATGGCGATTGTATTTTATACACAACCTGGCATTCTCTCTCTTTCAAACTGGATGCTACGAAATATATACCCTTGTGTTTCATTCACTGGCACAGCAGGAGTTCCTTGTAGGGAAGATGTATGTAAACATCTTTTTGAAGCAAAACGGGTTGGGAGCAACGTTCCAGAAATCTTTCTTACCAAAGTTCCAGAAATCCACAATACATACATGCAGTTTTGGATGCCATCAACCAAGGAGATAAGGGCCTATATCTTTTCCCAGGGGTTCAGCAGCTGCTCTCTCTCTCTCTCTCTCTCTCTCTCTCTCTCACACACACACACACACACACACACACACAAACACACAGAGAGAGACAGACAGACAGACAGACAGACAGACAGAGAGCGACAGAGAGAGAGAGAGAGAGAGAGAGAGAGTTCTCAGATTTCCTCTCATACACCCCAAGGCAGAACCAGATAGCCCATAGGGTTTACACTAGCACACCAATTTCCAGACCCACCACCATGCTTCTCTGTGCTCCTGCTCGATGTCAAGAGTCTGTGAGCTCCCAAGGGCTTATGGCCCGATTCCACAACCACCACCCACCCACCCAAGTTCATGAGGATAGAGGGGAACGATGAACGAGGCATCCTGCAAGCTATGAACTGGGGAGGGAAAAGTGTTTGGCAAGATGATCCAGATTTCCGTGTGGTCCCTGTACCCTGATTTTTGTACGATCTTGCTGGGATGGAGGCTTCTGGAGAACTTGAGTGTTCATGCTATATTGGGACCCCTTTTGTAACATTTTTGTGTTCCTCATCAAAAGTGTGAACACATCCTGTGTTAATACCAAACCTGACTCAGGGTGACTCTTTTCATAGTTAACAAGGTAGAGAAATGGATTCACCATTCCCTTCTTCTGGGGGCATTTATGGGGCTGTGCAGTGTGCCTGAAACCTAACACAGGGGCGGCTCTTCTCCCAGGATGCACAATAGGGAATCGAACTCCCAATTTCTGGCTCCGCAGCTACAGTAGATACTTAAACCACTGTGCTCTCCAGCCGTTCAATAATAATCTTAGAACTGCAGAGCTGGAAGGGACCCACTGGAGCAGGGAGTCCAGCCCCTCTCAAGGAGACACAGCGGGGAATTGAACTCCCAACCTCTGGTTCTACATCCAGATACCTAAACCAGCCAGCTAAAGTCCCAACCACAAGCTTCCCCTCTAAGCATCATGAAAGACACAGAGACCTGGTGAGTTCCACTCGAATCCTTGCCCGTTCCTTCTGCCACTCTACCCATTGTCGAGGTTGTAAGCAGGGCTGGACGCCACTACGCCTGGGATAGAACTCCATCAGGAAGAAACCAGGTCAGCAAGTCAAGCTCCCTGCTGGCCGTGAGCCTAGAAGAGGCAGTGAAGTGGCAAAGGCGGCAGAAACTCAGCCGATTAAACACAGCACCGCAGCACCCGCCAACGGCCATTGTGATCCCAGCCATTGACAGATGTGTGCAGCTTTGTAATGGTTTTTTTTTTCTTACTAAGGTTGAGCTACGGAGAGCTTTCAGCTCGCAATTTTTTGAAGAGTCAGGATCAAAAGGGATGTGTGGAACTACCTCCAGACTCACGATGCTTCACGCTGCAGGCCAGAGGTTCCATTCTCCAGCGGCCAACAGGCACCATCTTGTTTCGTCCACCATTTTCCTCCAAAGGACACCACGTCAGCGACGAGGGGAAGCCTGATGGGGCTGCTGGCAAGGCTCCTTGGTTACTTTCCTCCAAAAATGGGCAAAACATTCAATTCGTCCTTTAATTTTGTTTGCTAGATGGTCTGATGCAAGGGTGGGGGATCAGGAGACAGGGATCTCAAGGTCTCATGTGCTCCCAGAGGCATCTGGTTGGGGCCACTGTGAGATACAGGAAGCTGGACTAGAGGGGCCCTTGGCCTGATCCAGCACAGGGCTCTTCTTATATTCTTATGTCTGCACCCCAATGCCTGTTTCAGAACAGCTGTGTTGGTTGTCAATGCTTTTCAGCGTTCAATTGAAGACGTTGGTTATTATCTTTAAGGTTTAACATGGCTTGGGACCCCCAAGCTTACTGGACCGGCTCCAAACATATCATCACCTTCACCAACTAAGGTAATCTGAAACTGCCTTTCTCAAGGTAACAAATCGCCCATGAAGTCCATTTTGCACATACTCAGAAAAGGGTCTTCCATGTTATTGCTCATGCATTCAGGAGGGGATATAAAGCAGAGGTATGCTTGTTTAGTGCCATTTCTCCCAATGAGAGGAGTCAAGGCATTGTTACAGCAGACCTTTGGAAGGTAGGAACTGCCATTCCACTACTTATGTGGCCTACAGACAAGTTGCAGAATGGAGAAATTTCCAGCTGTAGAAGGTAGGGGTTCAGTTGTTGTTGTTCCGTTGTTAAGTTGTGTCCGACTCTTTGTGACCCCCATGGACCAGAGCACGCCAGGCCCTCCTGTCCTGCACTGCCTCTTGGAGTTGGGTCAAATTCATGTTGATCTCTTCAATGACACTGTCCAACCATCTCGTCCTCTGCCGTCCCCTTTTCCTCTTGCCTTCACACTTTTCCAACATCAGGGTCTTTTCCAGGGAGTCCTCTCTTCTCAGGGGTTCAATACCCTATGTAAATGCTCACCCTGTCCCATGACTACAAGAAACAGAATAAATCATGCAAACTAAAGCTCATTCAAAATCTTCATTTGCATAATTTGCAAACCGGTTCTGAGCAGCATTTAAGATCATCAGAGGAGAGCCCTCCTTATGGTCCCATTGCTAGTGCAAGCTTGGCTGATGGGGACATGAGAGAGGGGCTTTCTCTGTGGTAGCTCCCAGGCTGTGGAACGCTCTCCCTTGGGAGATCAGGCTGGCACACCTCCCTTTTATCCTTCCGCCGACAGCTGAAGACCCACCTTTTCAGGCAGGCTCTGAAACAATCATGATCGAGTCCCCGAATGCCAAGTTTACGAGAAAACCAGTGGAGGCTTGAAAAATCCTCACAGGGTTGAGACAGCCTGAACTGAGGTCTGTGAAGAACTTAGCAAGGATTCATTACATCTCTAAACCTGACTTTACTTCAGGGGATTTGTCGACTATAGTTTTTGTCACATTTATTCTGTAACAAAAAAGCAACCTTTAAGCATGCTGTTGTGAATGGGAAATGGCTAGGTTTTCCAGTACAGTGGTGCCTCGCATAACGAGCGCACTGTTTAATGACGAATTCGCATAGCGATCCGTTTTTTGGGATCGCTAATGCGATTTCATACCAATGTTCTCTATGGCCAAAAATCGCTTTGTGACGATCGGTAAGCGTTTTGCTTACCGATCTTCGCATAGCGATTTTTAAAAATCAGCTGTTCGGCGGTTCCAAAATGGCCGCCGGACACCCAAAATGGCCACGCACAGCTTTTTCGCGGCCTGCCCTCACTTACCGAGGGTGCGAAAATGGCGGCCGGATGGGGAAATATCACTTAACGGTGAGTTTAGAAGCCATTGGAACGCATTAAACTATCCCAAGCTTTTTTTACACCCAAAATTGTCCACCTCAACCAACCTTCTCAGTGGCTGCTCCTAGCCTCTGGAACTCCCTCCCACTGGAAGCCAGGTTGGCTCCATCTTTGCTGTCCTACCGCAAGCGGGCAAAGACCTATCTCTTCAGGCAAGCTTTCCCTCTGTGACTGATCGCTTAAGGAGTGTTTTTTTAAAAAAAATTGATTGTTGTACCCTGTTGCTTTTAAATACGTTGTTAGTATTGATTTGATTTCTCTTTTGAAATATAATATTTCTTTAAACCCTTTAAAATCTTTGTATACTTACTTTTTGCTTTCAATATTGTCTTTTTAATGAGGAAACTCAACTTGGGTCCTTTTTAAGGAGAAAGGCAGGGTAAAATATTTTAAACAAATAAACAGATAAATAATGGCATAAAACCTGCACCTATTTTCCCCCTGTGACTGGAAGGGCCGCCTAGGATAAATAATTTTAATGGTACAAATCGCTAGAGACACCTCCAGTTTAATTCTTTCAAGAAACGGCAGGGATAAATCCATTGCTAAGCTCGCCGAACAGATCAATACATGCAATCGAGCTAAACAGCCCTCACTCTGGTTTCTTTACAGTTAACTAAATTGGGGGTTGGCATATGACATCAATGGAATACCGTTTCCCGGATAATGCCTAATTTGGTTCTCGGCAACCACAAAATCGTTGTAGGGCAGATATAGGTAATCTACGAACGAGAGGGAGACGGTCGGGTCCATTTCGTCCTGCTGAGATTTACACGTTGGCAGGAAGAGGGTTAGGAAATATGACAGAGAGCCTGAGCCCACTAATAAAAAACCCCAAACCCTATTTATATTAGGTACAGCATGTTCTAGGCTGATTAATTTTGGATGATGACACGAGGAATGGGGAAGCACGGATGAATTCAAAAGGGGCAATGAATTTTCAGCAGCAATGAGTTGCTGGGTTTTTTTGTTTCTGCTCCTCTGCAAGAGATCTTCTTATATAAATGCAGATATGGAATCCATATAGTGACATCCATTCCACGTGTGTGAACTAGAGAGGGACACGAACCGGAAAAACCTGCGATTTGTGATGATTCGTGGTTCGCAGCTACTCCGAACGACCCTCAAACCTCTGGAAAAAACGAACTGGTTCCTGGTCACCACCCCACATGGTCCTGCCTTCACCACCTCTTCCCCTTCCGCCCTCTTCAGAGACAGTGAGCCCAGTTCCCAGAAGCCAAACCACTGTCTCTTCACGTGTGCACACCTAGAAGCTGATACACATGCACATGTGCAGAGACAGCCGGCCTGGCTTCCAGGACCCTCTGTCAATGGTTCCCCCCCCCTCCTTCCTGCTTTCCTCTCCATCTTTGGGGCTGGAGGTGAGAGCCTAGAGAGGAAAGCAGGCAAAAAAGAACGCCGCTCTTCAGAGCTTCTCTCACGGCAGCGTGGGTCGGCCAGCCCCAAAGTGAAGAACTGCTTTTGCGTCATCTGCCTCCTGCTTTCTGCCATGCCTTTCAGGGTGCAGGTGAGAGCCCAGAACACAGGGGCAGCTACAAGGCTTGGGAAGGTCACCCCCATTCCCCCCCGCTTTACTATGTTGGGAGGTCAGAGGGGGCATACTTCAATGGAGCATCACGTGATGCCGCTGGGTCAGAGACGGCAGGCCAGGAAAAGAGCCTGAGCATCACAGTAGCAGAGTCTGTTTTTGACACACCTAGGGTAGCTCCGTGGTGGCACTGCAGGTTAAACCACAGAAGTCTGTGCTATAAAGTCAGAAGACCAGCAGTTGTAAGATTGAATCCATGCAACGGAGGGAGCTCCTGTTGCTTCTCCCAGCTCCTGCCCACTGTTAGAAAGCATGTACAAAGGCGAGTAGATAAATAGGTACCACCTCAGTGGGAAGGTCATGGCATTCCGTGCCTAGTTGCGCTGGCCACGTGACCACAGAAACTGTCTATGGACAAATGCTGGCTCTATGGCTTGGAGACGGGGATGAGCACCGCCCCCTAGAGTCGGACACGACTGGACAAAAATTGTCAAGGGGAACCTTTACCTTTACCTAGGGTAGCTCCACCAGTATGCATATTTATATTGCAAGCTGAAGCAATGAGTGACTTCCCCTTCACTCCAAAATTATAAGTCCTCTCCTGGCTTTTTGAGGAAACAAAATATCCCTTACTTTACCTAAAACGTGAATGCAAAACTTACTTTCCAAGACCAAACCCACGATGTTGCATTTCCCAAGGTTCTCCTTCTTGTAGTTCTTTACATGCCTTCATTGTGTCTCTCTACAGCCCCCTCTGTGTGCTCCTGGGTTTCTCCTTTCCCAGGTTTGCATGTGCAAAACACACATGTGAGTTCTGCGCTGTCAAGTGGGAAACAACATATAGCCACCCTAATAACGCCTAATGAGGAAAGTGGGGTATTTAAAGAGTGGTTTTATCATTTCTACTCCCCTAGTGAGTTGCCATGATCAAGCGGGGATTTGAACCCCACTCTCCAGAGGGATGCTCAAAAGTAGGGATACAAGTCTTTCCTTATTGCATTCTCCAAGAATCATAGAATCATATAAGAATGGGGTTGGAAGGGGTCTGTAAGGCCATCAAGTCCAACCCTCTCCTCAAGGCTGGAATCCAAGTCAAAGCAGATAGGACAGAGGGTCGCCCAATTTTTTTAGAGCCATAGAGTTGGAAGAGACCACTGAGGCCATCCAGTCCAACCCCCCGCCATGCGGGAACATCCAGCAAAGGACTCCCGACAGATGACCATCCAGCCAATGCTTAGGTAAAGGTAAAGGTTCCCCTTAACAATTTTTGTCCAGTCGTGTCCGACTCTAGAGGGTGGTGCTCATCCCCGTTTCCAAGCCATAGAGCCAGCGTTTGTCCGAAGACAATCTTCCGTAGTCACATGGCCAGTGCGACTTAGACACGGAATGCTGTTACCTTCCCACCGAGGTGGTCCCTATTTATCGACTCACATTTGCATGCTTTCGAACCGCTAGGTTGGCGGGAGCTGGGACAAGCGACGGGCGCTCACTCCATTGTGTGGATTCGATCTTGCAACTGCTTGGTCTTCTGACCCTGCAGCACAGAGGCTTCTGAGGTTTAGCCCACAGCGCCACCACATCCCTGTAGCCGATGCTTTAAAACCTCCAAAGAAGGAGACCCCACCACCTTCGAGGCAGCCTATTCCACGGCTGGACAGCTCTGACCGCCAGGAAGTTCTTCCTAATGTTCAGATGGAATCTCTTTCCCTGTCGTTTGAAACCATTGCTCCGTGTCCTAGCCTCTGGAGCCCCAGAAAACAAACATGTCCCTTCTTCCACATGACATTTTGAATGTGTTTGAGAGCTCACCACTTCCTGAGGTCAGGGGTTCCATTGTCACACTGCTCTAATTGTTGGGAAGTTCACCCAGATTCTTTCCTTGTTGAAATTAATAATCCCACCCCGGCACTTTTCACCCTGGGGGGACCTTTGTGCGAAAAATTGGCACATAAATTTGCACAGTGGGCTCTGCGGGAAAAAGCTAACAAACATACACATCCTGTAGTTGGGCTGTGAGATTGTCGTTTGAACTCGGTACCAAACCATCTGACCAGCAAGGAGTGTTGAGAACAGCTGAAAACTCCCTCCTTGATTGTGTCTGTGTGGATTCTTGTTTGAGTGTTTCTTTACTCAGTGTGTTGTTAGTCCGTGGAACACCTTGCCACAGGATGTGGTGACAGCATCTGGCCTAGAGGTCTTGAAAAGGGGATGTGACAGATTCCTAGAGGAAAGGTCCCATCGCAGGTGACAAGCCATGATGGGGATGTCTAATCTCCAGGCTTCAAAAAAGAAGGCACCTCCAAATGCCAGATGCAGGGGAGGGGGATCAGGAGACAGGTATCTCGTGGGCTCCCCGAGGCATCTGGTGGGGCCACGGTGAGATACAGAGAGCTGGACTACAGGGGCCTTTGGCTTGATCCAGCGCAGGACTCTTCTGAGGTTCTTATGAGATCCCAAGCTAGAAGATCAATTGATGATGCCTGATTCACAGTATAAGTAGGTGATCTTGAATAATCATGATTATTGATCATACTTAATCTCGCCCCCCCCACTACAAAGGGAAAAGACTGCTAGGATTTGCAAGCCATCCAACGACTTTATACCCACCTCTTATATTAAAAAAGCTAAACTTACAGAGAGAAGGGGGAAGACGGGACAAACAGAATAATTACCTCCAGACTGAGATGTAAATGATAATCAAGAGCAAGAGGGTCAAGGAAGACACTCCACAGCCAACGATTAAGGTGACCGACGGGACAAGCACTTTTTCCGGATTCTGAAAGAGAGAAAACAGAAACACCAGGTACTAGAAGTAGTAGCGCCTTGACCTCCGTCCTGCGATAATGTTTTCGGTAGGAATTTTATCTTCAAAATTCGAGCCTTTTTCCTTTCTGATTAGGCTACTGTAGTTTTGCTGCTGTGGCCAGTTCGTTTGACCCTGCATTGCAGCTTGTTCAGCTGTCGTTTCCCTTTGTGCGGGAGGGGGAAACAAAACGGTCAGGGAAGAAAGAAAAACTTTCTTCTGACAATTTCCAGTAAAGTAACCCTAATAGTCTGCTAAAGTTGCTTTTTTCCCCCTCTTTCCTTTTGCTGATTTATTTTAACCATTTCCCCCACACTGTTCGTAATGTTTTACACACACATTCTGTCCAGTTATCTTCTTTGTTACCCTGTCCCTGTTAGGTGCTGCCAAGACACTTTCAATTTATTAAGTAGTTTCCTTTCAAACAGCTTCCAGTTAAGAAGCTTCGAAACGTGATGGCTTTGCTCCCAAAGAAAGGTGCTTAAACCCCTTCATCATTTCTGACCGTCTTTTTTTTTTTTTTTTTGGCAGCGATTTCCAAGTTCTGCCATATCCTTTGGGAGGGTGCTCCATTGTATGGATTCTGCCCCTCCAAATGTCCTGATTCCTGTCATGTCCAATCACACTAGCTCAAGATGCATGCTGCCAGGATCTGGTCACAGATGGACACGTACGCTGGGTTACAGTTACTAGCACGTGGGATCCTGGGTGTTTGGGAAGCTGTAGTCAATAAATAAATAAATAAATAAATAAATAAATAAATAAATAAATAAATAAATAAATAAAACTTCCCCACCTTTGCATCATATTCTGCAAACTGGATTTTTAACCCTGTACAACAGAAATTCCCAACCTTCGGCGACCCAGGTGTTCTTGGACTGCAATTTCCAGAGGCTTTCACCACCAGCTGTGCTGGCCGGGGTTTCTGGGAGTTGCAGTCCAAGAACACCTGGGTCATCCAAGCTTGAGAACCACTGCTTTCCAAGATGTTCGGTGCAATCACACTGCCTGATCACATCAGAAAGAGTCGATTCAAACAAGAGCAATCTCCCCTTTCAGCGACCCTTCCAGGAATTGCTCCATCCTGGCCCAAGAAAATAGTACACCTACAACTGGATCAAAGAAGTTCAGCTTAGATATAGATCAGGGTTGGAGTGGAGGGCATTTCTCCCTACGCAGCGTGTGTCAGAATATATAATTATGTCACCCAGCATGTATATATGTCTATATAGGAATGAAATGTGTTTGCATATGAGAATATGCATAACCAAGCAGAAAGTGTCTAATATCAGCCATTACTGTATTTTTCCATGTATAAAACTACACTTTTTCCTAAAATAATTAGAGGAAAAATAGAAGTCGTTTTATACACAGTAGTATATAATTTTGCAAAGAAAGTGGAGGGGGAAAGCACCTTCTTCCCAAGAAAGTGGAGGGGGGAAGCAGGAATCAAAGTGCTTGGATCCCTGCATCCCTCCTCCACTTTCTTGCAAAGAAAGAAAGTTTGGGTTAGAAAAGTGGGGACCGTCTTATACATGGGGGCATCTTATACATGGAAAAACATGGTGGGTGCTTGGAGAGCGACGGCCACATATGACAGGGTGTGGCTTATCTCCTAGTGGCAAGCTTTTCTGTCGATACATTTTCTGTTAGGACTTTCTACTGATACGTGCCTGTTGTTACTACGTTAGTAAAACAAGATGTTATGAAACTATTACAAGTCCTTCAATCACAAACCAAAGCTATACCAAGCCAAATGTTCAAGTACTCCAGTTTATTCTTCAAAATGTTATACAGTAAACGTTCTTGAAGCTTTACTGGGACCAAACTATTATTCTTTCCTCCGCTAGCACACACACATATGTCTCAAGGGAGAATATTATTCGTGATCTATTTATTGTTGTTGTTTTAAATACTTATGCTTTATCTGCTGTGTACAAACTATCAAAAATTTCAGCAGTGTGAATACCAGGAGATAGACTGCACTGGATGACTCCATAAGCATCCTGAATCACCCAATCTGTTTCGTCATTGGATCACACCCTGTAGCTGGGGCTACACATTGCATACAACCTCCTGTAAGTGATTGTTGTGGGGTTTTCAGGCTGTTTGCCCATGTTCCAGAGGATTTTCTTCCTAACGTTTCACCTGCTGTAAGCTTTTGATTGTGGGCAATCTGCAGATCGGAGTGAAGCCGCTCCTATCACACACCTGTTTTAATGTAGATGGAACTGGGCTGTTACCTGCCCTCTGCAGGGCTTGTTTGACCAGCTAGACAGCAGTGACCAGGGGAATGCATGTTGGCAGCAGTGGCGGTAGTGGGGGGGGGGTCTCACCCAGCCATCAAAGATGCTCCCACCGCTGCCTCTGCGCTCCCTGACTACTGCATTTCAGCTACTTACAGGAGAAGCAAATCCTGCAGACGAAGACAGGGTTTCTTGCCTGGCGGAAGCCCTACTGAACTTTATAATGGCACCCAGTGCACAATATTTCAAACCGCAGTCGGGCATACGTCATGTGAAGTGAGAAAAGTCCATCTGCACTTGACACTGCTTGGAAGCAAGCATGCAGGGCCGGCCTACGTGCGTCCTCTAATACCAAATAATGACTGTATTATTTTAAATGTCCGCCACAGGTTCTGAAGGTAAGCCCCTGTGAGCTATGTGAGGAACTAAAGCCCTCTCCGTTAATCTTGCAGCAGGATAAGGATAGCTGGCGGCCCATAAAGGGTCAGGTCATTGGGTCACTGAATGCCGTCTTTGCCCATTGGACTCTCAACTTCGAATGAAATAAACGTCATTTGAAAACAAAATAGGCATGGTTTCCCCTGCATTTCCCTCCAATCCTCAGCATGAGACCGTAAGAATGCCGTCGCTCGCTCGTCTCCCAACCGGAAAAGCCGCAGGCATCGTACGGCAGGCATCGTACGGCAGGCATCGTACGGCAGAGCTGCCTGGGGCTCCGTCTCCCTGGCCAGCTTAAACAACCAGCTTAAACAAGGCTTATGATGTGAGACTTAAGGAGCTCACTGCCCTTCAGCTTAGGCAGTTCAGAGGTGACGCGGCGGTTGCTCATGTAGACCCTCCCCATGCCCGGAACCCAGTAAGGCAGTTAAATACCAGCAGTAGAGCTCAGAGAGAACAATGTCCACTGGGCCTAGACTGCTGCCCAAGAGTGACAGGAATAAGGCTGTGTTGTTGGCACCTACGTATCAACGCCAGGAGGATAAGAATTGAACTCAGGATGCCCGAGGGATCCTTCAGGAGCACGTGCTTTCTACCTAGGCATAGCTGCAATAGACCATGCACCTCCTTGCTTGTGCACACAACTGAAGATGAAGAACGGCTACATTCTTCTCTGCACCAACAAAGGCAGCAGGGAAGTTGGTGAAAACCATGTTTTATGAAAATCCTAGAACCACGGAATAATGGAACGGGAAGGGACCTCTAAGGCCTTCGAGTTCAACCCCTTGCTCAGGGCAAGAATCCAAATGAAAGCAAATGGGGCAGAGAGTTGCCCATTTTTCTCTTGAAGGCCTCCCGTTCTGTGCCTTAATTACATCATCTGCAAGTTGTCCTCAAAAAAGCTCTAGCGCTAAGGGACAGTACATCAGTTGAAACAAAAACAGCAGTGGCGGTGGCAGCCATAACGACACCAACATGCACAGAACTACAGTGACTGCAGCTTCATTGCATTAGAACGTGTAAGAATCTGAAGCACGGAGTGGGTTGTTTGTGTCTTTCTTAAAAATCAATAGTCTTTCTGAGCCTGCTGTTGTGTAGGCGTACACCCTTTTCCAAGGCAAAAGGACACCAAATTTGCATGAATCAATTTTGCACAAAAGGGACATGCTGGCACTGAGGGTTAAACCGCTGAAGCCTCTGTGCTGCAAGGTCAGAAGTCAAACAGTCGTAAGATTGAATCCACGTGATGGAATGAGCCCCCGTCACTTATCCCAGCTCCCGCCAACCTAGCAGTTTGAAAGCATGCAAAATGCAAAAATGCAAGTAGATAAATAGGGACCACCTCCGTGGGAAGGTAAACGGCGTTCCATGTCTAGTGATGCTGGCCACATGACCATGGAGGAGTGTCTGCGGACAAACACTAGCTCTATGGGTTGGAAACGCAGATGAGCACCGCCGCCTAGAGTCAGACACGACTGAACAAATTGTCAAGGGGAATCTTTACCTTTACCTTATTTTGCACAATTTGTAGGGCCCTTTGGAGGAGATAATATGGTCCTTTTATCTCATGCTGGACTGGAAGGCAGTTTTTATTAGATCTGCAGATTATATTGGAGAAGATACATCCGCATGTTTTAAGAAGGTAAAGGTAAAGGTTCCCCTTGACAATTTTTGTCCAGTCGTGTTCGACTCTAGGGGGCGGTGCTCATCCCCGTTTCCAAGCCATAGAGCCAGCGTCTTTGTCCGAAGACAATCTTCCGTGGTCACATGGCCAGTGCGACTTAGACACGGAACGCTGTTACCTTCCCACCGAAATGGTCCCTATTTATCTACTCGCATTTGCATGCTTTCGAACCGCTAGGTTGGCGGGAGCTGGGACAAGCGACGGGAGCTCACTCCGTCGTGTGGATTTGATCTTATGACTGCTGGTCTTCTGACCCTGCAGCACAGGCTTCTGCGGTTTAGCCCACAGCGCCACCACGTACCAATTTCATTCACTGCTTATTCACTTTTGAATTCAAATTTGGCGTGCCATATGGATGGTCTTGAAGGCTGTAGAGGCACCAAAACCGGTCTCATTTTAGCATCAAGTTAAAACAAGACTTTTCTTTAGGGAGGTAAAGAATCTTCAGAGCATTTCTGATTCTCCTTGATTTAAGAGACACCATGATGGCAATCCTGTTGGGGGGCTTCTGCATGAACAATGTGGATTATATCCTTCCTTTTTTGACTTCCTTTTTTGATTTAAGGTGCACATAATTTTTCTCATAACCTCTGAACCATGTGAACCCCGGAATCCAAAAAGGAAGTATTTAATCCATGGCAATCTGTTGCTGACATCATTCCAGCTGCGCAAGCAGAGCTATGCAACAGGATTTTGGCCCTCATTTGAGCCAGGCTGGCTGCTGTCTTGGTCAAGATGAAATAGTACTGAGAACCATGGCATGTGAGTAAATAGGAGCTATGGGGGTGCACGTTTAAATGGAGCTGGGCCAGCTGCCTCCAGCACAAATTGCAATGGCATATTAAGAGAAGGGATTTTGCTAACGCAGCAGATCGCTCCAGAAAAAGAGCTTGCATGTGGAACAGTCAGCTGCTACAGAAGGTGGTGATTCTAAGTGGACACTTCGCATGCACCTGTCCAAAGAATCGACTGTTTAATCAAGCCAAAGGCAACAGGGAAAAGAAAATACAAGTTCTCTCTATGCACAAGGGAGTCGCCATGCTTCCCCGGCAGTTTCAGTCACAGGCGGCGCCTCCTTCCCGACCTCTGTCACTCTGCATGGATGCTCCCGGGATGGATCTTAAAACACATTGGCAGAGAGCAGGGGGCACGCCGGGTCTCTCTCCTCCCCAGTTCCTGCTGAAAGTGGGAAGCAGGAGAGCCTTTCAACCAATCCTCTCAACTAGGGTGGAAGTAATGCCTGCTGTTGCCTGGGGGCCCAGGCGGTTTCGGCTCTGAAAGAGCCTGCCTCCAAGCCGAGAAAGAAATAAAGCATTTTGGACCCCACATCTTCCTTTTGTTTCACATTCACCCCCACCTTTCTTTCTTCTTCTTTGAGAAAGTCCTTTTCTAAATCAGTCTTTATGTTACCCCTGATCAGGATGCTTTCCCTCCCACTTCCTACCCCCTGCTTCCAAATCTCCTCCAGTGGAAGAAACGCCACGCTGGAACTCAACGGCAGCCTATGGGGTCCACCCTTCTATCCACATCATCCCAACCAGTGTCCCCAAAGAGATGGCCATGGGCAGGATGAGCCCAACATCATCCTCTCCCAGTCACCCGGGACCTTAGAGATCGCCCTGCCCCATAGCCATTGCATCCTTCCCGGATTCATAACTGTTGAAAGTGGTATAGACTTTAAATTTATTTTATTTTATGTTTATTAATTTAGAATTTTATTGATTGATTCATTCACTGTAGCTGCTTTTGGATCTTTTGCTCTGTTGTTTATTTTATTTTATGCTGTTTTTATGTATTTTATGTGTTCTATGATTATTAATTGTGTTTTGTTCTCTGTTGTATACTGCCCAATGTGGCCTATCGATAGATAGATAGATAGATAGATAGATAGATAGATAGATAGATAGATAGATAGATAGATAGATAGATAGATAGATAGATAGATAGATAGATAGATAGATAGATAGATAGATAGATAGATAGATAGATAGATAGATAGATAGATAGATAGATAGATAGATAGATAGATAGATAGATAGATAAGACTATGGAATAAACAGACAGACAAACAGGCAGGCAGCCATCTCTACCTCTCAGGGCAGGGAACCTCTCACTACACTAATGTGGTGGATTGTAAGCCTCAGAAATAAATACATAATTAAAGCCAACTTGAAGAAGGGCTCTTTTTTAAAAAGTCTGAAATCTCCTGTTCAGCTTCAGTGAAAGAGTATATCATTTTTTTATTTGTCTTATTTACAGGCTGCCTCTCTCCCAATAAGGAGTCTGAAGATGGTGTAAAGTATTTAAAAAAACAGGTAAAACATTTTGAATTTTGGTGCTGGACTGCAAGGAGAATAAACCTATACGTTCTGAAGGAAATCAACCCTGAGTGCTCACTGGAAGGACAGATCCTGAAGCTGAAGAGAAGATTCCCTGGAAAAGCCCCTGATGTTGGGAAAGTGTGAAGACACGAGGAGAAGGGGACGACGGAGGACGAGATGGCTGGCAGTGTCACCGCAGCAACCAACATGACTTTGACCCAACTCCGGGAGGCAGTGGAACAGAGGAGGGCCTGGCGTGCTCTGGTCCATGGGGGTCACAAAGAGTCGGACACGACTTAACGACTGAACAACCACCACAACAAAACATTAAAAATGGCATTCGTGGGACTCAGTCTGTTAAAAGCCTGGCAGAAAAGTGTGTCTTCGGCTCTCAACAGATAAAAAGGAAGGGAGACAACCTGGGGGCTGCCACTGAGGAGGCCCTCTCTTGTGGTGTCCCCATCTGCCGTGCCTGCTCTAGCAGCGGGACCAAGAGGAGGGCCTCCTCTGAGGAGTTTAAGTGCCAAGAAAGCCCCTATGGATAGGAGATCCTTCAGATAGCTCCTCTCCAAGCCATATAGAGCTTTGTAGGTCATGGCCACCACTTAGGGTAGAGGGATGAAAAACTGCAGTGGGATGATTTTTTTGTCCCTGGATTTCTCCAGGAACTGCATGGCTCTCCGAAAAGCAAAACCCTCATAGTCCACAAAATCAGAATTGTCTAGTAGTCAACTTCTGGTTCTGAGAAACGGGGGCGTTTTTCACGTTAAACCAGTCCAAGGCAGAACAGACAATGTATTTTAAAGGTACCACTTCTGGAGCATTTTGAGTAGAGCAGTTTTCCTTTTTTTTTCCTCCCTCAAAACGCAGGAAACTTGACTGCATAATTTGTAGGGAGAGGGGCTCTTAAGCACCCTTGTTCTAATAGGATCAGAGATGGAGGAAGCCTGTCTACCCATTTCCCACATGCAATTCTTTATAATAAATCCTTCCTGCAAGCATCTTCTGTGTCCATCAGCAGAAGAAAGGGAATGTGAGGGGTGGGGAGAATGGCTTCCAACCCAAACCTCCATCTGGTTCAATCCCCAGTCCTGTTTCTCAGCCCCGATGCTTACAGCAGGTCTCCATTCCATCCAGAGAGGGGTCCAGCAAAGTCAGACTCCACGTCATGTTTTGTCAATTTCCTGAATGATTCTGAGAGTGAAGATGGCTCTGACATTTCTAGAACACTAGAGCAGCTTTGAAATCTCCCTTCAATGGTTTAATACATGCTGTTTTTCCTGTGGTGACTTGAGCTTTGGACTCTGGTTATCTAGTGATCGGAATGATAGATAAGGTGGACTTGCTAGACCTGGTCTACTTTACAGTTATTATGAGGATTAAAATGTGTGGGAGGGGGTTTAGGGAAAAAGAATCACATAAACCGCCTTGACGTTCTTGCTGGAAAAGGCAGAATAAAATTACAATTGATAAAACAAGTCTTCAGAGGAGCAAGGGGTGTCTATGGAAAGAACCTATTGGCTAATACTTGCAACGTCTTTAATATACTTCACCTTCTAGCCATGGAGAAATTCTTGCAGTTTCATGGAGAATAAGAACATCAATACTGACTCTCTAGTGATGAAGTTTAAATAATTTCTTTAGTATTGGAGATATGTCTCCGAATACAAGATACCTGAAACACAAGTGGGAGGGTTCAAACACACTCATGTCCTGCCATTTGAATTCCCCAGAGGCAAGTGGTTCAATGTTTTGTGAACAGTGGCCTAAACGGGCCTTTGGCCTAATCCAGCATGGATGTTCCTACATTCTGATGACCCACTTCCAACCCCAAACAATCTAGGTCCCATCTCTACACAAGCTGACATGACCATACCTTGATTCCATAGCTTCTCTTTGGGATGGCAAGAATGCCCACTAAATGCCTTGTAGTGATCAATTTAGGTTAGAATAACACATTAGGGGAGCAATGGGAAGGCTGTGCAAGAGTTCACACCTCTAGCTCCAATCATCAAGTGTAAGGATATGTCATTGGAGACCAAGATCATCCACACTTATTGCATTTCCAGTCACCGTGTATAGGTGTGAAAGGTGGACAGGTAGGAAAGCTGACAAGAAAGAAGAATGATTTGTTTGAAGTATGGTGCTGGAGGAGAGCTTTGTGGATAACCTGGACTGTCAGAAAGACAAACAAGTAGATCCTAGAGCAAATTAAGCCTGAACAGAATGCAAGCCAGCACAGAAGGATTGGCTGATTACTAAGAAAGAGGCCAACAAGCCGTCTAGTGCTTCAGATTCTTAAAGAAGGCAGCAGGCATCTTAACTCTCGAGCAATTCACACAAGCAACACAACACACAGTGCGCCAAGTTTTGTTTGTTTGTTTCAAAACATCGTCCTCATAGCAGTGAGACCCTTATAAATCCCTAGAAAAATGTTCTCCATCCTCACTCGATGAAAGCTGCAATTCCTCATCCTTGCCTATGAATGCAAGAGAAGGATCAGCATCCTTCATTTCTGTACAAATGAAGCCACTGGGGGATAAAGCAGCCAGGGGAAGTGGAAAGCAGTAAGAAGCCTCTCACCTGTGGCCATACCTGTTCCCACCTGAAGGCTCAGCCCAATCAGCTTTCAGAATCACTGAACATTTTTTTTTATTTCAAAAAGCTTGTAGCCACTTATTGACTGATGAGGATGGGCGTTCTTAAGACGGGAGGGTTGTTTCTCTTTGCTGTCAAGTATTTCAAAATAGTTTCCAAACCATGCTAATTCAGCGCTTGTTTTAATGTAAATAATCTATTTAATTGTGTTTTAATAGTAGAATTTGTTAGCATTATCTATTTTTTTATGTCTTTTAAGTTGCCTTGGGTCCTATAAAGGCGAGAGGGTTTATTTTAATATATAATAAACCAACCAATACATAAGAAATAAAATAAAATTCAGTTTGAATTTGGACAGCAGCCTCAGCCCAGAAGTAGTTTTGCCAGATGTGTTGAGATATCTTGAATTCCTTTTTTTAAAAAAGAATTACAGCCATTGTTTTCAAATGCAATTTCCATTCAAAGCTGTCTGAACCTGGCCTAATCTCTTTCCTCTTTCCCTAGGTGTAAGTGGATGCGTTAGTCGAACTGTAGTGAGAAAGTGAACTATGGATGACAACAGGTTCCTACACAAGCATCAAACCTGTTGCTCCACCTGGTTACTCTGGCCTACTGACATCTCTATCAAGTCTTCAGGTGTAACTCTCAAGGCTTATTCGGAGAGCTTTCCAGCCAAAGCAGGTTGGCTGCAATCACAGCGAGGATGTGGGAACACTCACAAGTTCCAAGCCCAACGTCTCCCCACAAGCCAGATGTCCATCAGAGGCTCTCATGTTGCACTTGAAGGCCTCAAGAGGCATGAATAAGCAGCTCCATGTGAAGGAGCCGCATTAAAGCAGGACTTCCTATCACTGAGGTGCTGTAAGTGTATTCAACTGACCACACATTCAGGTGCTTCTTTAGACTTCTGCCACTGAACAGGGAAAGGTTTCATCAATATCGGACAGCAAAGGGTAGGACTTACATTTGGTGACCATGTCCTCACCATGGTTAGAACCCGATTTGCCTCCGGGCTACCATATCAGAATGGGGACTTACAGTTCATAGGGAAAAGCCATGGCCATTTAGGAAAGCCAAGAGGCCTGGATTCAGATCTCCTTCCTGAAAATCCAGAGGACTGGAATTGATTCCAAGGTCTGAAGTTCTGCACCCCTCTTGTAAGATGCTGGGAATGATTGCTTTTGTTAACAGAAATTATGGGAATGGTCTTGAAACCGAATAGTAACTGTGACAGCAACACATAGAATCCCACACTAACAAAGTTTGAAGAGGCCTATAGGTACCACCACGGTGGGAAGGTAACGGTGTTCCGTGTCTAGTCGCGCTGGCCATGTGACCACGGAAACTGTCTATGGACAAATGCTGGCTCTACGGCTTGGAGACGGGGATGAGCACCGCCTCTTAGAGTTGAACACAACTGGACTCAAGGTAAAGGGGAACCTTGACCTTGACCTTTATAAGGCCAATCCTTGCTCAATGCAGGAATACAAATCAATGCAGACTTAACAGGTGGTTGTCCAATTTTCTCTTGAACACCTCCAGTGTTGAAACACTCACCACCTCCACATGTAGTGGGTCCCATTGTTGTACTGCTCTAACAGTTAAGAAGTTTAACTGAGATTCCGCTGAAATCTGGCTTCCTTTAACTTGAGCCCGTTGTTGTTGTCTTGCCCTTTAGGATGATTGAGGACAGATTCTGCCCCTCCTCTGTAGGACAGCCTTTCCAGTATTTGCAAAATGCTATCACACATGATGTTCTGCCAGTGCCGTTCGCCTCCGCCCTCCCTGTGACGACAAGCTACTTGTTGTGCTTCTTGGAAGGAGCCAGAACTGGCAGGATCGCCTCACCTGGGCTTCCTGGATGCTCAGCACACAAAACGTTGCTACCGAGGGATGAGAAAAGGTTTCTCTTGGCGGCCGAGGGAGGCAGGAAACGCAGCTGCGCTTTTGGCTCCGAGAGGAGAGCAACTGAGCAAAGCAGGCAGGTGTCCACCCCTCCCAAAGGGTCCCTCATCATCACTCAGTGTTTAATGTAACACAAACTGACACTTGGCTTTTCCTGGACTGGCTTTCTGTGTGCCAGGTGCCCGAGCCAGCAGTGGTAGCAGAAGCCGCAACGTCCCTAAGTGGGAACCTGGATGCAGATGGAGCTTTCCTGCGGTGGATGGGCTCAGCTTGCTCTCCTGCAAGAGCAACTTGGCAAAGACTCTCAACTGGGATGAGCAAGAGCTTGGAAACCTTACTCTTTTTTTGGGGGGGGGGGGAGAGCTGGCTGTGGGATTCTGGGAGTTTTCATATGGGAAAAAAAAGTAAAGTTCCCAAGTTCTGGAATGCATATGTCTATGTTTATTGTAGAAATAATAGAAATCAGAAAAGTGAAGTTATAATAAGGGGCCTACAAGGCCATCAACTTCACCCTGCCTGCTCAAGGTAGAAATCCAAATGAAAGCATACCTGGAAGGTGATTATCTAAGTTTTTCTTGAATGCCTCCAGGGTTGGAGGACTCACCAACTCCCAAGGTCACTGGTTCCATCGTCCTACTGCTGTAACAGTTAGGAAGTTTTCCCTGATATTCAACCGAAATCTGGCTTTCTGTAGCTTGAGCCCAATATTATGTGTCCTGCACTCTGGGATGATCGAGAACAGATCTTGCCCCTCCTCTGTAGGACAGCCTTTCAAATATTTGGAAAGGGCTCTCCTATCACCCCTCAGTCTTCTTTTCTCAAGGCTAAACACACCCTGTTCTTTCAGCCTTTCCTCCTAAGGCTTGGTTTCCAGCCCCTCAGATAATCCTTGTCGCCCTCTTCTGAACTTGTTCCAAATTGTTAGCATCCTTCTTGAAGTAAGGTGTCCAGAACTGGACACGACACTCAAGGTGGGGCCTAACCAGTGCTGAATAGAGGGGGGACCAGCACCTCGCGGGATTTGGAGGCTGTACTTCTGTTAATGCAGCCAAAAAATCACATTTGCCTTTTTTGCAGCCACATCACACGGTTGGCTCATATTTCGCTTGTGATCTACGACAATTCCAAGAGACTTCTTGGAACTGGAATATGTATATCAATATATATATATTGCTATACATATTATATATAATCACCAAGGGCATCTCAGATCAAGATGGCTGGGTGGCAACCAGCAATATAACCCTCTTGTACCCTCAGGATTGTTGGGAGAAAGATGGAATGATATTCCAGGACAAGGCAAGTACTTCTATACCGCAAATATTTCTTGTTAAATGCCCAGAGATTTGAACTACCATTGCTCCGAAAGGCATACTAAGATCAAAGTGAACTCAAAAAGCAATGCAATCCCTTTCCACCCTCATGATGGGGTTCTCTCAAAGGTGCAGGACTCAGCCATTAGATTTCCAGTTTAAGTGCAACGATCCCCTTTCAGTGACCTGTTGCAAAAGAAAGTGCATGAATTGCTAAAAAGCCAGCTCCCTTTGTATTGTATGAAAAGGTGGATAACCAAAGTATGTCTTCAGTTTTTCCCCCCTGCACATCCCTAATGCTTACTTAATGGGACATGTTGTTTCCTACAGACGGTGGAGAAGTTACATTTTGCGCAACACCTCCCAGAAGGCTACACCCAACCAAGCCAGCAGAAAAGTTGCCTGGGAGAATTCTGGGAGTTGTAGTCCAATACCTTGAGCTGTTCAAACTCTGGTTTGCTTTGAGCAAAAAACCTAATTCTGCATAATTGCATATTTACTGATATTCATCTTTGTTCAGCTCACCTTTTTCCCTTTGCCTCCTCTTTGCCTTCATTTCCCTCCCTTTCTTAGAAATTTAGCATCCTTTTTTTTTTGGTGGGATCTTGAGGGTCATCAATTCAAGCTCTAAGGCTTGGTGGAGGGTCTACCATTTGAAGACACCAAAAGAGCTTCCACAGATGAAGCCCATCCCGCTTCTACTTCGGTCTGTTGAGCGAAGGAAAACCTGACACCCCTTAAGGCAGCCTTTCTCAGTGCTCAGCATTTGTTTCCCTTGGGTCGGGATGTAAGAAAAACACACGTGAGCCTTCTCTTCCTCGATGATGCTCTGAGACATCCTGCTAAAAAAATTACCAACTGCAGCAAGCTTTTTCTCTCCTCCCCAGCAATGGCAGGATTTGCAGAGAGCCCAAATCACCAGCTTCCACCCCCTTAAAAAAACCAAACAGGCTTTACACACAGAAAAAAAAATCTTATATCACCAAAAAAATATGGCTTATGCAAAATTCAGTGTTTTTGATTTTCCCTTCAAAGAGCACACTTATTCCCCCTCAAAACTGACCAAAAGACCCAACATGCAAAATAAAATAAAATAATAAAAATTAAGACCATTTTTTTTTAAAAAATCCATCCTCCTAACCTTGTTTCCAGAGAGGCAGTTTCTAACAAACACGTTTCTTCTCAAAAAGATGACATACTTCCCTATCAAGAGTTTCTCTGAGCCTTCGGTCAACATTGGCTGCTCTGCTCTTTGTCACCTGCTGGTTTTAATTGCCCCACCCCCTAAAAACATCAGGGGGGAAAAAATAAGAGGTCTCTCCCATCTCATGTATTTTTTTTAGGATAGCCATCATCTTTCTCTCTTATATCCTGGGAACAACAGGCCAAGCTCATAGTTGTTGATGAATATCCATCCAATATCCCTCTTGGGATTTTTTTTTGCATTCAAAATAAATAAATAAGACTTTAGAAGCACTTGTGGCCACTGATTTTATCCTTATCTTTTGCATCCTCTTTCTTCCTTTCATCAGAGAATTCACAACAGCCCCCGCTCCCCGAAAGCATGTTTTGAGAACTTCCGAGTCCCTCTTAACAGGGCATTTCACATAATTATAGTAAATAAAACAGACCCAGAGAGCCATCTTAATGCAGCACTATTCATTAGCAATTACGATCTCCTCGCTCTCCATTAAGGCCACTCCATGGAGAGGGGGGGTCAATTTGTGCTCGGTAAATGGCGTTGTGTACTCTCTTCCGCTTAAAAGAGTCAACGCAACTGAACGTTGATAAGCAGGAGGGAGACTCAAGAGGCTGGTGAGCAGAACCGCCTCCCACTTTCTAAGATTTCCCAGGTAAACCCTGAAAGAAAAGGTGTTTGTGATGTCACAGCCCTTTGTGATGTCACAGTGTGGGTGCATATGACCTCACATGGGAAGGCAGTCAAAATTTGGGGGAAACAAGCCCCATATACAGTGGCGCCTCGCTAGACAATGATAATCCGTTCCACTGAAATCGCTGTTTAGCGAAATCATTGTATAGCGAAAAGCATTTCCCTATTGGAATGCATTGAAACCTGTTTAATGCCTTCCAATGGGGAAGAATCGTCATTGTCTAGCGAAGATCGGCCATAGGAAAGCCGCTTTGCGAACCGCCGATCAGCTGTTTAAATCGCTGTCTTGCGAAGCTTAGGTCCCAAAAACACCTGTCATGCGGGGTAACTGTCTAGCGAGGCACCACTGTAGACATCATCACAGAAAGCCGGTGGGCCTCGGTGCCAGCTGGGAAATGTGAATGTTTGTGTTAACTTTTCCCCACACTCAAAAGTTTGACACAAACCAATGATTTCCTTCCTCCAATTCCAGTTGTTCTGAATTCGTTTTAGAAACTCAAAACGTCTGCTGGCACTCCGAGGCAGCTGCGTGAGAGCGAGCCTCCCAAGGATAGCCTGCCAGTGCGGGGGAAGCTGAGTTCATCATCCTTCTGCCATCACGGAATGCAACAGGATAGTTGCCAGGAGGTGGGAGAAAGGAAAACAGACAGAATCATTTGCTTTGCTCTTAAAAACCTGGCTTTGAACCATGCTTGTGATCCTGAGTTAGGAAGAGCTGTCTCTTCCCCACCACCACCCCAGGAGGTTTTCTCAGCTTACACACAATACGGTCTCCTCTGTGATGGGGACAGCAGTGACCAATGGTCATAGCAGCCTTGATCTGGTCCAGGTGGGCAAGAATGTGGTAGGTTTGCTTTTGGTAAGAACTCACCAAAGCTCTCACATTTCTTCCTAAAGAAAATTCCCACAAAGGTGGAAGCAGAAGTGACAGATTTACACTCCTTAGCTCATTGGCTTCAGAAATCTGGAAGACGCACGGGGCCATCTCAAGATGCAACACAATTATTGCAAGTGGCAAGGAAATAGGATTTGGACCCACATCACTCTGTAATAACTTCAGCCAGAAACTCTCTATTCCCATGTCTCAGCTAGCTTTAAAGCAAAAGCAAAAAACGCAAAGTGTAGCTGCTTATATACTGCCCCACAGCACTTAAAGCTCTCGGTGGTCAGATTACAATTCAGTTCTGCAAGCTACATATTCACGGCTCCCCAGAAAGCTGGGTATTCGTTTTACCGACCTTGGAAGGATGGAAGGCGGAGTGCACCTCCAGCTGGCTATCTGGGTCTGAACCCAGGTCGTGAGCAGAGTTTTGACTGCAGTACTGCAGTTTAACTTCTATACCATGAGCTTGAAAGCCATTAATGTACAGAGGAGCTGGCTGCCCACTCCTGGACACAGGAAACTGGACTCAGGCGGTCTTTAGTCTTCCCTGAATCAATTTGACACTCTTACAGTGTCACAGAATGAGAGACCAACCTACGTTCACATCCAAATCTTTAAGAATAAAGCATGTGTGGATGGCTTCCCTTTTTTCGGGTTTCCCTACCTGCCTCTCTTTAACAATAATCATTTGCTGTCAAGTCAGTTCTGACTTATGGTGACTGTTTTCAGAATTTCCTAGTTAGAGAGTACTCAGAAAGGACTTAACACTCCCTTCTTCCGGGGGCATCCTGGGACTATGCAGCTTGCCGGGCCCCCCCACATCCCCCAAACCTGTATATTACTAGAGGAATTTGATCTTTGTGGGTTTCAAGGTAGTCCGATGCACCTCCCGTCTCCCGGGCTGATGTGGGCAGATAACTCTTTTGCTTTCAGTCCTCTCTGACACGCTTCTAACTTAAAAGAAATTTATCAGTAGAAGAGATGGGCACAGACCACCAGTTCGTGCCGATTTGTTAACTGAAGGGGTTTGGCAGTTTGGTACACCCCCTGAGAGGTTTCCCTGCCCCAGCAGTGGGTGCCTGCCAATGAGGGCAGGGTGCCAGACCAATGAACCTCTGTTGTGGTGGTCAATGAACCAGTACGAACCACCAAACCAGCAGTCTGCACCCTTCTCTAACCAGTATTCATTTCTACCAGTGCCTTTTCAAGTCAAGGGCCCCTTTTATCATAGCCAAGTCACCTGCCAACCCTCCCACCCAGCCACGTTTTCACAAAAAAAAAGGCATTTTTAATGGGATAAAGTCATCCTGTCTCAGAAAGTAGAGGCGTCTTTCTCCCCAATACACCTGGCCTATTTCTCATACATACATATGCAAGGTCAAGGAATAAATTATTTAACAATAATTTATTCTCTCTCTCTCTCTCTCTCTCTCACACACACACACACACACACACACACATACACACACACGCAGAGAGAGAGAGAGAGAGAGAGAGAGAAAGAGAGAGAGAGAGAAACTTTGTGACTCCCTTGAGCATCACAACAATCAGTTTTGAGAAACACCAATGTAAACTTTCCCTATTTCGGAAGAAATTATGAATGCATATTTGGGGAGAAAATGGTCAACTGATAGTTCCAACTAGACCAACCCCAAGAAGTCAACGGCCCAAAGACACTTACGCAAATCTCACTGATTCAATGGGACTGCTCTGAGCAGAACTGCCAACAACCTTTAGAAAATTGATATTCAGGGACGGAAGCGGGCATGGGTTGAAAATACACATATTGAAGTGCACATCTTTTGCTAATAGCTTTCATTTTAAAACAAAAATGAAGACAAGTGAAGGAGCAGAAGGTGCCAGTCCCTCTCTATCCAGCACTGGTTAGGCCTCACCTTGAGGACTGCGTCCAGTTTTGAACACCACACTTCAAGAAGGATGCTGACCAATGGGAACAAATTCAGAGGAGAGCGACAAGGACAGTCAGGGGGCTGGAAACCAAGCCTTAGGAGGAAAGGCTGTAAGAATTGGAAAAAATTGAAAAAAAAAAGAGGACTGAGGGGAGAGAGGAGAGCACTTTTGAAAGACTAGAAAGGTTGTCATCCAGAGGAGGGGCAAGATCTGTTCTTGATCATTCCAGAGTGCAGGACACACAACCATGGGCTCAAGTTAAAGGAAGCCAGATTTCGGTTGAAACTCAGGAGAACCTTCCTAACTCTTAGAGCACTACAACAATGGAACCAGTTACCTGGGGAGTTGGTGAGCGCTCCAACACTGGAGGCATTCCAGAGAAACTTAGATAATCACCTGGCAGATATTCTTTGATCTGTATTCCTGCACTGAGCAGTGGGTTGGACTGGATGGCCTTAGAGGCCCCTTCCAAGTTCGTTTCAAATTAGAATTAAATTAGCAGGATGGGATGGCATTAAGAAATAATGTGGTTCTGCCATTCTTACACTGTATTTTTTTAATCCTGATGCTTGTGCAAGGGGGTTGCAGGAGGGCCCATCTCAGGGAAAAGTTTTCTGACTAAATAAATGTCTTGGAGGGTTTAGACTGGTTGAATGCAGTTGTGCCCTCCTGATCAGAATGGCATAGTCGGGAATGAGAGAGAGAGAGAGAGAGAGAGAGAGAGAGAGAGAAAGCATGTCAGGCTGGGAACAAGGCCCTAGTTTCTGTTGATGCTGTGAAAAATGTCACTCTTGTTGGCTGCCAGCTGTCAATAAAGGGCGGAATGCTATCAAAACAACAGACTGTGTGCTTGCCCTTTATTGGAAACTCCCCACCCCCCCAAAATGGAGGGCTCAGAAATGCCAAATGGAACGGGCAGATTTGGGAAAAGACACCTCCCTCATAGGAGGGCTGAAGAGCAGCTGAAACCAGAAAGGTGGAGAGATATATACATCTCCACTGACAGCTTTGGGACAAGTCCCCATTCTCTAGTCTTCATGGCCGTTCTTTTTGACAATACTGGTCATGGGGATTCTGGGTTTTGGAGTCCAAAAGCAATGTTTCAGAGCTCTGGGTTTAGGAGCCCCCAAATATTTTCCCCCATACTCTGGTTCTGTCACTCTATGCCATTTTATACCCATGGTGTGTTCTAGAATTCACCTAGAATGGATTCTTTACTGTCCCAAACTCATGATATGATAGTCCCACATCTAAATAAGACCACTTGGCTTCTGACCGAGAGCATTTCTTTATTCATTGTGCAATTTTAAATTATAGATTTGTACGAAATATAGATACAGTGGTGCCTTGCTTAACGATTACCTCGTTAAATGATGAATCTGCTTGACGATTAGGTTTTTGCGATCGCTTTTGAGATCGCAAAACAATGTTCTAATGGGAAAAACATGCTTTACGATGATCAGTTCCCTGCTTTGGGAACCGATTTTTTGCTTTACGGCAATCAAAACAGCTGATCATTGGGTTTCCAAAATGGCCGCCCGCTGTGCAAAATGGCTCCCCGCTGTTTTTAGGACAGATTTTTTGCTATACAGGGAGCAGAAAATGGCTGCCCTGTGGAGGATCTTCGCTGGACGAGCAGGTATTTCGCCCATTGGAACGTACTGAACGGTTTTCAATGCATTTCAATAGGCTTTTTTATTTTGCTTGATGATGATTTTGCTCTACAGCGACTTTGCTGGAATGGATTAACGTCATCAGGCGAGGCACCACTGTATAGATAAAACTGAAAATAAGTTTAAATGTTAAGATGATTAGACCATTTTTGACCACAATCATTATCTAGGTCAGTGGTTCTTAACCTTTGTTACTCGGATGTTTTTGAACTGCAACTCCCAGAAACCCCAGCCAGCACAGTTGGTGGTGAAGGCTTCTGGGAGTTGCAGTCCAAAACTCCTGAGTAACCCAAGGTTAAGAACCAGTGATCTAGGTCATCTCCATAGATTTAGCCTAGTCTCTTCTGGTTTAATATCTAGAGGTTCAGAGATGTGCAGAAGACCTTTCCTCAATTTTAGCCATCATCTAGGGGGTTGGTCTCTATGAAAGGGATGGGTTTGGGACTGTATTATCTTATTTCATTCTGTATTATTTCATTCATTATTTGCTAGTATCTGTCAATGTAACTTTTTCCAGGGAAGCAAGGCCATCCAAATAATGGACTTTTGCAATGGTTTGGTAGGTTTCAGGCAGCTAATAATCATCCTGCATGATTCATTAAGAGATACATCCATTTATATTTGGCATGTGCTGATTTGTACCATATGACACTAGCATATTCTGCTGCCCAGTAGCACAGGGACAAAGCTGTTGATCTTATTGTATGCAAGTATGCATACCAGTCTGACCCAGCCGGTCCTAAGTATGTTATATGTGGCAGCAATTTTCTGCTTGGTGTTTAGACATTTTTTATATAATATGAGGAAATATCTTCTAATGCAGAGGTTAACTGATGCTTAATGGCCCCAAAGGTTTCCCCCTGGACTGTCAAGGCAAGGCCGTCATCATAGAGGACATCAGTTGATCATTTGTGTAAATGTTAAAAAGTAATGGGGGTGGACACAGAAAGAGTGGAAAAGCAGCACAAGTAGACTCAAGTGGGCAGCTGGCCAGTCCTTCACTTCCAGAAGCGTTGCGCTGTAAACTTGCTGGTGACTGAGAGTGAACTAGCTCCACTTCCCACCTCTCATTGAGAGGCGGTTTCCTGCTCAGTTGTCACGGGCAAAGGTGGCCACTGGGGTGAAATTGCCAGTGGGAGGAAAAATTAACAAGGCCTGAATGAAATCGATGTGGTCTGACACGTTGACAGCCTAGGAAGCTAATTACTACTGGGGTGCATTAATCAATGCACAGAGAAGCACAGCCTAGACTCCGAACCGCAGGACGCTCCTTTACAGGGACCGCAGAGGCAGCGTGCTTGAGACAGGGGTGGAATTCCAACTGACTGGTCCTCACAGAAGAAATGACAAGCACATCATTCGAGCATGGAATCTGGTGCTCCGAAGGCAGTGAGTTGGCAAAGAATACCAAGAGAAACCTGGGGATGGCCTGGTAGATTCTGCCCTCACAAGATGACATTTATTTATTGGCCAGTGCACTAAGATCTACATTGACTGACCATAGTTGTGAACTGCTCCCTGTATAGAGGGTATGACTTGACCACGGCCATAGATCTTATTTCCGGAGTTCCAGAGATGGCCCAGAGCAGCTTCTTTAATAATGTGATGAAAAGTTCACCAACCTTAACCAATCAAAAATGAGGATGGGTGCTATGCATTCTCAGTTCTACTGTACATCATAGAACCATGGATAGCAAGGGATTTCTTGGGTTGAGAGGATGACTAGCAAAGAAGTGCTGATGTGAATGCATAAAAGACCGAGGGATCCTGACATTTAAAACACACAAAGCTTAAGAGGGCACTCTGCTCAAACAGGAAGGATAAAGCATGGGTTGTTACAGCTGGGCAGAAAATGAAAGGGACAAAATGTATTCCTGTCTTGAGCAGGGGGTTGGACTTGATGGCCTTGCAGGTCCCTTCCAACTTGACTTTTCTATGATTCTATGAAAAGGGGAAGGATTTACTGGCAGAAAAATGCAGGGAAAGGATAAGTTTGGATCAAGCACAACATAATTGTGTAGAGCTGCTGCATCTAAATCAAGGTAGACCATGGTGGCATCCACATTCAGGAGAAGAGTGGAGAAAAGCAAGAGGAAGGAAGTGGTCTTTATCCAGCTCCTTTGCAGGCAAGGTGGGGTACTCAGGAGAAGGTCTTTTCCATGATTTCACAGATAGCACAGAAAGGCAAGTAAAGTACTGAAAGATGGTTGTTGTGGGTTGTTGTGGCCAGCCAAAGAACCCGAAAAACCCACAACAACCATCAGATCCCGGCCGTGAAATTCTTCGAGAATACAAAGTATTCAAAAGTATTCTCTTCTGCAGGAGCAAAATATCTCACAGTGCTAGACTATTTTTTTTAGTTAACTTCTTGATTGGTTGTGATACTCTTTGAAGGCATTTGTGAAGACCCCTTACATTCTTATGGCACACCACGAGATGAATTGAGTGTCGCCGTGTCGGGATTTCCCTGAAAACCATAACTCAGCCTCTGAAAATATGGAAGTGGAAAGATGGATAGCTTCCCTCCACCTGATGCTGGCAGCTTAGCTCCCTAAATCTGGACAAAGCATCAGGTAACGGTACCCTTGACATTTAGTCCAGCCATGTCTGACTCTAGAGTGTGGTGCTCATCCCAGTTTCAAAGCCGTAGAGCCAGCATTTGTCCAAAGACAGTTTCTGTGGTCACGTGGCCAGCGCGACTAGACACAGAACGGCGTGACCTTCCCACCAAGGTGGTACCTATACATCTACTCGCATCTGCATGCTTTCGAACGGCTAGGTTGGCGGGAGCTGGGACAAGCGACGGGCGCTCACTCCGTCGCGTGGATTTGATCTTACGACTGCTTGGTATTCTGACCCTGCAGCACAGAGGCTTCTGCGGTTTAACCCGCAGCACCACCACATCCCCTTGGACAAAGCACCAAGAGTTACACAAATCTGGCTACGGACAAAGTGAAAGGGATGACCTGGAGACTTGAGGGCTCAATGAGACTTTCAAAACACACACATGCATCGTGGCTACTGCTAACTTCTGCAGGGTGGCTGTTCTACACTACCCCTTTCCAACACTATTCTGGCAAACAGGCACCCGGGAACAAAAACTGGTGGGAAAAGGGTCGGGGTATACGGGTCTGGGAAGAGAAGACACGATCTCTCCCACTGATACAGTGCGAAGCCTCTAGCTGAGCTGTTCATTGGCAACCTGGTTCACCAGTCCCAATCCATCCAATTGAACTTCTTGCAGCCCATGGAAGAGGTGCAGATCCTTAAATGTGCTGACACAGAAATTAATTCTGTTGAAATTTATCAAATCTCCTTTAAACAGAGATTTTAGTTCCAGTTGTGAAGATGCTGTTTGATTTATCTTTCACAGCCTTTCACACTCATGGGATCAGCCTGTGATACTCTCCCAGAAGATGTATAATACAGTGGTGCCCTGCATAGCGACATTAATCCGTTCCTGATTAATCGTCGCTATGAGGAAACATCGCTAAACGGAACTGAAAAAGCCATAGGAACGCATTAAACTTTGTTTAATGCGTTCCTATGGGGCCCAAACTCACCATTCAGTAAAGTTCCTCCATAGCGCCGCCATTTTCGCGCCCTCGGTAAGCGAGGGCAGGGTGCGAAAATGGTTGCGACGGCCATTTTGGGCACTTGGCGGCCATTTTGGAACGGCCGATCAGCTGTTTTAGGAACATCGCAATGCGAAGATCGATAAGCGAAACGCTTACCGATCATCGCAATGCGATGTTTTACCCATTAAAACATCGCAATGTGATCGCATTAGCGATCTAAAAAAATAGATCGCTATGCGGATTAATTGTTAAACGGTGCGCTCGTTATGCGAGGCACCACTGTATAATTGTGTGTTTGAATGTTTCACACACCAAATACTGCTGGCCACAGCAGAGTAGGCATGGGATTTTGAGATGCTCTCTCTCTCTCTCTCTCTCTCTCTCTCTCTCCCCGCAGATACCTAAATGTGGCTTACCCAGAGGAAATGCCTGAGGGCTTTTTTTTTGCTTAGCTAGGCCTAGCTCTGACTGGCTTCCTGTGCAGAAAGGAAGCTGACTTACTGCAAGCTGTGAGCTTCCTTTTTGAACAGGAAGCCAGTCAGAGCTAGGCCTAGCTAGGCACACACGAAAAAAGCCCTCCAGCTTAGGAATTTCTTGCAAGTGAGTTGCATTTAGGTGTTGTTAGGTGTCCTCATGTCAGAATGAACTCCCAGAATGGAGAATTATGGGATCTGTAGTCCAAAAAAAAAATCCCGAAATCCCCACGCCTGTTAGAGAGCAGTGCTGAATGCCCTGCACATCCATGTTGGCACACCATCTTTTCTACTGCAGAGAGTTGCCTCCACATGAGAACTGGGCTACAGTAATGTAGGCAGGTAACTTAGAGTTGGAAGAAGGAGGCGAATCCACTCTGTGTTTTAGTTCAAACTTTAAATCCAAGATGCTGGCCCTGTTTTGGGGACTGGGTTCAGCCTCTTGGAAAACAGCTGTGAGGTTTGGAATCAGCTGAAGCGCAGATGTCCCACCCCCACAAAACTGGATTAGTTGCCTTCTTTGGGCTGCAGTCCATGAAATCTATGCACCCCAAACCAAACCAAACAAAGAAACACAAAACCTGTTAGTCATCAAGGTATGTTAGGAAGAACAACCTTCAGAACATGGCCAAAGGCCCTGAAAAACCTACAACAACCATCAAGGTACTACTAGAACTACTAGATTTGTTTTTTGGCTACAAACAAAGGAACGAGCTATATGTTACAGTGCACCATTGCAAGAACTAATCAGCTTAACAGTGAAAGCATCTGGTGGCCACATCAGGAGCTTTTCACACTTCACATAATTTGCAAATTGGCTTGCTTTGTTTTGTGACTGGCCCTTTGGAGGTAAGCAAGCCTCGGGTGCAAGGACAACCACTCCAGTACGAAGGCCTGTCTCAGTTGCATATGTGGAGCACTAACGGATGACCTCCTTCTAATGTCATGCTCTCTGTGTGACATACAGGCTGGAAGTCTGTTGCTTAGTGCAAGAAAAGGCGACACACTCAGTCCTTTTCTCTTTCAAGGCGCACACATGCTTGAGAGTCACAGCAGCACCTATTTATTTGCTGACGAGCAATGGGCTAAATATGAGGCAGAAGGAAAGGATTTTTCTGATTCTTTTTGCTATACAGTCCCCATAATTCTCCATGCCGGGACTTCTATCTGACAGACAGAGTGTGGCTCAACTGAAAGAAAGGCCTTCACTGGGAAGCTTGAAGGCTGAGCTTGGCCTAGCTTTGCTTAAACTTCCTGTTCCTGCCCCAGTGCTAGCTGGGAGCTTTCTTTCTGAATAGGAAGCTAGGCCTAGCTAGGCTTCAAAGCCTTCCAACGGAGGCCTTTCTCCCAGGCGAGCCACATTGAGGTCTCTGTGAGGTGTTTGTTTTTCAGGTAGAACTTCCAGAATGGAGACATATGGGATTTGTAGTTAAAAAAACCTCCCATCCCTATTTTATGCCTTTCCTCTCGCAAATGGGTTAAGAGGATTACAGTCACAGTTTGGCCATAAAATGGGTCCCTGGAAATGAATGTAGCGATCACCCTGGACATTGGAATGTTTGTGGGGGGAGGATAAGCAATAAACTTCCCCAGTTTATCATCATCATCACCATCCTCTCAGAACTGCAGAGCTGGAAGGAACCTTATGGATCACCAAATCCTGCCTCTATCAGGAAGGCACCGTGGGGAATCGAACCCCCAACCTCTGGCTCCACAGCTTGGAGAGCAGCAAGCCAGAGTGTGCTGAGAAGCACCCGGAGCGGGCAGAGAGGTCCACGCTGCCTCCACCGCCGAAGCTTTTCACGCCACCCTTCTAGTCCCGCCACCCTGCCACAAGGACACATTTTTGCAGGACTGCATGTGCGTGTGCCTCTGTGTGTGCGTGTGTGTGAAACTGGCAGGGAAAGCCGTTCTTTTTGTTTTTCTGAGCTCCTGCACAGAAAAGCTCGGAGACGCCCTGAGGCTTTTTTCCCCCTCTGAGAAATTCTCTACGAACGGTCTTAAAAGCCCAGCTAATTGGGAGGCCAGTCGTGAAGAAAACTGCGCACCTACGAATGGAAGAAGAGTGGAGAGGGGGGGAGGACGTCAAGCACGTGATGCCTCCACTGGCATTCTGAAATGGAGTCAGCCTTTCCCGAATGTGCCAGCGTGGGGCTAAAAAAAAATAATCATCCACGACATCACAGAATGAGGCTTGCTTTCTGAGACCTCCTCAGCCACGGAGGTCCATGGGGTGACCTTGTGCTGGCCACTCTCCTGGCGCCTGAGCTACCTCACAGGATGATCGTGAGGGTGAAGTGAGGAGGAAGGGAAAGAGAGCCGTCTCTGCACAGTGCTTGAGAAGGGATGAGGCAGATCTCCCCCTCCCTCCAAAAAACATTAACACACTCAGTCGATTCCTGGAGATGCCAAAGGACATGAGAATGTGAAAAGGAGTGTGCTCGTCAACACCTATCCTTCAGGTGCGCCCAATTAAAGTGGGTGTTTTCCTTCTGTGACTAAGATGTGCATCGTTTCCATTTTCCAAATGCACACTTTTTGTTTTTGCACACCCCTGGAGGTCTCATTAACAGGAGGAGGGGTGAGGACTTCAGAAGCGCAAAAAAAACCCTACACCACAGACGGGCAGGAGTCGAAGAACATGTGGTCTTCTAGATGCCACAGAACTCCTGCTCTCCTTGTCACACCCGACTGGCTCTGTTAGAGAGGAACAGTTGTAGTCCAACAACAACTGGGGGGTTGACCCATCCCACATCTGGACTGCATGGACTGTATTCTTGCATTAGTGGGTGGGTGGATCACTCATGGATCCCTGGGCTGCAAAGGCAAAGGCAGAGAGTTCGATTCCCCAATTGCGCTACCTGGAAATAGAACCAGCCCGTGTGGCCTTGGGCAAGCTGGAGAGTCCCAGATAGCCCCCCCCCCCCAGAAGAAGGGGATCATGACCATTTCTGAGCACTCTTTATCTAGAAAACCCTGTGTTGTCAAGTCAAGTCTGACTTATGGCGACCCTTTCCAGGGCTTTTCCAGATAGATAATACTTAGAAGTGGTTTAATCATTCCTTTCTACAGCTTGCCCAAGGTCACACAGGTTGGCTCTTCTTGTAGGAGGCACAGAGGAAACCGAACTCCACAGACAGACACCTAAACCACTGAGCTATCAGTTCTTGTAAAGACAGGGGAGGTGTCTGTAGGTGGTGTTTCAATAACATAATACTTGGGGTGTGATGTCTGGACATGCAAGAGCAAAACACCATCATTTTGATGTTGGGGTTCAGGTGCTAGTCTGGAATCTTGTCAAAGACAATAAGCTTCAGATCCTCTGGGAAGGCCCTTTTGTTGTGAAACAAAAGCTTAGTGCTGTTAATTATTCAATCAACAGGTCTGAAATTGGTCCTGCCTCTGCTGTTCCTTTAATGGATTGCTGTGAAGCCACTTTCTCATTTAAAGCTTCAGGCTGTATTTCTCAAATACTTTTCTACAGAAAAACAACACGGAAAGGTATTTCACAGTCCAAGAGGGCAGAACATTAAAAAGTTTGAGGCCAGCAATTTTGCAAAATACAACATAATGATTCTGTAACAGGGAATCACCACCTCCCCCTTCTCACCTGTTACTCTTTTCCCCCTACTTCCAAGTAACACATGCAGGAATTACCTCATCTCTGGTAGCATATGGTTTTAAATTGTTGGCATGATAAACTAGGATCAAAGATGAGGCAATTCCAGCATGCGTTACTTGAAAGTGTCTTCAGAGCAAACCGTCGGATCAGCAGAGGCAGAACCGGGAAGGAATGAAAGAAGGAGAGGCCGTAGGTTGGAATGTGACTTGCATCCTATCCCAAGAGTGAATTCCTGAATCAAAATGGCAGATGCAAGGGAGGGGTATCAGGAGACAGGTATCTCGTGGTCTCGTGGGCTTCCCGAGGGATCTGGTGGGGCCACGGTGAGATACAGGGTGCTGGACTAGATGGACCCATGGCCTGATCCTGCAGGGCTCTTATTATGTTCTTATCAATCTGCAGCTCTTGTGTGAGCACTAACTGCGATTTCAAATGCAACCCAGGCTACGAATCAACTCGCAGCGAAAACAAATCCTTCCAAATCAGAACAATATGGCTCCCCCAAGTAGCCGCATCCCAACTTTGCTTTGCTTCTCATCTTGTTAAACATCTGAAGAGCAGCCACCAAGAAAGCCTGTCTCACTTCTGATGGTGTTTGGCCGGAGCGCAGGGCTTTTCTTGCAGGTCTGGACTTCCTCACCTGCCACATCAGGAGTGGATCAGGCCACGGGTCCATCCACTCCATCGCAGTCCCTCTCTTGCTCTCAGCAAACATCAAAGGCTAGCTGAAACCAACCGTGAATGAGGACTGGAATACTGATCAGCTTGCGCACAGACAACCCTAGCCCCACAATTAGTGGCAAACAAACTTCCTCCATTTTCCACAGGGCTGTAACTTCCTGAATGCTAAAGTCTTTTTACCACTGCTCTGTTGCTTGGCAGGCCGTGATATTAGGCTGACATTTGACCACAAAAACTCCAATAAGAATCAAATCCAGAGGAATGCATGGATTACTAGTCAAATTCATCAAGACACATAAGACAGACGTGCCCCAGAATCACAAGCTCCCTGATATATAGAAGATCCACAAAATTTAAACCCTCCACAGTGCAACAGATCACACAAAATCCTGTTGTGTAAACTGGACCCAGCAACAATTTTTTTTAATTTAAATGAATTGAAATGTCCCTATTTCCCCTCCCACCTTTTAAGTTCTGAGCCTCCTCATGGTTCACATTCGCCTCTGACTATATAAAGTCCCCCCTCATGACAACACAACAGGATTTTGCCCACAGATCCATATGTAAGCCTTCATCTCTAGCCGTTGTGCTTCTGTAATAGACATGGTTCCAAAGAGAAGTATGTTTCATAGTTTATGTTCACATGCTACATTTTCAACCGCACACTGTCGAAACACACCCAAACCTACACACAAGTACTCCTCTTTGTCGTACATTGGAAAACACAAAGGATAAAAAAAAACAAAGCAAGCAAGCAAAAACTGCTGTGAGTTTACATGTGTTCCAAAGGAGTCATGTGGCTTTTTCTTGTGGCGAATTCAGTCAAGACAATTCTGACTTATGGTGACCCTTTTCAAGTGGAGAATCCTCAGAAGTAGTTGACCCTACCCTTCTTTTGGGGGTGCCCTGGGGCTCTGCAGCTGGCCCAGGGCCCCCCAGGCTGGCTCTTCTCCCGGGTGGCACCACTGGGGAATCAAACTCCCAACCTCTGGCTCTGCAGCCAGAGACCTAAATCAACTGGCCATAGAGCTAGTTAGCAGTAGCTGATTACAGCTAATTGAAGGGATGTCAGGTGAGTGAGCATGCCTGGCCTGCGCCTGGCGCCTCACCACTTTGCCACAGCTGTTTACCATGTTTTTCTTGTGCGTGCATCAAATCACACTGTGTGTGAGTCATTTCCAAATTCGTATGAGAAACAGGTACCTCACAACATGGGCTCTTGAGTGGCTGTCCACAGAAAGGGGGCAAAAACATCAGCTTCTGCCAGCCTCGCTGAAGTTTTGCTTTGGGTTGTGGACGTTTAGAGAAATGCACGAGTTATCAGTCAGCACTCAAGGCATTTGTGGGACTACAAGGAAATATATATTTTATCTAGTACGTTTGCGTTCCTCCAATGAGCAAAAGGTGTCATATTTGATTCTGCTCCTTCCCACCATATCTTCCCAACAACCCGTGCAAGCTAAGAGAATGTGACCCCTCGGTGAATTTCATGGATCCGTAGGGATTTCATAGATCCATAGGGTCTCCTGATGCCTTGGCCAACTCTTTAATTACAGCAGCCATTGGCCCAGATCCTGTTGCTAAACATAAAATATTGCACTGAGTAGGCTTATTAAATGAGTGGGGATTTGGTGTGCCGTAAGTTCTTTTGATTGAAATGGACCTACTCTAATGGTGATTTTTCTATGCTAAAGTAAGTTGCAGTGGGGCCCATTTGAATCAACGGAACTTAAGAGTTGAATTGACCCACTAAATACCCACTGATTCAATGGCCCTACTCTAGCATGATCTATTCTGCTAAGCAACAGGATTTCGGTCGGTGCATTTCTAAAGTGCACAAAAAGAACAGTCAGAGGAGATTATGACAAGTTGGTTTTATCAATATAGGAACAAGAAACTTTGGGTTTTGTGTTCCCAGTTCATGGTCTCTGGCTTCTGGTGGGATCCTACGGCAAGTGATAAAAATTCTTCCCGTTTTCTCATCTCTGGCTTAACATGACATCAGAACTAGAAATGGGCAGAAAACTAACCACAAACCAAAAAACCCAGCAAACGGGGCTGGTTCGTGGTTCGTTTCACTACCTTGTTCAAGGATCCTGTTTTGCCAAATCGAAACACAATGCCGAACTTGTTTCCCTTTGGCGTTTCACTTGCTTTGGCAAAAAAGGGAATGCCCTCCTGACCCCTTCCCACGCGCCCCCCCAATCACCTCTGCCTCCCTGCTCCTGTTGCCACCACCACCTCAGTGCCATCCTGGCTTCCCTGGCTATTTTGAACGAGGGGTTGTTGAAAGAAGCCAATTTCTTAATCCAGTTTCTGAAGTCATGTTGTCTTCACAGCCCATGGTTAAGGTATGCCACGTTTTCCCTGGGCTTAAATGTCACACACACACACATAAAAAAAACCTGACAGTCAGAAATGAAAACAAACCCTTCCAGTTTTTATGAAGCCATACTGAACGAGAAGAAAGGGGAAGGAAGACACAGGCAGTTGCTCCCTCCTCTCCTCAAAAAGAGGACAAAATAGGAGAATTTACATAAAGCGGGTTGCAGCAACGCCGAGGTGCAAATTCAGATCCAAGAATGTACGGATGCAAAATCGGATTAAATTTTTAAAATACAATGTATTTGACCTGAGCGAGGAGGACCGTGATCAAGTGATCAAGCTATCTGGTGACTACTGCATCCAGATGTTGTTCATTGAGGATGATGGCCAACTTAACGGCCCATGATCTTTCCCCTTGTTGTTCTTCACCAGGATGTGGAGTGAACAGGCCTTCAAACGGAAGGCACCTTCATAGGAGGGTGGTCTGAATGGAGGACTTTCATTAAAGCAAATAGGGCCAGCTCAAGACGTATGGATCTCTCACTGGAAGGAGAGGTCCTGAAGCTGAGGCTCCAATCCTTTGGCCATCTCATGAGAAGAGAAGACTCCCTGGAAAAGACCCTGACGTTGGGAAAGTGTGAAGGCAAGAGGAGGAGAAGGGGACAACAGAGGACAAGATGGCTAGACAGTGTCATTGAAGTGACCAAAATGAAATTGACCCAACTCTGGGAGGCAGTGGAAGGCAGGAGGGCCTGGCGGGCTCTGATCCGTGGGGTCACGAAGAGTCGGACACGACTAAATGACTAAACAACAACAAGAAGAAGTATGAGATACATACTTGTTCCTGTAAAGCCTAGTTCATTGCTGTGGATGTATGCAACCAGAATAGAAAAAAGGAGGGGATAAAATGAGGGTTAGAAGAGACGGGAATGATCCTCACTTGTGTGGAAAAACAACTTCTTCTAAGGCCTACAATGAGATATGCATGCATCCATCCAGAGAAAACGAGAAGGAGAAACCACCACCACCCCCACTAAGTTGACAGGGAAACAATGACATTCTTATCATCATCACAGGTGAAACAAGCCAAAAAGAAGCCCCCCTCCCTATCACCTGTAAAAAGAACTCTGCCTCTGAGCCCTAAATTTCCAGCACCATTATTCCTTCCCGGAAGGGCTGTGATCTAAGCAAGGGGTTCAGGGTTTTGGCCTGCCCTGGGCTCAGACAAGCACAGGCAAGGCTGCATCGGTAAAGCCACTCCAGTACAGATGTTTCTATGGCAACTACTGGACCAAATACATTAGTGTTTCTAATAATAAACCCAACCTTCATCTTGGGAAACCTGCCTTCCCCAGGAACCCCTGATCCACGCCCCCTCCTCCGTTCTCTTCGGCTACCCTCCCTTCCTGAAGATGCACTAGCAAGAGAAGGAGGCAGAAGGAGTGAGTTAACAAGAAGGGTCCTTCAAGACCTAAGGCCCGGAAGGATAGGTAGCTGTTCAGTAGGGAGTAATAAGTTGCCTTCAGCGGGACCATTTCCCCCAGGGACCCGGAAGCAGAGCCAGCTAAACACTTGGGGACAGGGTTGGGAATCAACAACACAAAATCACAGATGGCAGTTTCGTTCTTTCTCTGTTTGCAAAGTTCACACACAATTCGTGAAACATGGGTCTCTTTCTCCCAAGCTTGTCCTCTGTCTGGACATTGGCCCTTGACTGTTCTTTCCTTTTTCCGGTGTTGATTTCAACAATGGTTCTCAACCTCTCCGATCTGGCTAATTTCCCCCCCTTCCACGAATCTCTTTGGGTTTTGCAAACGTATCCAAGGCAATGCATTCGCCAACACAACTCCACCCTTCTGACCCCATTTCGAAGACCTGCTAGCAAGGAGCCATCAAAGTAGCCGGAAACAAAACCACAGACACGTTGGAATTACAAAATCAGCTTCCAGGAAGGGTCCTGGAGGAGGAGAGGGGATCCAGCTAGAGATAAATCAAGGGCATCAGCTGCCAAGAAAGAGTTAAAGCACCACCAACATTCCTCAGAAGGATCAACTAGGTACCTAATCCCCATCTCCTTCCCCCTCCCCAATTCTTCTCAAGAATAATGTCTATTATGTCTCTCCACGCAAGGCCTGTGAGCCCCGAATGCAATCAAAGCAGCCACCCCCCCCTCCGTCTCCTCCATCACCCTTAGCCAAAGGCACTTGGCCCAAATTGCATTTTACGTACATGAGGAAAAAGGGATCAGAAAGGGGTGACCGGCCACCAATACCGGTGGAAAAACAGGATGGGTCCAGGGAGATGCCGATCAAAGGGAACGATGCCGCTTTCAACGCTGCAATAATCTTGGCTGATTGATTTTTCTTTATTATTTAGGTCACCCGTTTTTTCAAAGACAGATGTAAAACGGCTGTACCGTTCTGGTGCTCGCTGCAATGCCTATAGCTGTGTGTAATATACATCTAGACACAAATAAGATATGGATATATATATATATATATGCAAAACAGTTGTGTTCTACATGCATGCACACCCAGACACACACCCAGTCTGGCGATTGCCTGTCACACTGAAATGTCAAGCACTGGACAATTTTTCTTTGCTCCTCTCTCTCTCTCATTCTCTCTCATTCTCTCTCATTCTCTCTCTCTCTCTCTCTCCACCTCCTCGGCATATGCCAAGGGTTCCTTCCATTGCTGGTTCAGAGGCTCGCTTGGCAGCACTTACCATTTCAGCACTGAGCTGGGCTAAGATGGCGAAGGTAGAGATTCGGTCACAGAGGCATTTAGTTCGGAAAGGATCGACCGGGACCGTTCGGCAGCCACGCCAGGACCAGGCACCAAGCTGAGACGAGGAGAAGGAGGAGGAGGAGGACGAGGAGGTGATGGTGGTAGTGGTGGAGGAGGAGGAGGAGAGTCTGTGAAGGGAGGGAAGAGGAGGGGAGCACAGTGCAGAGAGAGCAAGAGAGACAGAGGGAGAGGGAGAGAGACACACACACACATATACACAGGGAGAGAGAGAGAGAGAGAGAGAAAGACAGGAGGGAGAGAAGGAAACAAGCATCACCAACAAATTGTCACAGGAAAACAGCACAGCAACAACCAACTCCCCCCCCCATCCCTAAGGCAGGCATCAGCCTTCCCCCTCCCCCCTCCCCACATTTTTGACACCCCTTGCATGACACACATGGAAACACGCATAACTCCTTCCCACACACCTGGAACATCACCCCTCGCTCTCCGTCAGGGAGCACCACCCCATGTCATCTCCCTTTCCCTGTGCCCCATGGAGACCCCCCTTGAAACACCTGTTCCTCCTCCTCCTCCTCCTCCTCCCCCCTCCAGAATGTCTTCTGTCCCCCACCCCGCCTATCACTTTCACTCACTCTTACAAAAGTCTTCCTGACCAGAAGTCAGAACTCGGGCTGGTTGTTCGCCCACATACGTTCTGTCTCTCAAAGGTCTAGGCTATGGGGAATGGCTTCACTCTTCCTAACCCTAAGGCGCATGCACATGGGTGCACATGGCACCTCTGTGCCTGCATGGCCACATACAATCTTCATAGACACCTGGGACATCTTATGAATGCACACTCTCCCCCTCCAAGGATGGCTTCCTCCTCAAATTTATTTATTTATTTTTATTTATTATTGGATTTATATCCCGCCCTTCTAGACAAAAGTCTACTCAGGACGGCCGAGGTCCTCTTCGGAAGGGCCACAGGCAACCCATGCAACGGAACACCTCCTCTGACATGGGGACATTCCCTTTCCCCCCACAACTGAAATGCCCCTCGCTTCTCTCCTCCCCGGCAACAAGATCACCATTACACATTCGCACTCATTCGGGAGTGTTTTCAGGAAGATGCTCACTCTGAATGTCAAAACGCCCCAACACTGACACATCGGCCTCTCCACAAGCAACAGCTGTCCCTCCCACCCATGACAAACCCTCCCCGAGACACACAAAGAAACTTGCTCGCTTTCGCACCCTCAGGAACAGCTGTCCACACACCTACGTCTATTGCGCAGCCGAGGCCCTTCTTCACATGGTGCCAGGGAGGGGGAAAAAACTGGCGCAAGAAGCCACTGAGTTCTATTTGAAACAAGGAGGCATGCATCCTTGCTTTTTTTGATCCTTGCTCTTTGGCAAGAATGGAACATGTGTCTTACAGAACATCTGCCAGGCTCAGGAACATATTGCATGCTTTGGATCAGGGATTCCAAACCTTGGGGTTGCCAGATGTTCTTGGACATCAACTCCCAGAAGTCCTGGCCAGTGAAGTCTTCTGGGAGTGGCATCTCAAGAACATCTGCAGGCTCAAGGTTGGGGAGCCACTGGTTTCGATGGCCACGCTAAGTTCATCAGGGGTGCACCAAAGAGGTGCCCTATGTGAAGTGAGCTTTGTGTTTCGCCGGGAGAACTGCCTCAAGCTCACCGCTCAAATCTTCCCATCTTTCTTGGGAAATGATCATTTCAGGGATGAAGGCTTTTTTTAGGGTGGAGCGGAATCTCCTCTCTCCAGACCCACAACTCTCAATTCCCCGAGCAAGGAAACTTGGGTCACGAGGGATAGACAAAGGGGGGAGAAGACCTATGAGCATGTGACGGCCATATAGGATCCATTCCATGCTGAGCGCACCTGTCCAGTGTTTCCTTCTGTTCAGGGAAAGGAGCTAATCTTTATCATCATCACCATCACCATCATCATCCTCTTAGAACTGCAGGGCTGGAAGGGGACCCTATGGATCATCGAGTCTAGCTTCTGTCAAGGAGGCCCAGTCGGGAATTGAACTCCCAACATCTGGTTCCACAGCCAGAGACCTGAACCCTTGAGCTAATCTTAGAACTGCACAGCTGGAAGGGGCCCCTTGGATCATGGGGTACAGCCCCATCAAGGAAGCACAGTGGAGAATTGAACTCCCAACCTCTGGATCCACGGCCAGAGACCTCAACCACTGAGCTATCATGTGAACGCTTATTTTGAACAAGAAACGTGTGCCAATAGAGAGAAACCTTAGATAGGACTCTTAACTTTTCCACCGGCACTGAATTCTCGTCGTCCAGAATATCTCACACTCACAACAACAGCCATTCGGCAGCTATCTGTTCTAACATTTTCCCTGGCACACCTGTGTTTTTTTCCCTAAAACCCCTGCCGTCTGGCTTGCACATTTTCAGGAGCACAGCACACTGCCAAAAATGGGAGGGAGGGAGAGAGGAAGGAAGGAAGGAAGGAAGGAAGGAAGGAAGGAAGGAAGGAAGGAAGGAAGGAAGGAAGGAAGGAAGGAAGGAAGGAAGGAAGGAAGGAAGGACAGACACAGCTGATGATGGGTGGATGGAAGGAAGGAAGAAAGGAAGGAAGGAAGGACACAGCTGATGATGGGTGGATGGATGGATGGATGGATGGATGGATGGATGGATGGATGGAAGGAAGGAAGGAAGGAAGGAAGGAAGGAAGGAAGGAAGGGAGGGAGGAAGGAAGGAAGGAAGGAAGGAAGGAAGGAAGGAAGGAAGGAAGGAAGGAAGGAAGGAAGGAAGGAGGGAGGGAGGGAGGGAGGGAGGGAGGGAGGGAGGGAGGGAGGGTCTGGATACTTTAGTTCTCTGGCTACAGAGCCAAAGATTGAGAATTCGATTCCCCGCTGCACCTCCTAAACAGAGGTTGGCATCAGTGATCCATACAGTCCCTTCCAGCTCTGGAGTTCTATTTATTGATGTTCTAAATTGGACCACCCCCTGCCAGATCTGCTTTGATTTGGATTCCTGCCTTGAGCTGGAGGGTTGGACTTGATGGCCTTATAGACCCCTTCCAACTCAATTGTTTTATGATTCTGTGATTCCATGATTTCGGTCTTCTTACAATCTTCTTTAATATGGTCCTGAAAGTATGGCTTAAACACATTAAAGGTGTTGCATTACTTGAATATGGTAGACATGGTTGAACAGGGGATGGTGAAATTGTCTTTGATAGTTGCCTGTCTTCCATGACTTGCATTATTACTGAGGAACCTTTCATAGGTGTATATGTACATTGTTGTACGGCTCTAAAAAAATTTTTCCTGATATTCAGCCTAACTCTGGCTTCCTGTAGCTTGAGCCCATTATTACGTGTCCTGCACTCTGGAATGACTGAGAACAAATCCTGCCCCTCCTCTGTAGGACAGCCTTTCAAGTAATTGAATGGTGCTCTTGTATCTCCCCTCAGTCTTCTTTTGAGACACTAATAATTCTTGGTTAGAATTAATTGTAATAATTATATTATATATGTTTATTTTAATGTGTGTTAACCTATGTAAGCCGCCCCGAGTAGATGTAGTCTAGAGGGGCGGGGTAAAAATCGAATGAATGAATGAATGAATGAATGAATGAATAGATAAATAAATAAATAAATATGTGCAGTCAAGTCAGTTCTGACTTATGACAATACTTTTCAGGGTTTCCAAGTAAAGAGTACTCTTTACTTGGAAACTGTACCATGCACTTTTGCGGGGGGCCTCTAGTTCTGCAGGCAGGTTCCTAAGCCACTGAGCTATCCAATAATCACAAATTTATTTGCAGTTTAAAAACAAAAGAAAAAGTGGACTTGTGTTCATTTACATTTTCCTTCATTCCTTCCCTCCTTCCTTATATTCATCATCTACTCCTTCCTTCCTTCCTTCCTTCCTTCCTTCCTTCCTTCCTTCCTTCCTTCCTTCCTTCCTTCCTTCCTTCCTTCCTTCCTTCCATCCATCCACCCATCATCAGCTGTGTCCTTCCTTCCTTCCTTCCTTCCTTCCTTCCTTCCTTCCTTCCTTCCTTCCTTCCTCCTCCCTCCCTCCCTCCCTCCCTCCCTCCTCCCTCCCTCCCTCCCTCCCTCCCTCCTTCCTTCCTTCCTTCCTTCCTTCCTTCCTTCCTTCCTTCCTTCCTTCCTTCCTTCCTTCCTTCCTTCCTTCCTTCCTTCCTTCCTTCCTTCCTTCCTTCCTTCCTTCCTTCCTTCCTTCCTTCCTTCCTTCCTTCCTTCCTTCCTTCCTTCCTTCCAATAAACAAATCAGGCACATTGGAGTGCCCCAGTTCTATTCGAGGATCAGTTTGAGCTTCATTGCTTCCTTTTAGATTGCTTTGGAAATGGAAAAATACTCTCTGTTCACCTTCTTTTCTGAATAAATTCCAAAGCTGATGCACATAGAAGGACAGAATTGGAAGGAGCATATAAAACCATGGAGTCCAACTCCTTGCTCAAGGCAAGAATATGAATTACAGGATGTCTGCCAGGTGATTGCCTAAGTTTCTCTTGAAGGCCTCCAGTGCTGGGCACTCACCAGCCCCCGAGGTCACTGGTTCCCTTGTCGAACCGCTCTAAACATTAGGAAGTTTTTCCTGATATTCAACTGAAATCTGGCTTCCTTTAACTTGAGCCCATTGTTGTGTGTCCTGCAGTCTGGGATGATTGAGAACAGATCTTGCCCCTCCTCTGTATGACAGTCTTTCAAGCATTTGAAAAGTGTGATCATATCACCTCTCCATCTTCTTTTCTCAAGGCTAAACAGGCTCAATTCTTCTACCCTTTCCTTATAAAGCTTGGTTTCCAGCTCCCTGATCATCCTTCTTGCCCTTCTCTGAACTAGTCCCAATTTGTTGGCATCCTTCTTGAAGTGCATTGTCCAGAACCGGACACAGTATGTACATCCCTAGATAATATAACATATTTTGTTACTTTTGATAGGGGGTTATTTGTTTTAAACCGCCCAGAGTGGCCTTGGCTGCCAGATGGATGGTATATCACTCACTTACTCATTCAGTCAATCAATTACTCAATCACTCACTCATTCACTCAATCTATCAATTAATTACTCGATCAATTGATCAAGAGTCACTCACTCACTCACTCAATCACTCAATTGTTTGATCGATTGATAACTTAATCACTCACTCACTCAATCAATCAATCAATTAATCGATCAATCGATCAATGAGTCACTCACTCACTCACTCACTCACTCCCTAGCTGAGATCTAGCAAGTACAAAGCACTCCACACAGCAGGTGGAGAAGCGCAACCCTTACTGCTTCGTGATAGAGTTTGCAAAGACAGCTCACTCCCTTCCCTGCAAGAGTTACGGGTGTGGCTTGCTTCTGATGTTGTTTCTGGGTCAGTGTGCTGCGGTGGGAGGGAGGCACGGCTCAGGAACCTGCAGAGAAATAAAGACTTCTCTCTGTTTGCAAGGAAGTGGAGCAAACTGCCACTCTGAAGTGGGAAAGCTGCGCTGTCCTGGGTTTTCCTTTCTCTGCTTGGAGGGAAGGCCAATATCTGGTGACAATTCATCGGCCAGGTGGATTACTAATTCAGAGAGCAAGAGATGGCGGCCAAGCTCCGTTGCCTCCTCAGAATCCACCCCCTCCAAAGCAATTTCTCTGTGCTGCCTTGGCAGTTTCAAAGCATCCTTTTGTACCCCTCGGGCAAGCGGAGTTGCCCCATGAGATGGAACAGCCGCCCGGAATGGAAAGGATTTGTAATGTGAAATTTGGAAAGTTTTTAAATATACACTTCACATAGGTTGGTTAAACATTCAGCGTAGAGTTGCTTCTTTAGAGAATTAGTGGACTTTGTAAGGTCTTTAAGGCTGTTACTGCGGGAGAATCACAAAATCATAGAATTAATGAAGTTGGAAGGGGCCTCTAAGGCCATCTAGTCCAACCCCCTGCTCAATGCAGGAACACAAATCAAAGTAGATCTGCCAGATAGTTGTCTAAATTTCTCTTGAATGCCTCCAGTGTTGGAGCACTCACCATTTTGTGAGGGAACTGGTTCAATTCTCATACTGCTTTAACAGTTAGGAAGTTTTTTCCAGATATTCCTAGTATCTGAATGGATATTGCATCTCACATTAGGGATATCTACAGATCTCATTTGGTCTGCATTTTTAACCCTCACGTCTCAGGTCAGGATGAGGGTTGGCCAATCCGAGGGAATTTTTCAGGTTTCCAGTTGTAGAGATAAAGCTCATGGTGAACAGTGATGGAGGAGGTAAAATCCAAGTAGTGCCAAAAAGGTTGTTCTTGACCTTCCTTCCATACACCCACACAAGCACACTTATGTTGCAATTATTACCCTAGGGATCATCTTCTCTGACCTAACAAAAAGCCTGTGTCCAGCTCTCAGGTTTTGGGGCTGGAATGCAGGAAATGGGAAGCTGTTGACCCAACAGATACCAAGCACGGCTTTGAATTCCTCCAGAATGATAAATGGTTGTAGCATAGGGATGGAACTAGGCCTACAATCTAGTCACGCTTCAGAGGGGTCACATGACTTGCTAAAAAAAGAGTCTCCAGATTTCAACCACATGTTCAAAATGGACACACATATGCATAAATCTGATAAAATGCTGATGCGGAGACTTCAACTGGTCCAGAATTTGGCAGCCAGATTAATAATTGGAGTGAAGAAATTCCAGCACATCTCCCCCACTCTGGCCACCCTTCATTGGTTACCGGTTCGTTTCCGTATCGACTTCAAGGTTATGATGATAATATTCAAAGCCCTAAATGGTTTAGGACCTCAGTATCTATCAGAACGTCTGCTCTCAGCCAGATCTGTCTATAATACCAATTCTTCACAGGGAGGGTGGTTGGGGGCCTTGACCCCGAAAGAAAGAATCAGAAGGAATGAACAAGAAACTGGGCCTTCTCAGTGGTTGCCCCCCACCTATGGAGGAACCTGCCTATGGAGATCCCCGCCGGGCACCCTTGCTGGATGGATTCAAAAGAGCATTGAAGTCCTGGCTCTTCCGCCGGGCTTTCCTGGAGCACTAAGATCTCGTCCTCCCTTTTTACCATTCTTTTTGCCATCCTCTCCATCACCCTTTTTACCACCTTTATCGCCATCTGTTTTAATTTCCCTGTTTTTTTTTATGTATTAATTTATTTTTATTGTGTTTTTAATATTATGCCTTATATTGTTGTTAGCCACCCCAAGTGGCTTGGTTGCCAGCTGGTGCGGGATATAAATTCAAATAACAAATAAATAAATAAATATTTGCCATTGAGCTATTTCTTTGTCTCAGTCAATGCAATATATGGGGGACGAGCCATGTCGCTTGCCTAGTTTGGGCATGTCCACACTGGCATATAGCTATGCTATATGGCTAGCTGATAGCACAGTTTGGTTGGGGGAGGGGAGATCTCATCCACAGGTCTTTCTTCGAATGATCCATGCTTCCCTTTTAAAGAGCTGTCCCGCGCCTCTCTGACCCAGCAGTAGGGCATGCCTTCTTTTTGGCACGCTTGTTGTTTTAGCCTAGAAATAGCAGTCTCCAGAACTCTCTACTATGGTGGCTACAGATCCCGAGGAGGGAGAGAAAAATGAGGAGAGAACAAGGGAAGAGAAGCAGGAAGGAGGAGAGGAGGGAGAAAATGCATTGACATTGAAAGAAGGAGAGAGAATAATTTCACTTCCCCAGATCCTCTGCACACAATCAGGGGAAGTGCTTAATTGATAGCCGATTGGGCTACAGGAGGTTGTTTGCTGTTCGGATGGAACGAGTATAGCAAATGGCACATCACTCGTCCCCCTCCTGACCTCAATAGACTTTTCATAGCCCCATCCAGCCCACACCCAAAGCAGCCAGTGTGGACAGACCCTTTGTTTGCTTGGTTGTTTTGTGAACCATGGATTGACATGCTATGGTTGTCGGTAGGTTGGCCTCAGGAGAAAATGAATTTTCTTCCAGGAGTGGGGGAGATACTGAAATTCTTCTTTGGGTCTGGAAATATCCTGTACTCCAAGAAGTCTCCATTAAGGTTTGACCCTCAACTTGTTCCTCAATAAGGAGTGGAAAGGCACAGAAAAAAGCACTGCATAAACGAAGGCCAAAAGGAACATCGTACGGATGGTGGACACAATAACATCCGTGCAGAACCCACTACCTTAACAAAATTCTACCACTTAGAAGAGGACCTTCTTTGCTATGGGGGTCCATATGTGGAATGGTCTCCCCTTTAGTATGTTCCCAGTCTTGATTGTTTCTACTGCCAGCTGAAGCTCTGATCTGATATTCAACAGATTATTCTCCTAATTCTCATGACTTCCACTCACCCGGGTTTTCAATGAATTGTATTTAAGTGTTTTCATTTTTTTTCTTTTCTTTCTTTCTTTCTTTTTGTCTTAGAATGTGTCACTTTACTGTATTGTTATTTGTAAATTACTTTGGAATTTTCAAATGCTAAAGTTAGCTGGTGATGTCAAGCTGGTTTCATTCATGGGGAATGCTTGCTTACCCAGCCTGTGCTTTAAAGCAGTGGTTCTTAACCTTTTTGAAAGAAACACCCCCTTGAGCCATTGAGGAAGTTATCATTGCCCCCCTCCCTGAGGTGATACCTACCTACCTACCTACCTACCTACCTACCTACCTACCTACCTACCTACCTACCTACCTACCTACCTACCTACCTACCTACCTACCTACCTACCTACCTACCTACCTACCTACGTAGTCTCCCTCCCCACCCGGGTGCGAGGCAGCGCTTCACGGGGCGAGGATGAGGACCCAGGAGACCCTTTCCTTCCACCCGATCCACACTCAGTGCTCCCCTAAAGGAGAAAGGCGAGACATGGCAGGTAGAAAGAGCTGGATCATCTGGCGGCAGCAGCAGCACCGGATCTACTGCCAGCACTGCGGCTGCAGTCGCCTTCACAGGTTTGGCTCGCTCCAGCGCCCCCCTACCGCTCCCTTCTGTTCTTTCGCCCCCACACCGCCCCTTTTTGTTCTGCAGCCCCCCTGAAAAATGAAATCGCCCCCTGGGGGGCATTATTGCCCACGTTAAGAACCACTGCTTTAAAGGACTGTGGCTGAAATCCTGTTGCTTAGTGTAGTAACTGTAGAGCTTCTGGCTAGGGACAAAGGAAGGAAACTGGTGGGACTTTTGCTTGTACACTGAAGGTTGAGCATCAGTTGATGGCACTAGCTGTCACCATCCTATCGTGGGTCAGATTCCTTGACAGTATTTTCCCAGTTTTCATACTTTTTCTTTTCACTTTTTGGAAGAATACAGACGTTTGCAAATATTTTGCCAAGTCAAACGATAGGTAAAGGTAAAGGTTCCCCTTGACATTTAGTCCAGTCATGTCCGACTCTAGGGGGGGGTGCCCATCCCCATCTCCAAGCTGTAGAGCCAGCGTTTGTCCGAATACAATCTTCTGTGTTCACATGGCCAGCACAACTAGACACGGAACACTGTTACCGTCCCACCGAGGTGGTACCTATTTATCTACTTGCATTTTTACATGCTTTCGAACTGCTAGGTTGGCAGGAGCTGGGACAAGCAACGGGCGCTCACTCCGTTGCGTGGATTCGATCTTACGGCTGCTGGTCTTCTGACCTTGCAGCACAGAGGCTTCTGCGGTTTAACCCGCAGCGCCACCATGCCCCACAGGATACTCAAATACAAATCAAAGTGGATGGGCAACAAACTGGCTTGACGGGAATCCCTTGTAATTTTGTAAGGCAACTAATTTGGAAGGAATTGAAATGGATGGTGTTCACAAACCCTGTTTCTTTGCCTGCCTGCCTGTCCATCTGTAAATAAGTATACAAGCACTGCATTTTGTTCTTTACTAATGTTCTCAGAAGTGCAGAGTTAGCCCTGTGCATATGAGAGCTAGAGCCTATGCTGGTAGGAGAGAAAATCTTTAATCTGATTACTCGCTATTATTTCATTATCGCTTGAAAAACCAAAGAGATGGTTATTGATCCACTTACTCAGGGCATGAAAACAAAGGGAGAAGAGTGGAGATCCACCTCCTGTGGGCTTTCTAAATGTTAAATGATCCCGTTTTAAAAAACATTCCCTCCACCTCTCCAGCAAAGGAACCATTGAACTAAGAAGAGGAGATAGGCATTGGATGGAATGAAAGCAGAAATGGGCCACCAAGGGGAGAGGAGGGAGCTGACCAAGAGGAGGAAGAAGAAAGAAGGCTGAGTCCATCTCCCCTTACAGTGTCTAACCAGACCAAAAGCCTTCTACAAAGGATGAGATTACTGAACCATCTGCCAATTAGCCATTGGAGGGCGGGTGGGAGGGAGGAGAGGGAGAGCTCATCTTACAGCCTTCAGCCCAAAGCCTTTAATTAACAGCAAAAACATTCCATTGCACAGCAAAATAACAGATCACCATCACAATAAAGCATAGGGCTCAGAAGATTATCTGGAGTGTGAGAGCGAAGGGATTACCATTTCCAGACACCGCGAATGCAGCCGTTGTGACGAGGTTTCTGTGATACACTGCAAGAGGCTGTTGGCATTCTAATAGGGTGGTTGACCCAACCGGACCGTCAAAGGGGTGCCTGACTTGTGGGTAAACATTCTCTGAGAAGCTCATAGAGTGATCGCCAGCTCAGCCTGCCGTGGAACACTGCCTGTGCGCATGGTTACGACTCTCTTGAGCTGGAGCATGGCAGCAACATGAACTAGTGGCTGGGCAATGTGGATGCAACGTGAACCCCAACCGCCTTGATAAGGCTGATCCCAACTTATGTCGGATCTGGCCTAGAAGAGAACTTGGCTCCTTCCAGCTAAAGCCACACACCACATCTACTGCTCTTAACACGTTCCCCGGCTTTCCCAAAGGAGAAACACTTTGTGTTGGGGCTGGTGGGCCATCACATCAGGTCTCGAAGGGCTCCTGATGCTTCCGAGCACGAATGAAACCTTGCTTCTGTAGGGGGAAGCATTAAGCAATGGCTAGGCATCTCTGACCTTTCCAAATCCCCATCAGCCTAGCCAATGGTGTAGCCTGATGGGAGTTGTAGTTCAACATCCAGAGAATGACAGGTTTAAGAAGTACGAATGTTTGGCTCAGAATCGCTCTTCCCAATCACATGCTAGGGAGACAATGGGTTTTGATGGAGAACTCGCTCAAAATAAGGCCAGCATCTGTGAGACGGCTGAGATGAAGTGGATGAGTGCATCACATGTGAGCTCCAGGGACGTAGCCCTGATATAGATGGATGTGGCAGACACCTTAAGGACTAACACCATCAATCTTGTATGCACAATAGGCCATTTTTCCAGATGCCAAGTCTTCGCGTCTATCGTACAACCCCTGGAATGCTAATGGCTAGAGATGGGTAGTATTTAGGATGCTCCAAGGCATTCCATCTGGGACTCAAGGGAACACACCCGTTTCCCTTCTCTCAAGTAAGGCCATCAATTGAGTTGATTCAGTCCAGGCTTCTTTGAGTAAGAGCAACTCTTCAGTCTCAGGAAGCAATGGGTGTTTTTCTTTATTTTATTTTATTTGGAGTGATTTTCTGGACTATAGACCTCCTAATTCTCTCTTCTGAGATTGCTAACTACCTTGCAGACACCTTACAAGCCCCTCAATGCGATGCATCTGGGAGAAAAGCCTAAATTAGGAGTCTTAGAGGCTGAGCTAGGCCTAGCTCTGTCCAAACTAGGCCTAGCTCCTGCCCCAGTGCAAGCTGGGAAATTTTTCTTCTGAGCTTCGATGGAGCTAGGCCTAGTTCAACCTCCAAAGGTTTTAATTTAGGCCTTTCTCCCAAGTGTGTCACATTCAAATATTTACAAGTAAGGAAGTCAAGCCCACCCCCACCAGAAAGGAGAACTGGGGTATTTATAGTCCATAAAAATCGAACAATCCCAGAGAGCAGTTTTTTTTCTTCCAACTCTTTGCGCTACCTTCCTACATGGCGGCCCCAGGGATTGAACCCAGGCTGTTCCTCATGCAAAGCATGGATGACCTTTGGATGATCGTCCCTAAAGGATCGAGGTGCCTATTTGAGAATGGTGGAGATCCCCAAAGAGACAGGAATCGGAATTAAGAGGGCTGAGGAAATGCAGGGTGACGCACATGCATGGCGTAAACATATGGCCTCTGACCCACTTCGCAGCCTCTACCATCTGCATCCATAAAGAAATATAAGATGATGGATTAAGGATTAATCACTGATAAGATAAGAGGGAGGAAGGTGGAAGGGCTGTTACCCATTCAGAGGAATCGCACGGGAATCAAGTCTTTGCAGCGGCAGGCTGCATTTACGTCCCAGAGCCCTGCCTATCGTGCGTGGCCCACTTTTCCCCGGCTGAGCGCAAAAGGGGAGCAAGGGAGCTTGTCATGAAGAGAAATGCTCGGCTGGCTGATCTCTGCAGTCAGCTGCGAGGGAAGGAGACGTGAGAGAACAGGGACACGGCTTTCCTCTCCAGGAGGCAATTGATGAGGGTCCCTTCCTATACCAGAGCATGGTATAGTCAGTTTTTAAGAGTATTTCATTCTGAAGGTTGTCCAGGCCCATGCAGAGGCCACCCAACCCCCCCTGGCGCCCAGAGTAGTTCATGACCATGACCCTCACTTGATTTTATTTTATTTTGCTTTATTTTTCCTTTATTTTGTTTTGTTTTGTTTTACTTTATTCTATTTTATTTTGCTTTATTTTATTTTATTTTGCTTTTCTGCTTTATTTTATTTTATTTTAGGCCTTTGCTTGTTGTTTTGATTATTACTTTCTGCACCTGGGGGGAGGAGCTAGACCTGACAGAGGATTGTCCAATTTCTCTTGAATGCCTCCAGTGCTGGAGCACTGACCACCCCAGAGGTCACTGGTTCCATTGTTGTACTGCTCTAACAGTTAGGAAGTTATTCCTGATATTCAGCCTTAATCTGGCTTCCTATAACTTCATTTATTTATTTGTTTGTTTGTTTGTTTGTTTGTTTGTTCGTTCGTTTGTTCGTTCGTTCGTTCGTTCGTTTACTTTCTTTCATCTATCTGTCGGTCTGTCTGTCTGTCTGTCTGTCTGTCTGTCTGTCTGTCTGTCTGTCTGTCTCTATCTATCTATCTATCTATCTATCTATCTATCTATCTATCTATCTATCTATCTATCTATCTATCTATCTATCTATCTATCTATCTATCTATCTATCTATCTATCTATCTATCTATCTATCTATCTATCTATCTATCTATCTATCTATCTACAGTGGTGCCTCGCTTAGTGACGTTAATCCATCTAACTTCCTGCTCAAGAAGAATGCTCCCAGGTTGCACTGGGACCAGAAAAGGAGGCCTTCTAATTTACCTGTTTTATCCAACAGGTACACTATGGTGAAATATGGCTCACCTGAGAGTCAGGCCTCAACTGGAAAGCATTGAGGCTGAGCAAGTCCTAGTTCCACCCCAGCTTCCTGTTCCTGCTCCAAAGCTAGCTGGGAGCTTTCTTTCTGAACAGGAAGCCAGGTGGAGCTAGGCCTAGCTTAGCTTCAGACCTTAAGGCCTTTCCTTCCAGGCGAGCCAAATCCAGATGCCAGTAAGGTGTCTGTCTGTCAGGTAGAACTCCCAGAATGGAGAATTAGAGGCTTTGTGGCCCCGAATATCTTTAAATCCCATTCCTAGAGATAATGGAGGGGCCACGGTGATTCACTCTCTGCTGCCTGAGCCTGCTGCTGCTACCACCACTGGCTTCATTCTCAGCCTCGACACTACTGCCCACCTGCGTGCCCCCAGAAAGGAGTAACCAGGACTGCACCCCTAATATCCAGTTTGCTATAAGCTGCCAATGTTCTCTCCCTCCCTCCCTCTCTCCTTGACTTCCTCTCGTGCAGCTGGACGTTTGCTCTTAGATCGGTGACGGAAACTTCGGTGACAGCTGGATGGGTGGTTAGTGCTGGGTGCCCACCCCCCCTTGCCCCCAGGTCCGACTGAACCTGTCTTGTCCAATCTGCAGCTGCCGGCGAAGAAAATGCTGAATTGGTCTTTGCTTCGCTCTGTTACTCTGCATTTGCTGCTGTTGGCCCAGATGAACGCCACGTCGCATTAGGCTAAGGACATACATCCGCCTCATCTTCCTCATCACTGGCAGCAGGAGCAACCACGCATGGAAGCGTGCATGGAGCCCACGTTAAGAGTCGTAAAAGAGCTACATAAGGAAACATTGCGGTTAGGCACTGCCCAATTGCTTCCAAACTGCAGCAACTCCCATGAGAGTTTTGGTGATCTGTGAGATGTTCAAGTTCTGGTGGGTCCCTGACACCCATCGCCACCAATCCTATTGGGTTTTCACGGCCAAATGAGAATTGGAACTCAGGTCTCCTTCATCCAGGTTAGACACACTACCCACTAGCCAAACTGGCTCAAGAACTACTGGGTAGCCCAGGGGTTTAGGTCTCCAGCTGCAGAGCCAAAGGTTGGGAGTTTGATTCCCCACTGTGGTTCCTTAACAGGGGCTGGACTAGATGACCCATAGGGTCCCTTCCACTTCTGCAGTTCTAAGATGATTAACTGTTCCACTGTTACATTTCATGTATCACCACTTGCTGATCACAGCCTTACCAAACCAGTTTGCAATTAGGGATATACATGGGTCACAATCAATTTTAACAAGTAGGGATTTCACATTATTTCTTAGACTTCCCTGGACAGTCTACAGATTGCCCCAAATTTGTAATTCTATACACGGTTGCTGGCTACAAATATTGATCAAAATCTGCATGCGCTTGAAAACTTGTACATGGGAAAATGTGCATATTCTGAACATATGGAAAACACTGCAGAATGGAGACGTATGCTGTCAAGCAAAATATATAGTCAAAATTCACTCATATTTGTGAATTTGTATGGTCGATTTCTATTACGTGTGCAGTAAAGAAAGCAGTATACACTTGCCTGTAATTTCAAGTGACTATAAGTAAAGAAACTTTTTTATTCTTTCTCCTACAAATGTATGTAAAGAAATGTTATCTGATTCTCTCTCCTGCAGATGTCTCAGAGTGAGTTGCTGAGATTTTAATGCCAGTTATTGAGAAAGGGGTGGACTATCTGGGGAACATGTAGCTATTCTCATCTGTCCATCTCTGTACTTCTGCTGGGTAGAAAAAAAGAGATAATTTTAAGAATTCAAAATTTTGAATTTCAGAAATTCAAAACTCTGCAGCACAATTTTATGCTCTCTGCCAGACACAGTTGCGGCTATCATGCTGAACACACGAGGTCTCATTTGATTTTGAAAGCTAAGTAGGCCTGGTTAGCAACTGAAGAAGGAATAAAAAAAGAAATGTCAGGGAACGCCATGTGAGACAAAGGAAAGAATCGTGCCTGAAACCTTGAGCTGATTCTGCCATTTAGAGTTGAAAATCATGGGTGAGCTGGTGAATGTGGTGTAACAGGAAGTGTACCTACTATGGGTTTTAGTTTGAATATTATAGGAGGAATTTGGGGGTAGGACCTATGCATCTTGGACAGCTCCTGTAAAGTTCAGAGCGAAACCCAGAGTAGATTCATCACCATACTCACAGAGGGTCACCATCCTCTGCCTGATTTCCATACAGACAGTTTCCCCTCCATTTCTGACATCTCCAGTTGAAAAGTTCACAAAGGAAGAAATACTAGGAAAAGCCTCAGGCCAAGATGCTGGAAATGTTATGCAAGAGTATGTAAAAAGAAACTTACTGTACATCTTATAATGCTTATATCTCACCTCATAGTGCTTAAAGCACTCTCTCAGCGGTTGACAATTCAGTTATGCAGGTTACACACTGTCTGTCCCCCTTCCTGCCCCAGCCACCAAGCTGGGTACCCAGTTTCCTGACCTTAGAAGGATGAAAGGTTGAGTCAACCTCAAGCCGAATCCCTGGGATTGAACCCAGGTTTTGAGCAGAGATTTGGCCAGAGATTTGGCCAGATGTGGGCCAGAAGGCTCCAAAACCACTGGGTTTATAAATCTCTCTCCCAATTCCACCCCGCCCATCCCTCTTAAGGACTATTTTTGTGGAGGGGTTACAGATCGAAAACAGAACATGGAGCAGAATTAGAATCTTAGATCTACAGCCGAATGGCAGGAGGATTCTGCTGAGATTTAAACCAGTGCAGTTGTCAGCATTCATAATACTGTATGTAGCCGCAGAAGCTATAGAAGGAGGAGGAAAGGGGTGATGAAACAGAGGTCTAATCAGTACAGTCTCCTGCAGATTCAATTAAAAACAAATCCAGAAATCAAACACTAAACATGATAATGTACTATATGCTTCTTGCACTGAGGTTGTTAAGAGTTCTGATTAGGAAATTTAACGCCTCTGCTTGGATTAAAATTCAAGGGGGAAGGATGTTTAAATCGTCCCAAGGTACTGGTTCAAAGAGACTGCTGGAGCGTGTGTGTCTGTGGGGTTGCTCTTGGTTTTCCACTCTCTGATTTACAATCACTCAACACTGAAGAGCCCCTCTGTGTTCTCAGTTGGGGGGGGTGGAATCCCCTCCACTCTTTTTGATAAAGAGCTAGGAATCATTTTAGGAATCATGAGGTCGAATCCACACAATGGAGTGAGCTCCCATCGCTTGTCCGACCTCTTGCCAACCTAGCAGTTCAAAAGCATGTAATAGGTGCCACCACGGTGGGAAGGTCACGGCATTCTTTGTCTAGCCGTGTTGGCCACGTGACCATGGAAGCTTGTCTTCGGACAAACGCTGGCTCTATGGCTTGGACATGGGGATGAGCACCGGTGGTACCTATCTATCTACTTGCACGTTTACATGCTTTTGAACTGTTAGGTTAGCAGGAGCTGGGACAAGCGACGGGAGCTCCCTCCATCGCGTGGATTCGATCTTCCGACAGCTGGTCTTCTGACCTTGCAGCCCAGAGGCTTCTGAGGTAGCCCCAAGCAAAAACTCCCTTGGTGGTTTGGTTTGAAAAAACAAACACACATTTTCTCCCCTAGTTGGGCTCTCTGTTCAAAAGCATCTCTGGGTGTGAACAGATGCCGAGAAAGGTGTGTGTCTGATCAGACCGGAAATGGTTGCTTTGTCACGTGTCACCTCCCTAAAAGTGACACTTCTATCCACGGATGCATCACTCCGGACCAGCTCCCCAAAGGAGAAGCCCTAAACACAGATTGGGGGCAGGATGAAGCCCATTTCCTGATATCTCATGGGATTGCAGGGAGTAGCTGACACCAGGATGCACCTCAAGTGATTCCAAACGGGAAGGACATCTGGTGTGACGGGGAAAACATTGACTTATGTAATGGTCTTTTTTATTTATTTATTTAAATTATTTTTAACCCCACCTTTCTTCTTAAAAGAACCCAAACTGGCTTAGCTCGTTAATCCGCAACATTAAAGCTAACAACAGTAAGCATGCCGATACTAAAAAAGAATCCAACAAATATCGTACCAAAAACCATAAGCGATGGCAAAACACTTTCAAAGCAGGAAGGTACAACTGTCCATTTAAAAACTCAACTCAGGCATCCAGTTACTGAGGGAAAGCTCACCTAAAGATAAAAGTTTTTGCCTGCTTGTGGAAGGGCAGCAAAGAGGAGGCCAGCCTGGTTTCCAGTGGCAGGGAGTTCCAGAGTCTCTGGGAGCAGCAATAAAGAAGGCTTTCTCTCTCGTGTCCCTACTAAGTGCATCTTTGAACACAGTGGGACCAAGACAAAGGCTTCCCATGACGATCCTAACACCTAAGCAGGCTCATCAAAAGATATACGATCTTTGGGATAGCCTGGACCCAAGCCGTTTAGGGCTTTATGGGTTAGAACCAGGACTTTGAATTGTGCCCGGAAACGGATCAGCAGCTAGTGGAGCTGCTGTCACAGGGGGAGGCGATATCCCTGCGTCCAACTCTGGTTAGCATAGCTGGCTGTAGTGTTTTTGATCTGCTGAAGTTTCAGGGCACTTTCCATAGTTCGCCTGCCCCTTGTTCTAAAGATTCTATTAGGCTTGTTAAAAGATGTACAAAACCAGACAGGAAAGAATTCCAGAAGATTGCCATGGCAACAGCAATAGGTTTTGCAATAATGGGATTCATTGGTTTCTTCGTAAAACTGATCCATATTCCAATCAACAATATTATTGTGGGCGGCTGAATGCATCAGGAAGGCTTGTTGCGTGATATTGTGCATATTGACGTAAAAGAACATTGTGCATTTTTCTGTCTTAATAATTTACCTAATTTGCTTTTACTGCTGTTTGGTATAAACTAAGTTTTCAAGTTCTGAGGTTGATCATCGTTATTCTACCCTCGCCTGGTCGCTGAGCTATGCAGATTTGTGCATAACGGGGACCCCCTGGCCCATCTCTGTGCTTCTGCTTGCTTTCTTCTCTAGTCTCTTGACGAAGAAAGTAAATCCCGTGGAGAATGTTTAGAACCTCGCATCTGTTAACCAAATGTTTCATGAAATCGGAACAACATCCACCCAGGACTTCCCTTTTCACCCCTCTGCTTGGCAGCTATAAAAATAACCATGACAGAAATCTTTATTTAGAGTAAATCACAGCCTATTTATTTACATTCTCTTCTGGATACCAATTTTACCCGCCTCGTTTTTGGCTGACTCTTCTCCCACTTCTGCTTTACTTATGGGGAACTGACAGACAGACAGACAGGCAGACAGGCAAAAAGATAGGCCAATGGATATTTCTTTCGTGTGGATTCAGGCTGCCCCCACTCTATAAGATATCTCCACAAGGAAATTTCTGGCCCTGGCCCTCCAGGCCCCAAGCGACACAAGGAGAGCTGTTTTATCCTCACCGAGTTCTCCATGTGATTTAGAAACGGCCCCTTTATAAAAGTAGAGTTTTCTCCCTTTAAAGAAGCAAAGGGCACACACATCTTTCTGCACGCACACCCACAGAGCACACACGGAAGGACTGAGGGATGGTTTTAAAACATGCAAACAGCCCCTGGCCATGCATCTGATTCTTAAAAGTCCACGCGACAAAGCCAGTAATGCTCCCAGGTTATATGCTTTGCATTATTTATATTAAAGAATTATTTGCACACGGTGGCTTCATTTACAGAACAATCACGCTTGTTCTCTCGACCTCTTCTCTTGTTGACAAATCATCGCAAAATACTTATCCTCCCTGGGCAAGGGGAATAATTAAGCAGTTCCTGCTCTGTGCATGCAAGGATCTGTTTCCATAAGAGTAGACCGAAGCCAAATCGATTGGTCGATCAATAGATCTATCTATCGACCGACCGACTAACAGACCAACCGACCACAGACAGACAGACAAATATATACAGTGGTGCCTCACTTAGCGATTGCTCCATTGAGTGATGAAATCGCTTAGTGATGGGGTTTTGGCCATCACCAGAGCGATCGCTTAGCGATGGCCCCTATGGGGAAAAATCGCTTTGCGATGATCACGGGGAAGTGATCATGGCAAAGTGACCCTTTTTGCACAGCTGATCGGCGGTTCCAAAATGGCCGCTGGAAAAAAAATGGCCTCCTGCTGTTTTGCCTCACTTTAGAGGCACCGAAAATGGCCACCCCTATGGAGAATCTTCGCTTAAGGTCACTTTTTAAGCCGATAGGAACGCATTAAACACGTTTTAATGTGTTTCTATGGGCTTTTTAAAATCGCTTAGTGATTAAATCGCTTAGCAACGTTTTTCCTGGAACGGATTAACGTCGCTAAGCGAGGCACCACTGTAGGTAGGTAGGTAGGTAGGTAGGTAGGTAGGTAGGTAGGTAGGTAGGTAGGTAGATAGATAGATAGATAGATAGATAGATAGATAGATAGATAGATAGATAGATAGATAGATAGATAGATAGATAGATAGATAGATAGATAGATAGATAGATAGATAGATAGATAGATAGATAGATAGAGGAAGGTTAAGGATAAGGCCAAACTTTACATCTCTGTCCGCACAGAAACCTATTTGCTCCCAACTGGGACAGATGTCAACACATCTGGCCAAACCTGACAGCTGATTTTCACACGGGAGTTAATCTTGGCTCCAAGAATGACAGCAAAAGTCTCCCCACCCCAGGGAAGCTTCCTACTGTGCTCTGGTGTGAGAACATGAGAGTGAGATTTTGCTAATTAAATACCTGCTAACATGGAGGCAGCTGAAAGAGAAAGGCTTCTAATTAAAACCACCCTTCAGACAAACAAACCAAGGGGAAAGAATCATCACCCATGTAAATCTAGCTGCGAAGGGTTCTTTGGGAGAATTTTCTGCTCCTTTTCCTCCCTGGACGGATCACAACAGAGGCAAAGCAGACTTTGTGTCCTAGCAACACGTACAGCTGCCATGATGGGCCGCCGTTGGTTTCATCAAAACAGGAGGGGACTAAACAAGGACCACCAAATAGAGAAGGTTGCTAAGTGACTCCCTAGGCCTTCCAATCCAGTCTCTTGCTCCCTTGAGCAGAGTTTGGAAGAGTTGTATTCTTGAGGACAAGCTCCTGCTGCCTGAAGGTTTCAAGAAGCAGTAATGCAAAACAGTAACTTTTCCAAGCTCTGCTTTTGATCTGGAATCGCTCGTAACCCCATTCCATTTCCACTTCTGTCTGCAACGAGCTTTCCTATTCACCAGGAGAAAAAGACATGAAACAAGCACTTCTAGACACATTTGCTCCACAAATGCAGACTTCGAAACTCGTTTCAGTGTGTTTTCAAAGAATGGCGCCAGAAAATTTGAGTGGTGTGAAATCGAATGAATTCCAAGATGCACATTCGTCCTGGAGAGGTGGATTCCGATCAGTTTGTATTGGAATTCGGAAAGCTCAGAGGCTCTAAGCATTCACTCCTGGCCCTTAACTCGGTTATCTGAGTTGGGGTTGTCTTATGTGATCACCCCATTGCAAACCATGTTTCCCTGCTGTTTCAAAGAACCAAGCTGTCAAGGGGAAAAGAAGGATTAGCTTGTTCTACCAAATCAAGTCTGATGTCTGTCTAGCAGCAAAAATGACGATACTGAGCCTGTTGTACTTTGGACACATCGCAAGAAGATTCAATGGGGAAAAGTGGCAATGCTTGGGGGGGAAAAATAAGGCAGCAGGAAAAGAGGAAGACTGAACACAAGATGGATTGACTGAATAAAGGAAACCACAGCATTGAGTTTACAAGACCTGAATAGGTTAATTATAGGACATTTTGGAAGGCACCATAATTCAGAAGCAATATTATGGCACACAATGACAATGAGGATGATGACAATGATGATGACAACCACCACCACCACCACATGATGGAAATTGTACTTTGCACAAATAAGTAAAAATATTTTTCCCAACTTAGAGAATCTGGGACAGGAGGAACAGGGGTAGATCTGTGCCCGAATCTTTGGAACACTATCTGCCAAGAAGGAGAGGTCTTTGCACAATTCACAACAGATCAACATTGATTGGGGACTTGCTATAGGTAGGTGGAGGAGCATACACACTGCATGCAGAAGGCTGCTGGTTCAAGTCCCTACCCCTGCAGATAGGGCTAGGAGAAAATGCAGTCCAGAAGACTCTGCCAGCCAGACTTGACCAGACCAAGCGAAATGCACCAAGAGTCGGATTGTGCATAAAACATAAGTCTACGCGGAATGGCTTCTGCCATTTTCCTTTGAGTACATAGGTCATATCAGAAGCTAAATGGGGTCAGACCCAGTAAGAACCAGGATGGAAGACTGCCAGGGAAAACCAACAATCTTTGGCTGGGGGCAGGAAAAGACCTGCCTGAAACCATGGACTTCCATATCTGCCAGTCCACTCAGACATGACTGAACCAGAGGGACCGAGAGTTTGATGTCCACTGCACCCCTCATATGTCCCACAGCTGCCCGGTCCTGCCCTCTGCCCATTTCCCCACAGGGAAGGGCAGGGACCAATTGGTGTTTGTTTCTCATGGGAAGAACAGCAGCTCCTTCTCTACTGGCATCTGCCATCATTTCTCTTTCTCCTTCCCTGCCTGTAAGTCCGTATCTTCTTCATTTTAACTTTCAGCCCCACAAATGAAGGATTTCACAAGAGGGATCCACAGGAAGACGTTTATGCTCCATGCCATGAGGATCTCAGGGCTCTTTGCTCCTCCCTGGGGTTGCCCCAGGAATATAAAGCTTCTCTCTCTCTCTCTCTCTCTCTCTCTCTCTCTCTCTCTCTCTCTCTCTCTCCTTATTTGCACTTAAGACAGTGCACATCCCTGCTGAGTGTCTATGTACTCTACGGCTCAAGTGTGGGCATCGTGTGTGGAGTATGAACCCCCGGAGCTCTGCAAGCGACACTTTCACAACTGTAACTGGATGCCATTTGCGGGGGAAACACTGGGAAAGGTGTGTGACAATTCCGACAGCGTTTCTGCTTGCATTACCAAGCCCACAAGCCAAGGGTCCTGACTTGGCAAAAACCGTCACTCCTTACTTCCAGCAGTTGACTTCAGGTCAAATCAAATTCAAATAAAACCTTTCCCGTAAAAACTGGGCAGAGCGGAGCTGTCCTTTCAGCACCAAAGACACAGACACACACATGGAGGGAACATCCTCGCCATCGCAGGGAGAAGATTCACTCTTCCGTTGGATGCTCAGTGCCACCTACTGCTGTGCAGCTAGAGGCGCCTGCTGCCATCCTGCACAATTTCCAGGCAGCAGCTCAGCTGTGCATGACACACACACACACACAGAGCTCCGAGAAGCTGTCAGGACTGGCGATCGATCCAGCTGTCAGCTCTGGCTCACACGTGGCTGGATGCTTTAATCCGCTTTGCCTGTCAGCTAAGAAGCCAATGCTTCTTACTACAGAAGTCTAAATACTCACTAGAAGTGGGGAAGCCTATCTCTCTGGGCATGTATGCAACTCTAAGGCTGTCTCTGAGCGGTCCCATATCAAGAACATGGACCACAGTATCACGGGAGGCTTCCTCGTTATCCCTTATTATCTTGGCCCACACCCTTGGCCCACTTAGCCCAGCACCAAGCACATGAATGTGTAGGGATCTCCAGGGATCTGGCCAACAGCTAAACCTGCAAATTCACGAAATCTCCTTTCGTATAATCTCAGAACTAAAGAGCTGGGAGGGGCCCTGTGGATCATCGAGTCCAGCCCCTGTCTAGGAGGCACCTCTGGGGAATTGAACTCCCAACCTGTGGCTTCGCAGCCAGGTACCTAAACCATTAATCTGTCCAGCAGATCTTAGAACTGCAGTGCTGTAAAGCAGTGGTTCTTAACCTTTGTTACTCGGATGCTTTTGAACTGCAACTCCCAGAAACCCCAGTCAGGACAGCTGGTGGTGAAGGCTTCTGGGAGTTGCAGTCCAAAACTCTTGAGTAACCCAAGGTTAAGAACCAGTGCTGTAAAGGACCCTGAGGATCATCAAGTCCAGCCCCTGTCTAGAAGGCACCGCTGGGGAATTGAACTCCCAGTATTGGGCTCCGCGACTAGTTACCTAAACCACTGAGCTATCCAAGTTGATCCCACCTGCATCTACATGAGTTTTACCACTGCTGCGGCTCTGGATTCTCCTCTATGATGACCTGCTCTTTCTCCCACAGCAAACAAGAGGCACCCCTAAGGATGGACCTTTTGGATTTCTTGGACCACAAATCCCATGATTCTCCATTCTGGGAGCCCTACTTATCAGGCAGACATCTTACGGAGCCCAAAATGTGAGGCACTTGGGAGAAAGGTCTAAATTGTAAGGGTTTGAGGCTGAGCTGAGCCTACCTCTACTTGGCTTCCTGCTTAGAAGAAAAGCTCCCAGCTAGCACTGGGGCAGGAACAGGAAGCTTGGACAGAGCTAGGCCTGGCTAAGCTTCAAAGCTGTCCAGCTGAGGCCTTTTATTCCAGGTGAGCCACGATTAAGTACCACTTTGATCCAAGCACTTGTAGTCTTAAGATTAGACTACTGTAATGCGCTCTATGTGGGGCTGCCTTTGAAACTGAAGCGGAAACTTCAGATGGTACAGAATGTGGCGGCCAGAACTCTTACTGTGAAAAGATACCAACATATTTCCCCCACACTGGCCGCCTTGCATTGGCTGCCCATTTTCCCCCGCATTGATTTCAAAGTTCTTACGATTACATATAAAGCCCTAAACTGTTTAGGACCTCGATATCTGGCAGAGTGCCTTCTCCCACCCAGTTCTGCCAGAGTCACTCATTCCAGCAAGGCTGGACAGCTGAGGAGCCTGACACTGAGGGAGGTCCAGAAGGAAAGAACAAGGAACCGGGCCTTCTCGGCAGTGGCCCCTCACCTTTGGAACAACTTACTAACACATATCTGCCTGGCTCCCCCTCTGGGACTTTTCAGGAATAAACTTAAAACCTGGCTATTTGGGCAGGCTTTCCCTCCTGCCATATCTTAATTTCTTATACTTTTGCCACATTGGATTTATAATATATGCTTATTGGTTTTATAGTTTTTAAATTTGTAAACTGCCCAGAGTAGACCTTTGGTCTAGATGGGCAGGATAGAAATCCAATAAAGAAATAAGTACAGTGGTGCCTCACATAACAACAATAATCCGTTCTAGGAAAATCGCCGTTAAGCGAAAACGTCATAAAGTGAAATAAAAAACCCCATTGAAACGCATTGAAACCGGTTCAGTGCGTTCCAATGGGGTAAAAACTCACCGTCCAGCGAAGATCCTCCATACGGCAGCCATTTTTGCTGCCTGTATAGTGAGGAATCTATCCCTAAACACAGCGGGGAGCTATTTTAATTACCTGGTGGCCATTTTGAAACGACCGATCAGCTGTTAGAAAAACATCGTTTTGCGAAAAATCGGTTTCTGAAGCAGGGAACCGATCATCGCAAAGTGAAATTCCCCTATTTAGACCATTGCTTTGCGATCGCAATTGTGATTGCAAAAAGATCATCATAAAGCGGATTTGTCATAATGCGGGGCAATCGTAAAGCGAGGCACCACTGTAAATAAATCTGTAAGGAGTCTGTCTGATAGAACTTCTAGAAGTACAAGAAGTCAAAGAAATGTGGAAATCCAATCCCTACCCACTACCCTTGTATTATTAAAGGCACAGCTGAAAGATATGGAACATCTTCAGCCCTGAATCAATGTGATTGAGAGGCAAACTTTCTTTCTGTTCAACATTTATTTTCTGGTGCGGCATAGCGGGGATTTCTGTTTGGTGAACTCTCCATTCATGACGCGTGGCCGTGATTATGATTCTAACATGGCTAGTGCAATGGGAATTTCAAGCCCATTTCCCAAAATGCAGCTACTTATGCTTCCCCCAGTCGCTATCCTGGTAGTTCCTGGGAGAACTCTGATTATCCTTAAGGCCCTGTATCCTTGCCTTTCACATCCTCTTCTCCAGTTTTCCCTTTTTAGAAAGCTCTCCTCATGGAGAGTAATCGGAGGCTGGTCTGCCATCTCGGCAGGTCCTCCATCATCAACTCCGGTTAAATCCTGCCACTCTTATTTCCAAACTCTAAATTCATTCTGATTCTTTCTGCCCATGCCACATATTTACATATTTCAGCTTTATTTACTTTTTCCTGCTATTGTTTTTGTCATTGCTTAAGTTCTTTACTACTACCCCATCAAGCTGTATGACTCTTTTTGGGACTAAAGGGGAAAAGAGAAATAATCAAAGTATTGAATTATGTTCTGTTTGTTCTTTTATTATTTAAATGCCTATATTTCCTTGTGTACAAGTTTTATCCCAGAGGTAACCTATAAATTCACTAGGTACATGAAAAGGTAGATCTATGGATACAGAATCGACATTGTGTCTATATCTGGCTCAGGATTCAGAGGCTGGGAGTTCGATCCCCAACCCCCCGGGCCTCCCTTAACAGAGTCTGGATTTGAAGATCCGTAGGGTTCCTTCCAGGTCTGCAGTTTCAAGATTATTATTATATAGATTACCATAACTGTCTGCAATCAAGTCAATTCTGACATATGGCAACCCCTTTTAGTGATCTCCAGGTAGACAATATTCAGAAGTGATTTAGTGCCCCCTTCATTTGGGAGCGCCCTGGGGCTATGAATCTTGCCCAAGGTGATACAGGCTGTTTCTACTCACAAATGGCACAGTGGGGGATCAAACTCACAACCTCTGGCTTTGCAACCAGATACCTAACTGACTGAGCTATCTGTCAAACTGATTCTGGCCTACGGCCACCATTTCCAGGATTTTCCCAGGTTAGGAGTACTCAAAAGGAGTTAACTACTCCCTTCTCCTAGGGCTGCTCTGCGACTGTGCAGCATGCCCAAAGCCACATAGGCTGGCTCTTCTCCCTGGAGCCACAGTGGGGAATCGAACTGCTAGCCTCTGGCTCCACCGACAGAGACCTAAATTACTGAGCTAACCAGCAGTGGTCCTCAACCTTGGGCCTCTAGATGTTCTTGGACTTCAACTCCCAGAAATCCTGGCCAAGAGAGGTGGTGGTGAAGGTTTCTGGGAATTGTAGTCCAAGAACGTCTGGAGGCCCAAGGTTGGGGACCACTGGTCTACAGCAGTGGTTCTTAACCTTTGTTACTCAGGTGTTTTTGAACTGCAACTCCCAGAAACCCCAGCCAGCAGAGCTGATGGTGAAGGCTTCTGGGAGTTGCAGCCCAAAAACATCTGAGTAACAAAGGTTAAGAACCAGTGGTCTACAGTACAGACAGATACAAAAATTGGAATAATCAACAGATTATTCTAGAGCCTTAGTCCCTTCGGCACCCGTCTGAAGTGCCCGTGTTGCAGGCTATCAGTCCTCCACGTATAGGGCAGTGCAAGCCCTTCCAGCCCCCAATGCTTCTTGATGCCACTCCATGGCCAAGGTTCTTGATGAACTCAATTGTCACACCATGACTTTAACAATCATGTCATGATTATGGCTCCATACATAAATCCGCCACCTGACATCCCCTTTGAACTTCCTGCACTTCCTGATTCATGTGAGAAAACAAAAAGCAATGAGCGTCTATTTTCAAGGCCAAGCAAAGGGGTCAGCTGGATAGCTTTTATGCAGCAACGGCTGCAGTTCAGCCTCCAGGAGCGAGGGATGGCTCCCCCTCGTGGCTGCTCTACAAAGAGCCATGGCTCATAAGCATTTTCTATTTGAGGAAAACCCAGAGATAGGAAATGTTTGGGGAAGGTGGCTTCGCTCATAACTCTTAGGATCACACAGCCATCAAATCCTGGGAACTATGGGAGGCTAAACCAGTTTCCTCTATTGGGGAACCTCCATTAAGAGTTTGATCCTGGGCTCTGAGGAAAGTTCCTGTTGGGTGGGAAATGTTGGTTTGCACAAGACTGCAATGGTTTAAGAGCAGAGGGGTGTTTTTGAACTACAGCCCCCAGAATTCCCCAGACAACCCATCTGCCTAGGGAATTCTGGGAGATATAGTCCCCCCCCCCCAAAAAAAGAGAGGAAATTTCTGCACAACTCTGGTTATTGATGGATCTTTGATGTCATGGAAGCCACTAAAGCGAGTGTCAGGCTTAGACTAGAAAATGGCCAGCGCTAAGAAAATGTGTAAAATGAACAGTCAGTACTGGGTAAATTAGTGGTTGCATTGAGAAACAGCAAGGTGCACTACTTCACTGAATCATGCCCAGAATATTTTAGTTTTCTGCAGAGGTTGTAAGGAATACAAAATGAGAACACACCATTTTTTTTCTTTTCCATATCTACCTTTCCATCAGCCTCAACTTTGTACATTTCCCTGGGTTTAAGAATAAAAAATAAAAAATAAAGGAATAATCATGGACAATGGGCTATTCTGGCTGAAGCTGATGTGAACTGGCGTTTAACAAGGCAGGAGAGCCACAGATTCCACACACACCCCGACCCTCGATCTACTCCAGGTTGGATCTGAAAGTTTCCGCTGTAAGATGCAAAACTCTCATGTCGAACAAGTGGAAATTAATAAAACTATCCTCGGTCACCAGACCAGAATTAATTACAGAAGCCATTCTAGCTTCCGCTGTCCTAGCCAAAATTTTAGCCAAGTGGAATAAAACCATTCCCCTCTCTGCCGTAACTTAGCAGAGTAGTGGAAATCTCAGTTTTGTTCACTTCTGGTGTCCTGTGGGGTTATCTGCTGCTCATCAAGAAAACATTTGTCAGCCTCCCTGAACAAGGGTGTAAATATCTGGATGCAGAATTATGCCCTGTACACTGCAAAAAGATGAAGTATTCTGTTAGCTCTCAGTAAAAGAAGAGAACAAGACAGACAGACAGACAGACAGACAGACAGACAGACAGACAGACAGACAGACAGACAGACAGACAGATAGATAGATAGATAGATAGATAGATAGATAGATAGATAGATAGATAGATAGATAGATAGATAGATAGATAGATAGATAGATAGATAGATAGATAGATAGATAGATAGATAGATAGATAGATAGATAGATAGATAGATAGATAGATAGAGGGAGGGAGGGAGGGAGGGAGGGAAAGACAGAGAGAGAGAAAGAGAGAGAGATTGCACCAATTGAGGAATGTTCTACAAATCATTTTGCAGAGAACGATTCAGCTCAGGTAACAAAATGGGGATGGGCACAGCTTTGTTGCATGGGAAGCACAGAAGGGTTGTTTGTGTCTTATAAAACCATCACCCAACTGTCAGGGGCTAGTGGAGTGGAATGGAATAGTAAGAATGGAATAGTATGAATGGGATGTTGAAATGGATGGTGGCTGGCACATGTCCAAATTCAGTGGTTCCGAACCTTGGGTTCCCAAATGTTCCCAGACTAAAATTCCCCAAAAATCCTGGCCAGCAAAGCTGGTGGTGAAGGCTTCTGGGAGTTGCAGTCCAAGAACACCTGGGTAACCCAAGGTTAGGAACCACTGTCGTAATGCTCAGGTGAGCTCAGGATAGTTCCGGATAGAACTTAATTTGGAAAACTGTTTTGTTTCTAAAGAAAGGAGAAAGGATGAAAAGAGGAATGGTAAAGGCTAATGATTTCAAGGATGCATGGAATTTATACTTGGAATATGTCTTTTTGAAGGGGAAAGTTTATAAGCCAGCAGAAGAATCCATGTATTTTTCCAGCGGAATGGGGTGGAAAATTGTAAAAGGATATTATTGGTTACCTAGTCCCGAGGGTGAAGGGGGCACAGATGGAGAAGGTTTAATTTGTATAGTTTTTACTGAATATGTATTTTAAGTTAGTTTTGTTATTTGCTATTTTCCTTTAATAAAATTAAAAGGAAGGCAGGCAGGCAGGCAGGCAGGCAGGCAGGCAGGAATGAAGGAAGGAAGGAAGGAAGGAAGGAAGGAAGGAAGAAAGAAAGAAAGAAAGAAAGAAAGAAAGAAAGAAAGAAAGAAAGAAAGAAAGAAAGAAAGAAAGAAAGAAAGAAAGGGAAGGGAAGGGAAGGGAACGGAAGGGAAGGGAAGGGAAGGGAAGGGAAGGGAAGGGAAGGGGATAATAAGGGAAGTACAAGCCAATTTGATGGCATTTATTTACTAGTTCTCAAAAATAAATAAATAAACACACACACACACGTAAAGACAGAGTCCTGTATTTGAAGCAGCAGCATAGTAACCTTCATGTAAATTCAGTTGCCCTTGTGTTCATGCCGGTCTTTGACTTGCTGCGTACATAACCTCAGACCAAGCCCGGTAGTCAAGTCCTATGAGAGGGCCAGGTAAGGGCAGCCGTCCATCGCGCTTTCCATCCCCCCCGCCCCAATGACTCTGCTGAGTTGTGTTGCTAAGGCTGGGAAGGACTCTGGACATATTAGCGATTCTAGGCACATGCAAAGGAAGCTACACAGCAGGCAACAATGGATTCAGGAGCTAGGCAGGCACTAGGCGGAATGGCAAAGAAGGAGATTCCTGCACGGAACCACGTGGGGTGTGGGAGACAGGACGGATCCTGCCCTGGATTAACCCACTGCCTTGGCTCCAAATGTTTTTCTCTGTGTGAGATGGTGATGATGAGGGAAGTGAGATTTTCACCATGCACCACAGAATGAAACAAATCAACCCACTCTTGCTGAAATATGAGACCCGGGGGAGCCACCTGGAATCTATAAGGAAGGCAAGATAGAACTAGATCCAAAACTGTGCTTGAAGCTGAGAAGAACTGTCATATCAAGGGTACAGACATTTAGTATATGTTCTGCGCATGGATACTGCATTAGCTTTAGTCTCTCTGTGCATGCATGTGTGCAGACGTGGAAGAGAAAGGCTTGGAATTCTCTCCTTAAACAAACCCCCTGAACACCAATCTACTCTGCCCGCCACTCCCCTGGCACACCATCCCTAAAGAAGAGTTAGAAATACAGAATATATACGTAGACTGGTGGCCCAGAGTGCAGCTTGAGTCCGGATATAGTAAAGATAAAATAGAGGGTTTCTATCTACAACAAACGACATTTGATAAAGCTCTACTAGGCTCAAAAGATAAAATAATTAAGAGAATGTATAATTAAAATGCAAGATGAGCTAGTTAAAGAATGTATGATTAAGTGGGCACAGAATATAGGACATAATATTGATATTGATCAATGGTTGCAAATATGGCAAAATAATATAAAGCTCACAAAATCGGTTAACTTTAAAGAGAACGTATATAAGATGTTTTACAGATGGCATATGATTCCTGAAAAATTGTCAGATATACAGTATATAGATGTATCAAATATCTGTTGGAAATGTGAAACACATGGGAAGCTACTATCATATGTGGTGGATTTGTAGAGTAGCGAAACAATATTGGATAGGAGTACTGTACATACTTTGTTACAACAAATATTGCACTCCCTCTCTTGATGAGGATGTCTATTTGGCTTTTGGGGAGGACCAAGGCCTCTTCCTGCTCAATGACAGATGCTAATTTATTCCCTCCCGCTGTTGGTCACAGCCCTCCGCTTGTTCTCTCTTTCTTTCCAGTAATGCCCCAAACTACGTCAACAGAGCTGAGTAACTTTCAGGTCTGAGCCCACAATTAAAACATGTGACTGGTAAGCATGGAAACCCTACGTAAGGCTTACTTAGCTGCTGCACAACAGGAGGCACCCAGGGAAAACTGGAATGTTCCCAAGATGCCCGAGGAGAAGGAAAACAGCTTTCACCCTCTCGTGAAAGAGAGAGATGAGGACAGGGTGCGGCAGTAAAATGGGGGAATATAGAGGTGGGGAAGCCAAAGGGGAGTCTTCTCCTGTCTACCACCACCTCTGAAGAAAAGGTCAAGATGAAAGCTGTGTCGGTTTCTGGAATGCCAATGGTCAGCCAGCTAACCCTGGCCATGATTAGGTAGTCCATGCAGGAACGGGGTTGGGAAAGAACGTCGTCTTGAATGTTCAGAAAAGAATGAAAGAAGACTGTTGCAATCCATTTTAATTCAGAGTTCACACAGAGACACCACACTCCGTGGCCCTAGTAGAGTGAGATGGGGTTTGGGTGAGGAATTTCACACCACATCCGGAGATGTACAGGAAGGCGCATTGTGTACCACATGTGGGCTTGTCTTTCAAGGGAGGGGAATGAACAGAGTAGAATAGCTGGGGGAATGGTTTTCTTTCTGAACAGCAGCTGCCTCTACTTCCCAGAAGACCATCTTGAATGATAGCAGTGCATGCAGAATATGGAATGGAGGAGGGGGGAATGGTCTTTCTTCCTTGCCTTGACCCTTGGCAAACGGGGAGAGGGTCACTTACATTGAGTGAGGAGGTTCTGGCCTTCCACGCACCCATCCACGATGGCTGAACCAGAGGACATGGAAGACTTCATTCAGGCTGGAGGCCTCCCATTTCTGCACCCAAGGATCTGTGATACCCCTGTATAAGATTGTCTAGTGGAAAGATTTTTTTGACAAAAAAAATTATCCCAGACCCCTGAAAAGAAGTGACAGATGAGTGTTCTTATGGGAACAGAGAAGGGTGTTGACCAGGAATGGAGACTCAGGTTACGAGACACACAGTGAAGTCAGACCTAATTTGCACCGGTGACTTGCCTCAGTTTTTTCCCCCCAATGATTCAACTCATGACTCAGAACTCACCCACCCCTCTCTTTTTTCTGAGGGGGAAAAGCTTCTCTTTTTTTTCAATAGGGACTTGGGACTTGGCACCAAAGACATGGACTGAGACTTGGGACTTAGACCCGAACGGACTTGCCAACATCCCTAGCGGTGACTTATTTAAAATCAACCTTCCTAGAGGTTTCCAGGTAAAAACAGGGATGTAGGAGGGTGAGAACACCCAGGAACTGTTCTGGAAGGCCTTGGGTAGCCTAAGGCTATGTTCTACCCACTGGCAGTGGGAAATTGTTTGGCAACATTCGACAATTACACTTCACAGGCATTTCAAAACATTTCGAGAGGAAGGTTCCTTATTTTTTTTAAATCATTCCTTTCTCCTTGTGAGGCCCCACCCAAAAGTAACAGAAAAGGAACATGAATCAAGTCATAAAACAAGTTCCTTTCCTGACACTGCAAATAGTTCACACTACTAACAAGTTAATTTTCAAGCACTGTAATGAGTAGCAGTAACATTGATTAGGCATCCTTCAGTCTTGAGAGACTGTGGTAATGTGTTCTGTATGGAGGACTTGGAACAGCATCTAGTGTGGCTGAGAAGGCCAATTTGAGAGTGACCATCCCTTCCACATGGAAGACAAATACAATGTATTCACGAACGCTTTTACATCCGGGATCTAATGGTTGTTGTGGGTTTTTCAGGCTCTTTGGCCGTGTTCTGCAGGTTGTTCTTCCTAATGTTTCGCCAGGCTCTGTGGCCGGCATCTTCAGAGGACTCTGAAGATGCCGGCCAGAGAGAGTGGCAAAACGTCAGGAAGAACAACCTTCAGAACACAGCCAAAGAGCGCAAAAAACCCACAACAGCCACAAGACAAATACCGTCTGTCCCCTGTCCAGCTCCCTGATTTTGCTGGTTTCAGGATTGCCTCTTTGCCTCAGCCTGCTGGACAAGGGTCTCTTCAAATTGGGAGAGGCCGTGATGCGCCGCCTGCCTCCAGGCTGAACGCTCAGAGGTCAAGGTTTCCCATCCGTTGAGGTCCATTCCTAAGGCCTTCAGATCCCGCTTGCAGATCTCCTTGGGTCACAGCTGTGGTCTCCCTCTGAGGCTATTTCACTGCACTGATTCTCCATACAGGAGATCTTTTGGAATCCGACCATCAACCATTCTCACGACAACAAACTACTTCTATAATACGTGAGTTCTGGCTAAAGCCCACCCGCAGTTTTATGCATGAGACCCAGCTTTAGGAGAAAATGGGGGAACGGGAGGGGTGGAGGAGAAATACGCCAAGATCTTAGATCCAACTAGGGCATTAAGCAGATAGTAATTGCTTCTTGTGAATGACCCTGGAAATTCACCGGCGTAACCCAAAATCATTCCCCCGTTGACGCTTTCAATTTTACCATCTCCCACTGAGCTCATTAATCACACAAACAAGAAATAGCTTCGCTCCAGTTGTCCAACTTGAGAGCTAAAAGGTGGGGCGTGATGGAGGGAGGTCTCGCCCACCCTCTTGATAAGCAGTCACCCGAGGAGGCTGGATTTATTAAATCAAAGAGCCATTATTAGCAACGCAGCTTAAATATCTATCTAAATGCAAATGAGCACAAGACGGATGGTGGGATTCCACCCCCCTCCAAAAAAAAAAAAAAAATCCCTCAAACACATCATGTGAAAATCTCATGCAGAGCCAACTTCTCCGTGAGGAACGGCAAGTAAAAATGGACAGATAAGGTCCAGAGTCCCTGAAATGATGTTTCAAAGGCTCAGAACCTTCTTGACTGAGATATCTGAATGACCTTTGATAGGAGTTATTTTGGCAGGCCTAACAAGATTTGCTTCTGAGGCCAAAAAAGACAGCTGCATGTCTCACTGAACCCCCTCTTTTACACGATGGGACAAAAAAAAAAGTTCCATCATGATGTTTTTTCTGATCACGCAACATCTCCTATCTCAGTGGTTCCCAACCTTGGGGTCCCAAAGGTTCTTGGACTACAACTCCCAGAATTCCTGGCCATCACAGCTGTGGTGTGATGGCCTCTGGATGTTTTAGTTCAAGAACATCTGGGGACTCCAGATTGGGAACCACTGGCCTAACGGATAGTCCCAGAGCTTGAAACTCTTAACTACATTCAAACTTTAATTCCCAGAATTTCCTAGCCAGTGAACATGTTGGCCTATGAGTTATAATTTCACGCTAATTACAAATGGAATTGGGTGCGGTTCTCATTCCAAAAAGTAACTTCCCAAGCTCTGCCTGCTATTGCAAAAAGAGCTTGGAAAAATAAATTTTGTGAAACTCAACTTCCAGAATCCTCCAGCCACTGTAATCACTAGTTATGCAAGGCTGATGGATTCTGGAAACTGTATTCCAAGTTATTACTTTCTCAAACCCTGACCTCAAGCAGAAAATGGCAAACCCATATAATGGCTGAAATCTAATCATACGGCACAACAAAAGTAGGCCCACTGAATCCATGGAACTTAGGGAGGAGATGACTCACCAAATCCCCACGGATCCAATGGGCTCACTCTGGCTACGATCTATCTTTGGATTTCAATCAATGTCTAGACAGGAGTAAGTCCCAATAGGCTGGATAGACAAGGAGTGTAGTGTGTGGCTTCCATTCTAGACATCTAATTTGGTCCTTTATTTAGAGAAAGCTCAAATCTTTCTCTAGCAGCACCATTAGGGCTGAAGGTCACAAAATATTCTGGCTGATGTCTCTGCCTCCTACCCTGATTGTCTGTTTCTAGGTTCAGCTTCATTGCTAGTTCCTCAACCTGGGAAATCCATAATTCATAATTGTGATGCTGTGGGGAGGGGCCTTCCCTGTCCTATTGTTTAAGCCCCGTCCATGGGAGATTGGCATACACAACCATAGGGCAGAAGAACAGGGAGAAAGGTGTGGGTGGGTCCGAATGGGTGATGGTCATCTTGGACTTTGCACTAAGCCCACCTTTTTGATTTCCCATCTGCCTGGCTATGGGCCCATCCCTCTGCAGCAACAAATACTCATGGGTAAGATTGTACCTCACTGGAAGGACAGATCCTGAAGCTGGGGCTTCAGTACTTTGGCCATCTCAGGAGAAGAGAACACTCCCCAGAAAAGACCCTGATGTTGGGAAAGAGTGAAGGCAGGAGGAGAAGGGGACGACAGAGGATGACATGGATGGACAGTGTCACCAAAGCGACTGACATGACTTTGACCCAACTCCAGGAGGCAGTGGAAGACAGGAGGGCCTGGCGTGCTCTGGTCCATGGGGTCACAAAGAGTCGGGCACGACTTAACGACTAAACGACAAAAAAGCTTGCACCCTTCCAGCAGTAAGTTTTTGTGCTCTCTAAATCTGGGTGTCCTGGGTCAAAGCCCCAGTTGCACCACCCTAGTGATGCCTCTGTTACTTGGCAATGAAGTGAGCTCCTATCCTAAATCAAACCACTCAAAATCCATAAAAGAAAGGCACAGGCAGACAGATATTTCAGCACATCAACTATTGGGCCAGAAGTCACCCACACACCGAAGACCACCAATTCAACCTTTTTGTTCACTGTGGTTGAGAAGACGTGAGCATGGTGCCCTCCACCCTTGACACTTTGGCTGTACAGCAACTCTCAGTCCTAAGTACCAGGGTGGATTATTTATGGTCCCTGCCTTTCAAAAAACCTCTGGAGCACCATGGCAGTCCACCTTTTTTCTTTTTCATGGACAAAGGCTAACTATACATCAGGAGACGACGATCACGTATCAAGCACCGGGCAAATGAAGAGGCGTGTGGGAAGCCAGTATATGCTCCCTTGTCCAGCTTCCTGGAGATGACACCTGAACACCCGTAGGTGTTAAGGCTGTGCACACAGAAGCCTCCACAGAACCCATAGGCCAGTTGCGCAATGTTTTGGATATCTGTGGAGGTCTTTGTGAATGTAGGTGTAAGTACAAACCTTGCTCTCTGCAGACATTTGTGCTGAACCCACAATGGCTGGGGAACAGCTAACTGGCACATACCCCCTGGCCCTGCTCATATGGATGAGTACAACCTTTTGAATTGGGTTTCTCTGCCTACCAACAGGTAAGAAGCCAGAGTTAAGCACAGCTCCCCAGCAGACCTGGCCTATGAGTTGTACTTTCACACACATTACAAATGGGATTATCGGAATATCCAAAAAAAAAAAAAAAAGGAGTTTGACCAATGTCTCTCAGTCCATTATGCTCCTTTTGGAATTCAGCTGGCCCTGCCCCTGGTCTTGGCTTCTGATTTCCTTCTTTCCTCCGGAAAATTTCCAGAATTCATTTTGCAACTGGTACGCCTCTCATGGTCACACTGGTGGGCTCAGGGAAGTATGTCCTCGCTTGTCTCACCCTCTGGTGTGAGGGGGGAACAAAGAACCACACTTTCCTTGCCCCTCTTCCTTGGAAAAAGGAGAGATCATTTCTTCTGACTGATGAGAGTTTTTGCATCAGGGGAAAATGAGGTTTGAGCAAATTGGGCAGAAGAACACCTGCTCCTCTCCGGGTTCCCTGTGCGCTAAGGCCATCTGTAGAGGCTTTCTTCCAGGTGCCTCCAGCATCTTCTCAGTGCTGGCACCCTATTTATAGAATTTTCTTCCCCCTCCAAAACCCCCTGCCATGGCCAACACGACTCTCCTTTTTCGTCCCCCTAAGCTTTTGCACAATATATTGTTGAGTCCACACCCCTCCAGTTTTAACATCCTGCTATTTATGTGCATGTGTGCACGTACGGGTGTGAACAACAGATGCGGGGGGGGGGAGAAGGAGCATGACTAGGAAGCGCAAGAAACGAAATGCTTAACTGCTTTTGTTTGCTCCAGATATACCTCATTATGGCCCCATCTCATCATCAGGCAAATGAACATCTGAGAACCACCTCATCTATTTTTGTTGTTGTGCAAACAGGCGAGCAAACAAATAGACAAAACCCACTGGACTTACACATCAGCTTCATCCCAGAGGATACAGGTCTGGTTGGTTGTTCCCTGCAAGGATGGGAGAAAAAGAAGAAGGGAATTGGTCTGAAGGTTAAGAGCCCGGAATGTTCAGACATTCAGCCATCTAATGAGAGTAAATGAACAAGGGAGTGGTGAATCACTCACTAGATTAGGCATCCTTCAGTCTCAAGACTGCAAGGAGAACCAACCTGTCCATTCTGAAAGAAATCAACCCTGAGTGCTCACTGGAAGGACAGATCCTGAAGCCGAGGCTCCAATACTTTGACCATCTCATGAGAAGAGAAGACTTCCTGGAATAGACCCTGATGTTGGGAAAGTGTGAAGGAAAGAGGAGAAAGGGACGACAGAGGAGGAGATGGCTGGACAGTGTCATTGAAGCGGCCAACATGGATTTGACCCAACTCCAGGAGGCAGTGGAAGACAGGAGGGCCTGGTGTGCTTTGGTCCAGGGGGTCACAAAGAGTCGGACACAACTAAACGACTGAAGAACAACAAGTATCAAGAGACTATGGTAACATGCTCTGACTAGAGGACTCGGAACAGCGGCTAGTGTGACTGAGAAGGCCAATTCAAGAGTGACCATCCCTTCCACATTGAAGACCAATACAATATGTCCCCTGTCCAGCTCCTTGATTTTGCTGCTTTTGGTGAATCACAGAATCATTGAATGATGGAGCTGGAAGCAGTCTATAAGGCAGGAATCAGGATCAAAGCGGATCTGACAGATGGTTGTCTAAATTTCTCTTGAATGCCTCCACCTGCATTCAGTTCCATTGTTATACAGCTCTAACAGTTAGGATGTTTTTATTCTAATATTCAGCCTAAATCTGGCTTCCTGTCGCTTGAGCCCATTGTTGTGTGTCCTGCCCTCTGGGATGATCGAGAACAGATCCTGCCTCTCCTCTGTAGGACCGTCTTTCAAGTATTTCAAAAGTGCTATCCTTACTGACACTAGGAAAATTTAACCCATGATGGCAATTAATTTGGAAATTAGACTCCTCCAGCTCCCAATCCTGCAGTCCCCAGCATTGACAAAATTGATTCCTTTGGGGGTCAGGGTAAGAAACTTTTAAGGGACATGGCAGACAACATTATCAGCCTTACACAGTTCCATTTCTAGGTTTCTGCAATTAAATTCCAAGCATGCTTTTCCTTCTTGGAAATTTGTCCATGAGTTCCCCCACCCCTTCGAATAACTTCCCTTCAGAGATCAGACAGGCCTCCACCCAGAGTTTTGAAAAACTGCTCCAAAACCTGTTTTTCAAGGAAGCCTTTAAAGATATCCTCAGTTAGTCTGGTCTGTGACCCATGTGCCACCTGATGGCTTGTCACCATCATGAAGTCTTTCAGCCTGTTTATTTACCCATTTGTGTTTTACTGATTTGTTGGTCATTTTAATTTATTTTAATTTGTTGTTGTTTCTTAGTGGGGGGGATTAAGGTTTCTGTTAAATTGCAAGACTACCCAAAATAGAGGTTTCCATTGAAAAGAAGTAAGTAAGTAAGTAAGTAAGTAAGTAAGTAAGTAAGTAAGTAAGTAAGTAAGTAAGTAAGTAAGTAAGTAAGTAAGTAAAATTTATTTGCCTGAAGGCATTATGTGATCAAGTTATCATTATTCCCAGAGGTCAGCAACTTCTTCTAAGAAATTTCATTTGCCTCCAGAATAGCCAGATACAGTGATGGTGGTCAACATCAGACCCAAAGTTCTCTCTAGTTCTGCATTTTCTTCACATAGGAGTCAATGAGACACCTCTGGGGTGCCCATGGACTGGACATGACTTTTTCACTTTGGATCTACAGCATGGGATTGAGTCTCTATTCATTGCAACATGTGGCCTCTCATCATAGGCATCCTTCAGTCTCGAGAGACTATGGTATCCTGCTCTGCATGGAGGACTTGGAACAGCGTCTAGTGTGGCTGAGAAGGCCAATTCAAGAGTGACCGTCCCTTCCACACTGAAGACAAATACAATCTGTACCCTGTTTAGCTCCCTGGTTTGGCTGCTTTCAGGACTGCGTCTTTGCCTTGGCCTGCTGGACAAGAGTCTCTTCAAATTGGGAGAGGCCATGGTGCACCGCATGCCTCCAGGCTGAATGCTCAGATGTTAGGGTTTCCCATCTGTTGAGGTCCAAGGCCTTCACATCCCGCTTGCAGATGTGGCCTCTATCCTTTCTTAATTTGCCTCGTGCTCCTTTAAAGTTATCCAAGTTGACCGTGTATTACCACATCCTGCGGCACTGAGGTCCACAGTTTAACAATGTGCTGCTATGTGCACTTTTACTATGTGCCTGTGACATGTTGTCATTGTCTACTCCCCATTCAATTCACCCACACACCTCTGTACACATGAAATTTGGATTTTAATGTCCTTCTTGGGGTTCCTCCCTTTGGACCGGCAGTGAGGACTTACATTGTAGAGGTGGGAGAACTCGACTTCCACAGGAGTCAGGAGTGACCGAGGAGTTGGTTTCACCGTCACGGAGATGACTCTAGAATTCAGCACAGTGGTGTTCCTGGAGGAAAAGCAAACGGCTGCATGTCAACGGTGGTGCATGAGGTGGTGGTGCAGAATCCCCAAACTGAGTTCTTGAATGTATATTTTACACCATCTTTGCACATCCTGGCCTCATGCCAATTTGCAGGAGATATAAAATAATAACGGTGTGCCGTCAAGTCACTTCTGATTCATGGCAACCCTTTGCGGAGTTGTCTAGGTTGAGAGTTCTGTGAGCGATATCCCCATTAACACACTCTAAAACTGATCAGTCGAAAATGATACGGAAGCAACAGCAAACACGATATAGATACAACGAATATGCATGTGCACAACAACTCTAGCAATTAAAAAAAAAGGAAATCACCCTCTTTCTTTCTAGCCCAGATTGCCAGACCAGTTATAGTCTTAGAACTGCAGAGCCGGAAGGGAGCCCATGGATTATCAAGTCCAACCCTGGTCAAGGAGGCCCAGTGGGGGAATCGAACTCCCAACCTTTGACTCTGCATCCAGAGACCTAAACCACTGAGCTATCCAGCAATTAGTTGTGGAAGTCTTGAGAAAGAGACACACCTTCTAAATTTGGCTCCCTTGGGGCATGCCCTCAGTTGCCCAGTCTTGAGATACAGGGTGGGAAGGAGACCTCTTTGCCCCCCCCATCTTCCGGACACACAAAAATTATCCAGGATTTGATTCATAACCGTCACTCTCCATTAGGCGGAGGGATTAGGGTGGCCAACGCTCAGGGAAGCTCAGGAAATTGGAATGCCGTAGCAGTTCACCAGCAGGGAGGAAATTTCAGAGTGAGCAACACTGAAGGAGAAGATAATTTGATTTTTTGTGTACGAGATGGACATCATCCATCCTGAGCAAACCTCTACCCAATTCCCAGTGGGCATTAGGGCTCAGGGTCTCAGCGTGAAGATCTGCCTGTGCATCCATGCTCCTCCAGCGCCAAGATCATGCAAAGCAAAGTAGTGAAGCAAAGCGAAGCATGCTGCTTATCTGCTGTCCCATAATGCTTAAAGGACTCACTGGATGCTTTAGAAGGTAATTATCCAGGTGATGCATTGCTCCCACCCCCACCCCCCAAGAGCTGGGTACTCAATTTACTGACCTTGGAAGGATGGAAAGATGAGAGTCTACCTCGAGCCAGCTACCTGATCCCAGGTCATGAGCAGAGTCTTGACTACAATACTGCGGTTTAAACACTGCACCTCGAGGCTCCAACATGCACCTACCAACTCTCTCCCCAGTCCTTTCCCCTTGGTCCTGGTTTTTGGCACAACAGTGTAAATCCAATCAGGGAGTGGAGCACCAGCACTGTGGCTCATGAACCTCCATGTTGCATAGGCTCTGGAAATAGAGTCCAAAAAGCTTTGGGGAGAATCTCCCTTCCTAGCCTCCTACAGTATTCTAAAAATCTGTTCCCCAGTTTCATGTTTTCGCTCAACATCTCACAATGCTGCTGAGACTTCCTCATTAATGAAGGGAATGAAAATGGGCAAATCTACTTGCCCCTTCACCATAGTCCTGGTTCAAAAAAGCACCTGTGAACAGATTTATTATGTCCAGAGCCTGGAAACAATGGGGTAGTGTTAACATTAAGATAATGACTCTGTGTAAAACAGGCAAGCAAGCAGATGTTACTTTCAGCCATGACGTGCCATCCACTCATTGTGTTTGCTTATTCTCCTGTTTAACACAAAAGTAGGGTTTTTCACTTGGCCTGGCCACAGATCCCCAGTATGACCTGGTCTTTGGAATGAATCCCATCTGAATCCAGAGCAATCTGTGCTCCACTCAATTCAGCTGGGGTCCTTGGTCTAAGACAATGGCTGAAATCCAAGAGTGCATCACAACTAGAGGAGACCTCTCAGATCCTAAAAGGGAGGTGTACACCTGCAATTTCCAGACAACTAGCTTCTTGGTTCTGTGCACTAAGCCTATTTAAATTTTGCTTTGATATGTGCCCATTCCATTCAATCTGTGCTCAGGACCCAAGCAGATGTTTTGCTTGGGTCCAGAGTTTTGCTTCGCTTCGCTCCAGAACTGGATCTGGTGTTCTGAGTTCATCAGCATTTCATCCAAATCAGGATCTTTCCCTCACACTAGGCTACTAACAGGTACCTCCCACTGCGAGCATATGGCACCTATTTTGCCTTAAGTATGCTAGCAGCCAGTCATTTTCCAAAATCAGTTCAAGGTGTAAAACTCAACAGAGCCTGGCTCCCAGCACTGAAAAACACACCCTGCAGAAGGTCAACAAACTCTACCCAGCCATAAGGAACAGTGATCACTGCGCACAAAAGACCAGTGAATGACACCCATCAATCACAGTGACAGATCCTCTCTCCCTCTTATCTCAACAATACACCCACAACAAAAAACATGCTGATCACCACAATCACCCAATCTCCTGAAAAGGACAAAAGCTGATCCCACAGCTATAAATACTCAACTATCCCACAAACTGCACCAGAGCACAGACAGAGTTCTAACTCCTGTCCTCTGAAGATGCTGGCCACAGAGACTGGCAAAACGTTAGGAAGAACAACCTCAAGAACACGGCCAGACAGCCCGAAAAACCTACAATGACCATCAATTCAAGGGTTTTAAAGACCTTCATGGCCTGGGATCCACAGCCATGCTAAGCCAACTCCGCTCACATGAGTTCTATCAACGGAGGTAATCTGAACTGCCCTTTTCAAGATGCCAGTTAAAGCTGTCCGGCTTGAACCCATTTGAAAAATATCCTGTCCCTGTTGATGCCCCCCCCCATGCTTTGGAATTCTCTTCCTGGGCCCCTCGGAAGTATGATATCCCTGCAGGGTTTCAGGAGGGGATATAAGACGTAATTGTTTCAGGGGACCTTTAGATAGTGGTAAACTGTTCTGCCATCACTTATGTAGTGTATCATGGAGTGATGTACATGAAAATGCTTGGGTTTGGCGTTCTTTGTGTTGTTTCTCAATTTCATGTATGCTTTTACCATTTATGTGAATTATTTAATGATGTAGATGGTTTTGTTTGATATCTACATAATGTTTGATATATGATGAGTTTCTTAGGAGAGAATAACAGCTTTTAAACAAACAAATATGATTTGTCCTAATCCACAGCACAACCCTAATGTTAATGTCAATTTTTTATTATTATTATTATTATTATTATTATTATTATTATTATTATTATTATTATTATTATTATTATTATTATTATTATTATTATTATCTGTTTTAAATCTGAGGGATGTTTAAGGGTTGTTTGTTTCTGCAAGGGGGGTATGGAAAGTTTTATTTTTTAAAAAAATTATAACTTAAAAATACTTTGCTCAAACCTCCGCAGATTTGGCACAGAGCAGAGCAGATGATCTGCTCCTTCTGTGCCAAATTTGGTGCTGATCCGAAGACCAGTTTCAAAGTTTTTGTGTTTTTTTTGTTTTGTTTTGGCTAACCCTATTTTCGGAATTGCCTTATAGAATTTTGATCCTCTGAGCCGCACAGTAACATCACTGCTCTCTCCGGCAGTGATAATGCTAATGTGTCAGCACTGATGTGTTATTTCCCCAGATTCTGACTCTGTCCTTCCACGGTCTAGGGTGCACAAGACCATCTGTTTCTAACCTCCATCAAAGATACTTAGGACTTACCTCTGAAGGGAAAGGATCCCACCCAGATTTCGGTACAGGACAGTCCCCACCACGAAAACAGCGGAGTCATCTGCCTCTGTGGAAAAAGAGCAAAGCCAGCAACTCACAAAGCAGCAAGAACGGAAGGGAGGATGCGGTTCATCGGAGACGCAAAAGCAATTTAGAAGTTGTCGTCCAACGCCATTAAGTCGCTTCTAGCTGATGGCAAACTTAGGAATGAATGACTTCCAAAATGTCCGGTCACTAGAATCCTCTCTAGGAACTTATAACCATCACAAACAGGGCTCCCACCCACATAGAGCAGAAAGAGGTCCTGTCCTCTTCTGGGTTTGAGTTGAAAGAGTTTGATTTCCCAAGAATAATCCTTTTTCTAATCAACTGCATTCTAAGTTGCTTCTAAATATGAATCTGTTTTGCCTAACTGCAGATTTAAATGTTCATCATTTGATAAGCTTTAGCCTATAATATATGCGGTTTCAATATAAGGAATAAAGGCAGCTCCACGTTCTCGGGAGGGGTGGTGGAGAAGATCCATTAATGACTGAGAGCAAACTGCACTCATCATCATCATCAAAGTGGTGCAGATACAGGAGGCTGGTAAAATCTTCCCCAGCTCATGCTTAGGGCTGCTGTGGAATCCCGAAAGACTCATCTTAGCTCCTTCTCTTTTCTTTCTGCTTCCTTTACCTGAAACCCCTGTAGAGAGGATGCTTTTGGACACCGTGACCTTGTCCTCCGCATTGCGGGCCCAATCCACCATGCCCCGCCAGCCTTTCATAGGGAAGCTAATGTCTTTGGCTGCATTCGCTGGGAACTTCTGGATGCTGAGGACTTGAACAAAGAGAGAGAGAAAGAGAGAAAGAAGAAAGACATCAAGCAGACTCCTATATGGGCCGCGAGCTTCCTATTCACCCAACGAACAGTGAATAGTGAGCAAAACCTGAACAACCTGGCGGTGAAAACAAAATATGTACACAAAAGGGGGCCAAGACGTTCAACTGCCCAGAGAACCCTCCAGTACAATAATCATCTCTTCCAAAGGGCAGTATTAAATCATTAATGACATGCGCAGAACGATGTAACTCAAGCTCTTCAGTTTCCTAGTTTGGAACTTCTTTTGACCTTTATCAGATGAGAAGGATCTCCCCAAATGAGGAATCTCAGAGCATTGATGTCTACAATGGTGTATACATATTTCAATGACATGTAATGCCCTCCTTTTGACTAAAGCCTGTTTATAGACCCTTCGGAAATGTACACATCTTTCCATGCACATTTCCCAAATTTGTGGATTTTAAGAAATTGCGTCATATGAAAGAACACCACAAATTTCAGTTGGATCCAGGAAGGGATGTTGGCAAGTCGTTGAGTCCGAGTTCCAAGTTGGAGTCCAAGTCTTTGGTAGCAAGTCTCAAGTCCGAGTATTTGCTACCAAGTACCAAGTCCGATTCCCTATTAAAACCAAGCTTCTTCCCCCCCCACCCAGAAAAGAGGGGGTTGGGGATGGGATTCTGAGTCACAAGTCAAGGGTAAGTACAATGGTATCTCAGAAGACGATGACCCTGCTGAACAACAAATCCGCATTACGATGACTTTTTGCAATCGCTATAGCAATTTGCAAAACAGTCATTCCAATGGGGGATTTTCACTGGACATCGATTAGGTCCATGCTTCACAAACCATTTGTTCGCAAGACAACGATTTTTTTGGCTCTGCAAAACGGCTGCCCTGTGTTTTCCAGACCCATGCTTCGCAGAGCAGCCATTTTTACAGCTGATCAGTGCTCGCAAAATGGCTTCCCTATGGGCGATCTTTGCTGGACGACGAGGTATTTTCCCCATTGGAACGCATTAAATGGGTTTCAATGCATTCCAATGGGGAAACTGATTTCGCATGATGACGATTTCGCTAAACAGCGATTTTCCTGGAACTGATTATTGTCGTCATGCGGGGCACCACTGTAATTGGGGGGAAAAAGCAAGAACTCAACTTCAATCCAAGTTGAGTCACTGGTGCAAATTAAGTTCAAATTGATAGCAAATCCTGCAACTCAGGTCCCCATCCCTGGGTCCAGGACATGCGAACTGGAGCAATTCTGATCAAAAAGAAATTGGAACAGATTTCTCACCTATGCCTAGATATCTGATGCTTGGGGCAGAAGGGTGACCCCTGAACATTTGGGGTGAGACATCCCAACAAACCTTTTATACTCGTGTCTATTACATTCTGGATGTTAGGTACTGGTTTATCTTTCTGCATCTACTAGACATTGGCAATGCAAACACGTAAGTGGTCGTGATGCATAACTGTTGGACCTATTTGGGACTTTTTCAATCCAGTTTTCTCTGGAATGATTGAAATCAGATGCGCACTGATCCCATCTGAGCCAGTGTTTGTGATACTGGGTTAACTAGCCGAGGTGCCGCTTGAATACGAAACTGAGCTAATTTCCAATTTCTTAACGACTTCTAGAATGTTGGAAAGCCACAGGAGTCCTCTCCACCAGGCAATGTGAAAAACAGATCTATTGTGTTTCTTAATAGGGAATTACCCTAACTTCATGTAATTACTTTAATTCAATTTTATACAATTTTGTGAAGTGGGCATATGTGGAGTAGCAAATTCAGGGGATATAATAAAAGCTGCTTTTGTAGTCTCAACACAAATGGTTGGGCTGAGTGAGAAACGCACCTCACATACTGTTGTATTTTTGTTGTTGTGTTTTTAAAACTTAAATTACTTAAACTCTGGAATTACAATGGACTGAAGATTAACAGCAGGGTGATCAATATTTTTTATGGCTGTTGTGGGTTTTTTGGGTTCTTTGGCCGTGTTCTAGAGGTTTTTCTTCCTAAAGTTTCGCCAGTCTCTGTGGCCAGCATCTTCAGAGGACAGGAGTCAGAACTCTGTCTGTGCTCTGGTGCAGTTTGTTTGGATAGTTGAGTATTTATCGTTGTGGGATCAGCTTTTGTCCTTTTCAGGAGATGGGTGATTGTGATGATCGGCATGTTTTTTGTTGTCGGTGTATTGTTGTGATACGACAAAAGCTGATCCCACAGCTATAAATACTCAACTATCCAAACAAACTGCACCAGAGCACAGACAGAGTTCTGACTCCTGTCCTCTGAAGATGCCGGCCACAGAGACTGGTGAAATATTAGGAAGAACAACCTCAAGAACACGGCCAGAGAGCCCGAAAAACCCACAACAACCATCAGATTCCAGCCGTGAAAGCCTTCAACAACACTTTATTTTAGGGTAAGAGTTAGAGTTTGGGCTTAATGTGGAATGCATGTATTTCCTGAAGCCACAGGCTTCTTGTCCACACTCACCCTGCCCTCCATGAACTGATCAACCTGCAACCACCTGCTTCTCAGGGTCATGGTTTGCCAAAAATTGGTATGCAACTGTTTTTCCCTTTTATCTTAAAATCCTGCATTAACTGGAGAAAGCCTGTAACGAACCGAACATCCATTAAACTGGATGTGCTGATTTCCCTTCATTTTTAATGTAAATTAAAATTTTAATTGACATCTTTTAAAGTGTTTACCTTTAATTGTGTTTTAATTTGGTAATCGAGTAGAACCACATCCTACAGATGCCAAATACAGTGGTGCCTCGCTTAATGGGCGCTCCGTTTAGCGATGAAATTGCTTAGCGATGACTTGTTTGGAGCGTTTTTGCGCTTCATTTAACGATGGTCCCTATGGGCGATTTTCGCTTAGCGATGGTGAGGACCATGCTTCGCATAGCGATTAAATTTTGGGTCCCCTGTTTCGCTTAACAATGGTTTAAACAGCCTCATGTTTGCTGTTTGTTAAATGTTTTTCTGTTATTTATAAAGTTAAAGTTTACTCTTTAAAATGTTTGAAATCATAAAGTGCACTTAATAAACCCTTTGTTAACCAAATTTGACTTTGTTCTGACTCTTTTTTAATTTGTTGTATAGGTTTCAATGCATTTCAATTGGGGAACTGTGTTTCGCTTAGCTATGTTTCCTATGGCGATTTTCGCTTAAGGACGGCAATTTGTTCCTATTTGAACGGATTATCCAGTTTTCAATGCATTTCAATGGGAAACCGCATCTCACTTAGCAATGAAATCACCTAGCAGCAATTTTTTTGAAACGAATTAACATCGCTAAGTGAAGCACCACTGCATATAGAGAGCATAGTCTCTTGTTCCCTCTTGTGGCAGTTTATGGTAATACACCTTGGAAATGTGTGTTTCTGGGGACGTTTATTTAATACTTGCAGGCAGTGTGTAACTGAAACCATAGGTGTTGATCATGTGAATATGGCAGTCCTACTGAGTGATCTTAACCGACCAGATAGGCAGGATATTAAATAAATAAATAAATAAATAAATAAATAAATAAATAAATAAATAAATAAATAAATAAATAAATAAATAAATAAATAAATAAATAAAATACTGTACATTTAATTATACTTTAATATTTGTTACTTACTGGCCACTATCTTATTCTGAGAGAAAGGGCAATTTAATCAGTATTTCCTGCATTCCAGCAGGCCCCTGGCCATGTGACAGTTCATGCCATGGGTTGTCTGACTCATTTCACAGCCAATGCAAGACCAGGCACACAAGCGGGATATGGCCAATGCTGGGGGAAAGCTGATGCTGTCCTCTTTAGGTTTTCACATAACTCAACTGGACAGTGCCTGTTGTATTTTATTGATACTGTATTTGAGCTGCATTGTAAGCTGCCTTGGGTCCCAACCGGAGAGGAAGCTGGTGCATAACTGAAATAATATCATAATTAATTCAATAGATTTGCTGGGCTTTGTCTGTTTCCTTTTGTCTGTGAAAGGAAAGGAAAGGGAAAATGGCAATTCTATACCTGGCCAGTATCTGAAATCCACGGATGTTGTCTAAAATTCTTTGAGTGACCCTGCTGCAAAATGTATATTGTAGGTCTACTTCTGTGGGTGGACTCAGGAACAGAACATGTTTCTTGGGGATGAAAATATGTAATAATAATAAAAATCTTAGAACTGCAGATCTGGAAGGGACCCCATGAATCATCGAGTCCAGCCCCCGTCAAGGAGGCACCACAGCGAAACTGAACTCCCAACCTGTGGCTCCACAGCCAGAGACCTAAAAACCCCTGAGCTATCAAGTTCATCCCATATTGTTGAATGAACTTTAAAGTTACATTATACAGTGGTGCCCCGCTTAACGATTCCCCACATTATGATGAATCCACTTTATGACGATGTTTTTGCGATCGCAAAACGATGGTCAAAATGGGGGAATTTCGCTTAGCGATGATCAGTTCCCTGCTTCAGGAACTGAATTTCGCTTTACGACGATCAAAAACAGCTGATTGTCAGGTTTTCAGAATGGCCACGGGGTGCTTAAAATGGCTCCCCGCTGTGTTTAGGGACGGATTCCTCGCTATAGAGGCACTGAAAATGGCTGCTGTATGGAGGATCTTCGCTGGATGGTGAGTTTTTAGCCTATTGGAACACATTGAGGGGTTTTCAATGCGTTTCAATGGGCTTTTAAATTATGCTTTATGATGTTTTTGCTTAACAGCGATTTTCCTGGAACGGATTATCATCGTTAAGCAAGGCACCACTGTACACAGAAAAGCACAGCTCCACCTTACAGCAACTCAGACCACTGGTCTATGAAACCTTGCCACTTTTCTGATGGGGGACAGCTCCCCCTTGAGTTTTGGCTCAAGACCTTTTGAGACCTCTGCTATTTGATCTCTTTAACACAGCGGCCAGCACAGCTAGTGGTGAACGCTTGCAGGGGATTTCATCCAAGAATATTTGGGGACTCAAAGTTGGGAACTCCTGCTTCAACTGGAGATGCTGGGGATGACCATGTTCCATAGAGCAGCTGCCTGTACCGCCAAACAATCATCACTTCCTTCTTTTTGTGTCACTTGATGCCAAGTAAAATAAAATTAAATGAAATGATATGAGTTTATAGGTCAAACTAAGTATTGCGGAAGAAATCTAACATATATCAGCCCACAGAGTCTATCCAGCATCTTTTTTCCCTTTGCTGTTGGCCTCGTCAAGTGTCTACTGCTAAGAAGCCAAACAACATTGCACGAGCCTCCCATTTCTGCATCCAGCACCCACTTAGTCAAGCCAGAGGAAGTAGTTATGACTGGTTTGGGCCTGCCAGGGTAAAGGGTGAGCTGTGGGAGAGTCCCATCTACTCACCTAGATTTTCTGTGACTTGGTAAGAATCCTGGAAGTCTTTCATGCGAAAACCGATCACATCGATGAAATCCTCTACCAGCCTGAACAGTTCCTTCATGTTGGGACCTATCTGCAAAAAATAAAAATGTTCCCCCCCTTTCATGCTAAACAACCATATGATAATTGTGGGCAACAAAAGACATGTGTTGAATTGGACCATCCATCCATCCATCCATCCATCCATCCATCCATCCATCCATCCATCCATCCATCCATCCATCCATCCATCCATCCATCCATCCATCCATCCATCCATCCATCCATCCATCCATCCTCTCTCTCTCTCTTTCTGTGTCTCTTTCTCCTCTCCTCTCCCCCCTCTCTCTCACACACACTGACACATAGAAAAGAGCATGAACCGCTGCTTCGATAATTCACGCTGGTTCGTCCTTTGGACAAACATGTGTTCATCAGTTCCCTGCCCTGCCTCCTCCAGCAGGCGTCCACTCAGAGGCAGCCCCCCTTCCCTGCCCCACCTCCTCCAGGTGCCACCTCTGAGTGGGCACTTGGTAGAGGAGGCAGGGCTGGGAACCACCAAACACCTCTTCATTTGAAAGATGAACTGACGCGAACCACCAGACTGAGAGTTCGTGCCCATCTCTACTGATGTACGGTGTTTGATGTGATGACATCATTACATTATTTATGCAAAAACGGGTGCATTTCTTAAAATAAAAATCTGCCAATATATTTGGCAGCAATCATTTTTAGATAGCTTCTAAAAACCTGGGTGAGGTTCCTTCAGTCAGGACTCCGGAGGCATGCATCTTTCTAGTTCAACTGTGGATGTCTGGCAACCAGTGGTGATTTTGTTCCACTTCCAAAAATTATAAAATTCTTCATATTTAGAACGGGAAATGTGAGAATATTAATGAAATCAAATTGTAAAAGAAAACACAATGGACTGTGCCATCCATCCAGGTTTTGTGTCCTTCTCTTAGAAAACCTGAAGTGAATCCCTATGTATTCATTTATATTGGCACTGAATTAGGAGTGATCTCTCTCTCTCTCTCTCTCTCCCCACCAACCAACCAACCAACCAACCAACCAACCAACCAACCAACCAACCAACCAACCAACCAACCAACCAACCAACCAACCAACCAACCAACCAACCTACCTACCTACCTACCTACCTACCTACCTACCTACCTACCTACCTACCTACCTACCTACCTACCTACCTACCTACCTACCTACCTACCTACCCACCTACCCACCTACCCACCTACCTACTACATATCTAAACCCACCCACCCACCCACCCATCCATCCATCCATCCTCGACTAACCCATCCATCCATCCATCCATCCATCCATCCATCCATCCATCCATCCATCCATCCATCCATCCATCCATCCATCCATCCATCCATCCATCCATCCATCCGCCCACCTGCCCGCCCACACGTCCGTCTATCCATCCATGTTGAAGTTCCTATAGCAGCCCTCTCCATAATGGGAATAACTGCATCATTTGAATGTCAGCAGTACAAATGAGGGAGAATTTTACTTCCAATAAGAATTTTGTAAAATGTTCAGTTTTCTTCACATCCAACATGAAAGCAACTTTAAAACAACTGGACGAAGAAAACAAGGGACCCTATTCATTGATCCAAAACAGGTTCATCATTCTCAACCTGTGGTGGTAAATTCTATTTCACAGGTTTGTTGTTAGGGTTCGGGAGAAAATGTTTGAAGCAGCGAAGGAAAACGCTGTATAAAAGCAAAGAGGCTAAGTGTGATATACTACCTGCTAAGGGAGACACAAATATACACATGTGTATGTCTACACATCAGCAGCATCCCCACCATCATCTGAGAACTGCATAGCTGGAAGGGACCCGTTGAGATCATCAAGTCGAGCCCCTGGTCAAGGAGGCCCAGTGGAGAATTGAACTTCCAACCTCTGGCTCCACAGCCAAAGGCCTAAACCACTGAGCTCTCCAATAATAATAACCTTAGAATTGCAGAGATGGAAGGGGACCCCGCGGATCGCCGGGTCCAACCCACTGAGCTATCCAGCAGTTCTGAGAAACACACCCAACTTGCCAAAGCCATTGGCAGCCGAAATGCAAAGCAACAGACGACTCACGTACCAGCTGAGCTTCCTCCCATTTGTCCCGGTTCTCATCTGTCAAAATGTTGCTAACGATCTGTACAAAGTTCTAAGAAGAGAAGAGAGGAAGAGAAGCGTCAGCGGCTTTCGTCTCTCACACACGCAGGATCGCCACTGAAATGTGTTCGCACACAAGGCACATTCTTATTCCTTTGGTTCCTGTGCTTGGGCAAACCAGTGGAACCAGTTTACCTTCCCTTGGCATTTATTCCTAGAAAGAAAACCCACGGTTAGCCAGGTTCTGCATCTCCGTTTGCTTCCAGTCTGGGTGTACGGTGGGGCTTTGAAGGGCATGGGGGCTGACCAACCGTAGCCACCGTTTCCCTCTCTCCCACCCACCTGAGCTGCCACCCTCTAAGTAGGCAGGAGATAAATGACTTTCCCCAGAAACAGGATACAGGGCAGCTAGGCCTGCTGCAATGCAAAATATTTGAGGGTGGTTTCATCATGGAAGGGAATTGAGAGACCTTAACTTTACAAAAGACCCACTCCTTATTTGTTGATAGAGGCCCATCCCAAAATCTGCCTTTTTTGGAGAAGGGTCTAGCTCCCCCCCCCCCATTCTAAAGGACCCACACAGAAGAAAAACTTTTGGTCTCTCTTCGTCGGACATCCTGTTTGGTTTATTAAACATGCTGCCATGGCCTAGTATCCAGAATTAGCGAGGCAGAGAATGGGGAACAAAAGACAGACTCATTTCCGAATGAAACACAACATCTTGTACAAGCTAGAGTCCAGTTTCATGGCTTATAGCTTAGCCAGAAAAGGGTTCTGAGCCCTGAATCCTTAGGACACTGGCAAAATTAATTAATCCTAGGGATTCAGAGTTCAGAACCTCTTTCTGATAGGCTACAATTAACAATCATACAATCATTAACAATCATATATATAACAATATATATAACAATTACGTATATATAACAAACAAATATTTATATATTAAATATATATTATTAATATATTAAATATATAATTTTATATATTATATATAATAATATACCATATTTTTCCATGTATAAGACATCCCCATGTATAAGACGCCCCCCCCACTTTTCTGCAGGATTGCTTTAATCCCTGCTTTCCCCTCCACTTGTTTTTGTTCTCTCCTCAGCATACTTCCGTGTATAAGACGACCCTCAATATTTAGTCTAAAGATTTTAGACAAAAGTATAGTCTTATACATGGAAAAACATGGCATATGCTTCTATATATTGTTTGTTTGTTTGTTTATTCCTTGAACTTCTCTACTGCTCAGTTAGTGCGAGGCACTACTCTGGGTGTTTAATAATGCAAGTCATATAATACAACAGTAATAAAGGAAATATGATAAATTAAATCAAATCAAGAAACATAAAATGAACCAGCCGACATCAGATGCAATTTGGCAGTCTGAGGAACATATTCCGGAGTCTCTTGAAGGCGAAGAGGGAGGAGGCAATGCCTCCCTCCCATGCCTCTGGCATGGAAGCCATGCCAGAGGGGCTATGCTACAACTGAGAAGGTCCGACATCTGTTGGAAATCTTTCTGACCAACCTCAGTGTGGCAACCTGTAGGAGCAAGGCCTGAGAAGATCTGGTGTCGTGGGTCTATGTTCTTGGGAAAAGGTGCTCCAACAGGTAACGAACTCCCCAACCATGGAGGGCTTTAGAGGTTAAAAAACAAAAACCTTGAACATGACCTGGAGCATCACAAGTAACCAGGGCAGGTGAGCCAGAACTTGGGAAATGTGATCAAAAGGAGTCCTTCGAACATACTTGTCAGTAGACAGCAAGGGTCCAAATTATTGTTCATAACTCAAACAACCCACACACTTAAACACGACACTTTACCCTTGTGTTCTTCGACTGAAAATTAGCAAACCACATTGCTACTTAAAACTCCATCTATCCTCAGAGAAGGGCCCCAATCCAGAATGGTGGATTGGTGACAATTCGTTCTGGTTGTTGTTTAGTCGTTAAGTCGTGTCCGACTCTTTGTGACCCCATGGACCAGAGCACGCCAGGCCCTCCTGTCTTCCACGGCCTCCTGGAGTTGGGTCAAAATTCATGTCGGTCGCTTTGATGACCCTGTCCAACCATTCTTAACTGGGCTCAAATGTGTGGCAGTATTTATGTGTTTCTGGATCTCCATTCCCATGAGTGAGGAAAACATTAATAGCGATGACCTGTGATGGATGTCCTTCAGCTACAGGGAAGTGGTAGACAGGAAGACTCAACTGCTCACGGGCGCCCTTCTACTGCTTGCGCAAAGGACAGTAGGTAGAGGCATTGACACGACCATAGGAATTAAAGTATTAATCAGAAAGAAAGGGTCTGGGGAACAAAAGGCAGATCCCACTGTGTCAGTTCTGACCTAACCACTCAAAGCCCATCCAAGAGGATCAGAGGTATTCGGCCACACGCACACCTACATTTAATTGCAGTATTAAATTGCTTGGTAATCTAAGGTAGGTAAGAAAGGGCAGGGGGAGAGAAACAATTCTACAATTTGAATCCTAGCTAGCGGTGACAACACAAGTATTTCACTTCACCTATATTTAATAGGTGATGGAATGCCTGCAAAGGGATTTAGACATACAGTATACCCTGTTTCCCCGAAAATAAGACCTAACCTGAAAATAAGCCCTAGTATGATTTTTCAGGATGTTCATAATATAAATCCTACCCCCCCAAAAAGCCCCAGTTAAGAGAAAGCCAACCCTCCACCCTTGTGCAGCCACCAGAAGAAGAGGACAGGACTGTCTTTGAATAAATGTATATTGTTGTACATTGGAAAAAAAATAAAGCATCCCCTGGAAATAAGCCCTAATGGATTTTTTGAAGCAAAAATTAATATAAGACCCTGTCTTGTTTTCAGGGAAACATGGTAGATACGTCTATATCAATTGCATCGTGACCATATTGTGGGCCCTCATTGGTGCCTCAGTGGTTGGAGCATCCAGGGAAGATCTCTGGCTTTCTTGTAGGGCTCATCTATCACTCACGTCTTCCTTGGTTGCCAGCAACCCAGGCTTCTTTATTTCAATGTTTAAACTTTTAAACCCCACAAATGTCAGCTGGAACATGAAGGATCTGGGGACCGGGTGTTTTTCCATCCTGGTGGCAGCCAGCAGCACTGTGCTCTGCCTGCTCTAGAATGGCACAAATACCCTGGATTTGATCCATTTTTTGCACATTCCTCCAAAGACAGTTACATGCCTCTGATCTGCCTGTTGCTACATCACTCAATAGCAAATTATGCAATGTATAGTATATGGCACGGGTCCATAGTTCGATTGTACCGGCCCATTTCATGGAAGTGCAGGTTTATTAAAGGTTGCAAACCTGTTCCTTGTTCCTGACTGCCAATAGTCCTTGGGCCTTCTCACCACCGGGCTTACCAACTTGCTACCCGTCTCCGCTTGCCCTCTCTGCCAGCTGCTAAGTCACCCAGTGTCACCTCACCTGTATATCGTTGGCAGTTGGGCTATAATACGCCCTGCGGAAGATTTCGGTCATATTCCTGAGCACATCGAAGGTTGATAGCAGATCCCCACTATAGCTGGTTCCATCTTGAGAGATCTCCACGAGGTTTTGCAGAACGTCGGACACCCCTTCCCCTATGAGCCCCCGCTGAGCTTTGGACAGGTGCTCTCTTGTCTGGCAAGACAAATACATATAGATATGCATGTTTATGTCATTGCTAGTTACGATGAAACCCAATATTCTAAAATCTCAGGCTAGATAGCACACCCTTTGAGACACAACACACATAAATACACACCCCGAACTAACCCCCCCTAAAACTAAAATAGATGGACAGATAGACAGGAAGGCAGGCAAGCAGACAGACAGAATACATAATAATCTAGGTATTTAACAGCCATTTTTACTATAGAAAAGTTGTAGGTCATTCTGAGCGGGGAGAAGGAACTGTGGAGAAATGGAACCCTGTGAGAAATATATTAATGTTTGGAGACACGGCATAATCAAAATGGCTAATGAATCTTCAGGCGTGGTCAAATTCAAACTCAGTCCATTTCATGTTTGACATCACCTGAGTTTGCCCAAACATGTCTGACGCAGGTATGGAATTTGTGTAAAACTGAAGCAAATTATTTTTTTAACTGCTCAGATAATCCCTACAGTTCCCGGGAATCATCAGCCAGCTTGTCGACCGGGAAGATGGCCTAAGAGCCGTATCAATAAAAGTATAGGAGTGTGTGTCTCTCTAGCCAGAGTTTGGGCTGGCTGGATAGCACCATGTGTTCAGTCTCCAGCTGCAGAGCCCAAAGTTGAGAGTTCGATTCCCTACTGTGCCCCGAGGAGAAATAGCCAGCCTGTGTAGCCTTGGCCAAGCTGCACAGACCCCCTGACATGCCCAGGAGAAGAGAATGGTAAACTGCTTCTGGGTTCTCCTTACCTAGAAACCCCAGAAAGGGCAGCATAACTCAGAACTAATGTGATATCACACAATTACAGTGGTGCCTCGCTTAACGACATTAATTTGTTCCAGCGAAATCGCTGTAGAGCGAAAACATCGTAAAGTGAAATAAAAAAGCCCATTGAAATGCATTGAAAACTGCTCAATGGATTCCAATGGGCTGAAAACTCACCGTCCAGCGAAGATCCTTCATAGGGGCGGCCATTTTCGGTGCTTGTGCAGCAAGGAATCCATCCGTAAGCACAGCGGGGGGCCATTTTCTACAGCCGGAGGCCATTTTGAAACCTGATTATCAGCTGTTTTTGATTGTTGTAAAGTGAAAATCAGTTCCCAAAGCAGGGAACCGATCATCGTTAAACAAAAAAACTCCATTGGAATCATCATTTTGCGATTGCAAAAGCGATCGCAAAAACCTCACCCTCAAGTGGATTCGTCATTAAACGGGGTAATCATAAAGCGGGGCACGACTGTATTATTATTTCTAGCCATGGTTTGGAAAACCTATGTTTCATACAACAACGTCTAAAGTCTCTATTATTAGTGTGGTCGAGCTGTTGCAGAATTACAAAATTATCATGCATTTTTCCCCCTGAACACTGATCCTGCCTGCCATATTTCCTTCTGTTTCTCCTGTTGGGATGAAAACTATATTCACAACCTATCTCACCTCACGTGATTTTGACAGTCTCCACAGGCCCAGACCGCCCCCAATGTGGAGTTTTAACACCGTACAATCAACCTTGCCTCCAAGGTAGCTCTTTCCCCTCCCCTTGGGATCTCCTTAATTTGCAATGTGCAATTTGTAATATTGTCTCTCATGTCCGTTCCCTATGAGAAGTAAGGGACCCACAGCCACAGCAATCACAAGACTGGCTCATTGTGAACACAGGCGGCAATGACTGATGTTCAAGAGAATAGTCATTCAAGAGAAAATGGGCCAATCCTCTGTCAGATCTGGTTTGGCTTGGATTCCTGCTTTGAGCAGGGGGTCAGACTCGATGGCCTTCAAGGCCCCTTCCAACTCCATCATTCTACAGTGGACCCTCGACTTACAGACTTTTCAAGTTACAGACTTTTCTGGCTGCAAAATTTAGATTCGACTTGCAGCCAGAGAATCGACTTACAGACCAGAAAAAAACCAAAATGGAATAAAAATAGAAGAAAAACCACTGGTTATGGGATTAATCGGTTTTCAGTGCATTGTAGGTCAATGGAGATTCGACTTACAGACTTTTTGACTTGCAGCCACCATTCCAATACGGATTAATTCCTTAAGTAGAGGGTCCACTGTATGATTCTGTGTTTCCACAATGCTATGATCTAGAACTTAAGCATCTTACCCAAAACAGTGGACATCCTAATTTGGGTCAATCTATACAATTAGCTCCATTTGGAAATTGCTCAACAAAACCAGGCCATTTGGGGCAAAATCTGAGGTTCTGTGAGGCCAAAGCATCCATCTCATCAGTACAAGAAGAGAGATGCAGATATTCATATTCCTGCTCTTCTGGCCACTCCAGGCAAGGGGCGCGAGGACGTGTCTCCCCACATTGCTGCTGAGTGGCCAGCCGAGCAGGAAAACAGTGATGCTCTGAGCACCACTGGCAGGATAAGCAGGACCAGCGCCAAGGCAGGATGTGTGAGTGGACAATCCAGTCCCTCATTAGCTCCAGCTGGGACGGGGATATTCGTATTTGTATACGAATTTTGTATTCGAATATCTGCATCTCTAGACGAGAATTCGGTCAAACAATCCAGGAACTCTTGTTTTTTTTACTCCTTGTTGGCAAGGGAACAAATGTTTGCAACTTCTCCTCGGCTTTGCACACAAGGATGAGACAAACCACAATCTAGATCCCTTAATCTCATCTTCTTCACCTTCAGACCCTCAAGACCTCAGAAATCCAGAGCTGGAGAACACATATTCCAAGTTGGCTTTGGGAAACTCCTGGGCACTCACCATCATCTGTATATTCCTGTAGTCAATGGAAACACACTTGATGTACGTCGGAACCATCCAATAGGCAATGCCCTCTTCATCTAGAAGGCAACGTCTTAGGATCAGCCCTGGCGGGAGCAGAAAAGAGACAGCTAAGAGTGTCATCTCCTGCCTGCTGAAACAAGAGGTTGCTATTCAAGGTCTCCCACGGCCCAATTAATTTACCTAAGAGTGATATAATACTGCAATTTCATATGTGTCTGTTTTTAGCTGTGTTGTTGTTGTTCTGTGTTGTGCTGTTGCTGTTGCTGTTGTTGTTCTGTGTAAGTCACTTCCATCTTACAGTGACCCTATGAATGATCCTATGGCTTCCTTTAGGTGTCTGGTCTTTTTCTTGTCCTGCTGGCTTCCAGCTTTCCCACCATGATGGCCTTTTCCAGATAATCTTGCCTTCTCACCATGTGGCCAAAGTAGGACAGGCTCGGCTTCAACATTTTTGCCTCCAGAGAAGATTCAGGCTTGATTTAGGACCCACTTGTTTGACTTTCTGGCAGCCCAGGGTATCCACAAAGTTCTCCTCCCACACTACTTTCTGAATGACTCCATTTCCTCCACCCCCCCATCAGCTGTCTTTGTGGTCCAGCATTCATACCCATACATGGTGATCAGAAAGACAAGATCTTGAACTTGGTCTCCAGTGACACAGCCTGACACTTGATCTTTTCTAATGCCTTCCTAGCTCTCATTCTGAATCTCCATGTTCTTCTATGCCGTGAGCGGGAGGTTGGACTGGATGGCCTCGTAGGCCCCTTCCAACTTCACTTTTCTATGATTCTGTGATTCTATCATCTTCACATTTGTGTGTGTGTGTGTGTGTGTGTGAATCGTGTTCCAAGAGATACATTAAATAAATAAATAAATAAATAAATAAATAAATAAATAAATAAATAAATAAATAAATAAATAAGAGCAAAAAGACAGCTGGGAAATAGTTTTGATAAGAATGTAAATATGGATGACACTTGCAGCTTCACTGGTCCACTGGAAAAGAGACATTTGACATGTTAAATGCCACAGAACTAATGAAGTCTCCCTCCCGTGTGACTCCATTAATGTTTTTCTCTCCTCACACACAGACATAATTGACCATCACCTTATGGGTCAAAGGAAGGAGGCTAAACCAATGTGAGAAATGGAAATAATCTGAGAAAGTTGCTCCTTTAGGACATGATGGAGGGCGTGTGAAAGAGATTCAGCCTTGATGGAGCTAAACTGCAAATCCCAGTCCACTAATTAAAGGTGGGCGCACATTGCTTGTTCAAAAGCCGTCTGGGAGGTTTTGAGACCAGGAAATAAATATTCAGTAACAGCAAAAGCAGCCTCCTTTGAAACCAACACAAGCATCCCAGTATCATCCCAGTAAGGGCTGGGCCTGTTGCCTCTTATTATTCTTGTCTCTTCTGATTTGGAAGGATGGGTTCTAGAGATGGGCATGAACCGGTTCGTCCCAGTTCGTCAAGATAGCAGCACCAGTGCAGCTGCTCCCTTGCCCTGCCCCCTCTGGCTCATCTCAGCCCCTCACCAGGTCCAGCATGGTGGCTTTCCGCCCCTCCTCGACTGATCTTCCAGTCCCGGCAAGAGCTCAGGCTTCTCTGCCCCGCCCTCTCAGCTGACCTGCCACTCAGGCAGATGGGCGGGGCAGAGAAATGTGTACTCTTGCTTCTGATTGGGAGATAAGCCAAGGAGGCGGGAAAAGCAAGCAAGCTGGGCCTGGTGAGTGGCTGATGGGTGAGGAGGCAGGAGCAGCAGCACCTTGATGAACTGGGACGAACTGAGACGAACCGGTTCGTGCCCATCTCTAATGTGTTCTTGAGCAGTCCCTTCACGTTAATAAGTCTGTTTTCCCCAATGCCATGGATGTCTTGAATTAAAACAGTGGTGTGAGGAAAGGCAATAAGCAAAAGCTGACGGTTGGTTCCTTTCTGGCCACTTAGAGGCACCCATACTTTCTGTTCCAAGAGCATCTAGGGGACAGACAGTAGGCACCAAGAAGTCGCCAGCAAGACATCCCTGTCAGATCTATTTAGCAATTCGTCTTTGGATACGGTTCCTTTAGACCAGCTGCTGCCCAGGCACCTCTTCCAAACAAGCTGCCCGGGGAAGGTAGCTCCTGCTGTTTTGAGATTTAAAAAGTGAAATATCCCAATTGGAGGCTATGCTGAAGCCCCCGTAGCTGGAAACATGCAGGTCCGTCTTGGCAGAAACCAAGGTTCTATTTTGCACTGATCGATTTTCCCGTGCGTTAGTAGAAATGCAGCCGAGTGAAAGGTAGGAGGTCATCAATACCAACTAGTAAACTTTTATTAAATCTAGTTTCCCCCCTTGATCTTATAAATATTTCTAACCCAGGGGACCTATGCACACTTGCTGGTTGTGTATATGGATCATACTAGAAATTTTAGTTTCTTCCAGCACTTCATGGTAACATACAGAAAGAAATTATAAGCCAAAGTGCTATGAACAAATGTGATCACACACACACATACACACACACACCATTTTTGTATAAATTTTAGCAATGTATGTTAATATTCAGATTTATATAAATGCAGTAATTGCATTTAAGGGCAGCAATGAAGGAATTAGAAAAAAATCATCAAGGGTAAGGATGTGGCACTAGAGACCAAGATCTTCCGCACTCTTGTATTCTCGATCACCGTGTAGAGGCCTGAAAGCTGGAGAGTGAAGAAAGCAGGGAAATACATTGATGCATTTTAAATATGGGGCTAGAGGAGAGTTTTGCAAATACCCTCGACTACCAGAAAGATGAACAACTGGGCCCTAGATCAAATCAAGCCTGAAGTATCTCTGGAAGCAAAAAAAGGGATGAAACTGTGCTGTCCTGTTTTGAGAATGTCCTGAGAGCACTGGATTCTCTGGAAAAGACAAACCTGGATGGGAATGCTGAGAAAGATGGAATGCGGCAGGAAAAGAGGAAGACCGAATATGAGAATGGGTGGAGTTCCTAAAGGAAGCCACGGGCTGGGGTTTGCAAGAGCTGAGCAGAGCTGTCGAGTACAGGACATTTTGGAGATTGCTCATTCATGGGGTGGCCATACATCTGGAGAGACTTGACAATCCATTACAACAACAATTGCACATTTTTACGAAGTCGGATTCTATACTGAGTGCCAGTGACCCTAGAGGTTCTGGCAGCTTTCCGTGTGCACAAAGGACTCCTACATCGTTTATTTCCACATTGTGAACTGTCGACAAACCTTGCGATGATTATGCAGGTTGCCAGTCATAACACCGCAGGCTATTTAACTGCTCTCTGCCCTGCATAAGCAGAAACAATGTTTGTCTCTTATTCCTTTTTTTTTTTTTAATCCTACTCACGGGAGGTACACAAGAGCAAAACCTGGATGGGAATCATGGCTGCTGTTCCTATACGAGTGTGTGAATCAAAAAAGCCCTTGGCCTTTCTCTTCCCTCCCCTGGGAAAAATGGAGGAACAGAGGGCCTGTCCACACTGGCATATACATATGGATCTCTGGGGAAACAGTTTGAATCAGAGGTGAGGGAAAGACCTTGTCTGTGACTGTTACTTAGAACGATCCATCCTTCCCCTTTAAGAGCTGTCTTGCACCTTTCTGGCCCAGCAGTAAAGCATGCCTTCTTTTTGGCATGCTTGTTGTTTAGCCTGGAGATAGCCTCCAGCAGCCAAGGGAGAGTGAGACAGAAAGTGTGTGTGTGTGTGTGTGTGTGTGTGTGTGTGTGTGTGTGTGTGTTTGTTTTTGTTTTTCTGTGTGTGTGTGTGTGTGTGTGTGTGTGTGAGAGAGAGAGAGAGAGAGAGAGAGAGAGAGGGAGGGAGGGAGGGAGAGGGAGAGGGAGAGAGGGAAGGGAAGCAGAGAAGGGGGAAGAGAGATAACAGAATGGCACTGACTGAGCAAGAGAAAACCAATGCAAAACGATTTAATAATTTCACTTCCCCTGACCCTCTGTAGATGATCAGGGCAAGCACTTAATCAATAGCTGACTGGGTTACAAGGGGCCATTTGCTGTTCTGATGGGAGGAGCATGCCAAACGATACACCATTCCTCCCCCAAGCTTTGTAGTCTGATCCACCCCACATCCCAAAACGACCGGTCTGAATAGGCCCAGAATCAGGGCCACCTCCGATTGCCACGTCTTACCCGTGGCATTCCGGGGACATCGGACAGCTGCCGCATCTCCTGCTGGGGTCTCTTTCCAAATCACAGAACCAAAATTATCTTCATTGCAGATTTCGTGGGGCTCTGTAAAAAAAGAGAGAAGGTTGTGTTAAGGAAGGAAGGAAGGAAGGAAGGAAGGAAGGAAGGAAGGAAGGAAGGAAGGAAGGAAGGAAGGAAGGAAGGATATGGAAAAAAGAGAGGAGACCAGAATGGCATTGCAGAGTTTGACCAAATTACTCCTAAGGAAGTATAATTCCCAGAATTTCCCACTCAGCATAGCTAACGGGCAGCAGTCCAAAAAAGCAACTTTGCTCAGCTCTGAACTCTATCTCATATGGTTCTCCTTCTACCCCTAAGAATAATGTTACAGCCATAAACCCTCTCAAGAAAAATGCCCATACATGATTCTATAGCTTCGACGCCAGGGGAGGAGAGATGAATTTTGAGTGTCCAAGATATGAGGATAAGCTCAGCTCCTTTGCCTAATGCAGGCTTTCATGTGCGGAGAAGTTATTTATGAGATGTAAACTGGAGGAAGCTGTCAGTGCGGTATTACAGTTATTACTCATTTCTAAGCAGAGGGAGGGTGTAATATTTCACAGCCTTGAATCGCATTTCCTCGCTTATTGAGCATGTAAAGCAGCTTGTAAACAAGGTGGATGCATGCTGTCTGAGTGGGAAGGGATGAATGTCAGCAAAGCTAACCATACCTTTGGGGAAGTTACTTTGGAGAAGTTGCTCTTGACAATGTCAGTTCCTAAAATTCCCCTGGTCTGCAATTTGGCAGATTTTTTGTACAAAACCCACTGTTTCCCCCCCCCCACATACTCTGACATTGCTGTAGTTTAGCGATTGACCTTTTTTTCCTGGCTGAGATAGGTGTACAGTGGTGGCTCGCTTCACGATGATAATCCATTCCAGCAAAATCGCTGTAGAGCAAAATCATCGTGAAGTGAAAAAAACAACCATTGGAATGCACTGAAAACCGATCAATGCGTTCCAATGGGGGAAAATACCTGCTTGTAATGCGAAGATCCTCCATAGGGCGGCCATTTTCCAGTGCCTGTCTTGCGAAATGAGGTCCGGGAAACAGCGGGCAGCCATTTTGAGAGCCACCGATCAGCTGTTTCCAAATTGTCGTGTAGCGAAAAATCGGTTCCCGAAGCAGGGAACCGATCATCGTATAGCGGAAAAAAACATTGCAAAAAAACCCTTGTCAAACGAAAAAACCATCATGTGGGGTAAGCGTCTAGCGAGGCACCACTGTACTTTACAGGGCTGCTGGAAGGATTTAAAAATAATTACACTACTTCGGTATCCTCTTCTGTAGCCATGAGACAGAACTCTTCTTTGTTCCTTTCTGAAATCTTTGTGTCTCTTCTTCACTTTGACAGCATAGTAGGCATGGGGCTGCAGGACTTGCTGTCAAGTCGGACTTAAGTCACATCAGTGACTCGAGTCAGATTCAATACATCAGTCCCCCCCTCCCCAACGATTTGGATTCAATTCACAACTCAGAACCCATTGTTTTTTCCTTGGGGGGGGGAGCTTGTTTTTAATAGGGACTTGAATTCAGGACTTGGTACCAAAGACTCAAGACTCAAGGTTGGGACTTGGACCCCAAGACGTGGCAACCTCCCTGCTCTGCAGCGGCAGTGGGTTCCTAGCGTTCTGCGCACAATAGCTGAATTTTCATTTCATGAAATTGTGCGAGCCGTTGCAACCCATGCACCAAGGCAAATGGCGTTTATGGAAATGCTACTCAGTCACATCCAGGAAACAGTTCCACAAGCACAGCTGTGCAGTCAGTTGCATGGACTGCATTGGGAGTAAGGTCACAAGAATGTACAGTGGTGCCTTGCTAGACAGTTACCCCGCATGACAGTTTTTTCGATAGACATTGGCTTTTAGCGATCGCTATAGTGATTCGCAAAACAGTGATTCCTATGGGGGAATTTCACTGGACAATGTTTGGTCCCTGCTTCGCAAACAAATTTTCACTAGACAATGATTTTGACAGCTCCCTCCGTGCTCGCAAACAGGTGTTTTCGGGACCTAAGCTTTGCAAGACAGCAATTTAAACAGCTGATCAGCAGTTCACAAAGCGGCTTTCCTATGGCCAATCTTCGCTAGACAACAACGATTCTTGCCCATTGGAATGCACTAAACAGGTTTCAATGCATTCCAATGGGGAAATGTTTTTCGCTAGACAATGATTTCGCTAAACAGCGATTTCAGTGGAACAGATTATCATCGTCTAGCGAGGCACCACTGTATGGTGGAGTAGCTTTAAGCTACGCCAAGTCCAACAGGACTTCAGCCAATATTTTAACCTGAGTGACTTGAAAACCCTAAACAGTGGGTTGAATGTAGAGATGGGCACGGACCTCGGTTCAGAGGTTCATGCCAGTTTGTACACGTGGCTCCACAGATGCCACACATCCTCTTCCTCTCCCTCCCTGGCCTGTGACTCACACTCCAGTCAGAGTGCGCTCCTCTCCTCCTCTTTGGCTGTTCAGCAGGAGCACAGGGTTGATTCTCCTGCCTCCTTGCCTGAGTGGGCAATCAGCCAAGGAGGTGGGGCAAGGAAGCCCATGCTCCTGCTGGAGACCGGTTGAACAAGTGAAGAGAAGGAGGAGGAGAGGAGTGTGCGCTAGTTGGTGGGGGGGGGATCCAGCTGAGGAGGTGGGGGAAGAGAATGTGCACAACCTGGCATGAACCTCCGAACCAAGGTTGGTGTCCATCTCTAGAAAGCAATGGGCACACAACTTTTAGCACACAGAAGGCATAAGGAAGTTTTTCTGCCGTGATGGTGTCCAAAAAGCTGAACCGAATCCCATCCTTCTCAGACACCATGGTCTGGCCCTGGGGAGCATGGAAGGTGTAATCCCTCCCGTTCAGTTCTAGGTTGGGGAAGTCTGGTAAGAGTTTAATTAAGCAGAGTGGTGGAGGAGGGAGAAAGAGAAAAAGAGGGAGAAAGAAAGCAAATTTCAGCAGCTCAGTCAGTGGTATTTAATATTAATATTTTAATATTTATTTTATTTATATCCCGCCTATCTAATCAACCAAGATTACTCTAGGCGGCTTACAACAATAAACAACAACAATACGGTTAAATAAGTCATACAAAGGAAAAATTACAACAAGATGAGAGAAAACTAAGGAAGAAAAAGGAAGGGTGATCAGGAATTAATAAACGGGAAAGCCTGCCGGTACATCAAAGTTTTTAGTTGTTTTTTAAAAGTACCCAGTGAGGGAGCCGCGCAAATGTCAGGGGGAAGGTTATTCCAGAGGCGAGGAGCCACTGCCGAGAAGGCCCGATTTCTTGTATTTTCTTTCCGGGCCTCCCTCCGCGTTAGGCTCCTCAGCCTCACCTCCTGACTCGCGCGAGTGACACGGGTAGAAATTGGTGGAAATAGGCGTTCCGCCAAGTATCGAGGCCCCAAGCCGTTTAGGGCTTTATAAGTAAGCGTCAACACTTTGAAGTCGATGCGGAAACGGATGGGCAGCCAATGCAATGCGGCCAGGGTGGGCGAAATATGTTGGTACCTTTTCACACCACTGAGTAGTCTGGCCGCCGCATTCTGCACCACCTGTAATTTCCGCAGCAGCCTCAAAGGCAGCCCCACGTAGAGCGCATTACAGTGGTCTAATCTTGAGATTACGAGCGCATGCACCAATGTAGTGAGCGCCCCCACCTCGAGATAGGGCCGCAGCTGGGCTATCCGCCTAAGGTGGTAAAAGGCCGTTCGGACAACCGACGCCACCTGGGATTCCATGGTGAGCGCCGGGTCCAGATGGATCCCCAAGCTGCGGACCCCATCCGTGGCGGGGAGGGTCGCCCCCCCAAAAGTGAGGAAGTTTCCCAAACACCCGACTGTGGGAGCGCCCACCCTCAGTACCTCCGTCTTGTCCGGGTTCAGCCTCAACCCGTTCTCCTGCATCCATTGCAGTACGGTCCCTAGGCAGCGCTGAGTGGTACATTTTGGGCCTCTTCTCTCCACAGTCCAAATCACTAACCATTTTTCTCACCCTCCAAATGCCGACTAGGATATGAGGATTTCCCCAGGGGCGGCTCCATTTCATGGTATTCCCTGAATACCCCTGGATCTATTCCATCTACACCAGCATTGCCAACTTTGGCTGGCTGTCCCAGTCCCCCACAGCTTCACCCAGGATTCTTTCCTCACCCTTCTTGAGATCCCTGGTATTCTCTGGTCATCCCCCTTGACATATTGTCCAGATCTTACTCTGGATAGTTTCCTAAATCAGACAAGTTCATGTGCATCCCGGTTCATGAGCCGTTGGGTATTCTCACTGGGAAACTAGTGTGTGCCACAAACGGATAATGCAGGCGTGTTGATGCATGGGTTGTAATTTATCTGTGAAGATTCTCAATCATCCAAGTGTGGCTATCTGGAGGTTAGAGTCATGGCAACTGGACTTCTTTCTTGTTAGGTCAAAACATTTCGCTACTCCTCGGACTGACGAAGCTACTTGGAGGAGTAGCAAAATGTTTCGACCTAACAAGAAAGAGGTCCAGTTGCCATGACTCAACGTCCAGGTGGGTGGTCATTGTGCAAAACTAGGGTTGAACCCAGTAAGGAGTGTTTGCCCCATAATGCGCGCTGGACCATCTCTCTCTGCAGGATGGGCAGGAAGCTCTCCTGGTGATGTCTCCTTCGTCTTAATTTTTCCAACTTCCCTTCTCGAGCTAAGCTGCACTCCTGGGAAGCAGAGCATGACACGCCTCATTAGGGATACATGTTAGAAATGCACTTCGCCGCCTTGCTGTAGAGTGTTGGGAGTGCGTCTTGGCTCAGGAGGGGAGCTCATGATCCCTGTAATTTTAATACCTCTTTGTAACAAAATCCTTTTTACAAAAAGGAAGCACACAGCCCTGGGAGAACCGAACATCTGACTCAATTATACCCCCTTCCTCCCACCTTCTTTTGTCTTTTTTGTAAAAAAATAAAAAAAAAGATTATAGTGGTGTTCGATGTTCTTTCTCTTTCCAGGTCAAAATAAAACTTACTATCCTTTTTAAACACTGATCTGATGGCTGGAGAATTCAGCCCCCCCCCAATGCTCTCAGAGGGAGAACGACAGCAGGGAGAAAGGGTGGATCGCTCTGCAAGCTGATCGCCTGTAGAGGGTGCTTGAAATTAGGCTGGGGGCCACGTAAAATGATCCCATGGGCTGAATGGGTCCCTGAGGCCACAGGTTACCAACCCTGTGCAAGACATAAGCCCAGGAACCATTGCGGATGGCAAGCATGCCAGTAACTCTGAAGGTGGCATGGTCAACGACAGGTGTGTATGCTCTCAACCAGTGGGATGAACACCAGTTGGTTGATGCAGAAAGAGGTCTCAGAGTGTGCTGCTTATATACCACCTTCATAGTATTTAGAACACTCTCTGGACAGTTTTCCATTGAATTATGCAGGCTACGCATTGCTCCCACTGCTGAGAATTCAGTTAATCAACCTCGGATGGACGGAAGGTTGAGTTAACTTTGACTCAAGATGTTCCATTCATCTCCACAAGGAGACTGGTGTTTTCTGAGAGTTACTTGTTTCAACTACATTTCCCATGAACCCCCAGCCAGCATGCCTGATTTCTTCCTTATCACTCATAGGGAAGTGGCACCTCTTTTCAGAAGCAAAACCATGTGTGAGAATTCTTCTTCTTCAACTTTTGAACTCTACCAAGGTTGATTTTTCAGTCCTTTTTTTGTAATTGGTTTACTGGATTATTGGATTATTTATTTATTTATTACACTTTTATATCTCACCATCTGGCCTAGGGCCACCTTTGGGGGGGGGTGTACAATGGAGATCTAAACACAATTAATGATCCTAAAACACGATGTAACAAATTGAGATGATGTCATCAATTAAAATAACCAACAGAATAAAAAAAAACACAGAAACCAACTACAGCAAGTTAAATGGATCAACAAATAAAAATTCAGAATTAATAAACATTAAACGCTGACAACATTAAAAACAGGCGGTGGTGACAGGTGTTAAATAGGCATCCTCTGTGTCTATGAGAGGGAACGGATTGAAACGCCGGTCTGAATAGAAAGGATTTTGGAAGAGTTCCTGAATATTGCCAAGAAAGGGGCCAGGGGGCTGATATCGGACTGAAGTTCATTCCACAATTGGAGGCAACCACAGAAAAGGCTGGAGGAGATCTTGAGAGTCCCCTGGACTGCAAGGAGAACAAACCTATCCTTTCTGAAGGAAATCAACCCTGAGTGCTCACTGGAAGGACAGATGCTGAAGCTGAGGCTCCAATACTTTGGCCATCTCATGAGAAGAGAAGAGTCCCTGGAAAAGACCCTGATGTTGGGAAAGTGTGAGGGCAAGAGGAGACGGGGATGACAGAGGTCAAGATGGTTGGACAGGGTCATCGAAGCAACCAACATGAATTTGACCCAACTCCGGGAGGCAGTGGAAGACAGGAGGGCCTGGCATGCTCTGGTCCATGGGGTCACAAAGAGTCGGACACGACTAAACGACTAAACAACAACAACATGTTGCCACTTAGACACAGAACATGAGGTGACCTGAAGAGAATCAGGCATGGTTACAAAACAGGTGCCTATTAAACAAGGGGAGGGAAGGGGCCAGGCGCAGCTCCACCGGGAGTTGGCTCCAGAGTGTTGGTGCCACAGTAAAGAAGGCCCTGCTTCTAGTGGGTGATCTCCTGGCCTCCCACTGGATCGCCAGTGGTGTGGTTAAATGACAACAATGTGGACCAAAATCACCTTGGCGTGATCCACTTACCTGGACATCGCTTCTCGTTGCATTGCTTGTACTCCTCTTTGGGGCCCTGGCAGACGTTTCCCCCGAAGAAGGGGCCGTAGCAGGTGCGTTCGCGCTTTTGCGTCCCGCCTCCACACGTGGCCGTGCATCCTCCCCACGGGCCCCACACTTGCCATTTGCCATCCACTGCAGGAGGAGGAAGAGGAGGAGAAGGCAACAAAGAAGATGAGACAAATCATCCTCCAATGTGAAAATGAAACCCAACCTGTTCCATCCATTTGGCCTCTTCAGTGTGAAAGACACAGGTCTATGGGTAGCAGAGCATTCCCTGTAGCCCTTCTGGAGCAACTGGTTGGGTCTAGGGCAGTGGTTCCCAACCAGGTGTTCCCAGGTGTTCTTGGACTACAACTCCTAGAAATCCTGACCAGCCCAGTGAGAGGTGAAGGCTTTTGGGAATTTTAGTCCAAGAACGTCCGGGGACCCAAGGTTGGGCACCCCTGCCTCAGTGGATCGGAATTCCTTCAGAAAAAGCTCAGGTTGCACAATTTCAATTTAGAAAAATTGGAAAGCTGGAATGGAACGACTCTTCTGTTCATACACGGAGCAGAAATCGGACCCTTAGCCTCTAACTTAAGCTTAAGGTGTTTCAGTCTATGTATTCAGTGGTGCCTCGCTAGACAGTTACCCCGCACGACAGGTTTTTCACTAGACATTGACTTTTTGCGATTGCTATAACGATTCATAAAACAATTATTCCTATGGGGGAATTACGCTGGACAATGTTTGGTCCCTGCTTCGCAAACCGATTTTCGCTAGACGACGATTTTGACAGCTCCCTCCGCGCTCACAAAACGGGTGTTTTCAGGACCTAAGCTTCGCAAGGCAGCTATTTAAATAGCTGATCGGCGGGTCGGAAAGCGGCTTTCTTATGGCCGATCTTTGCTAGATGACAATTCTTCCCCATTGGAACTCATTAAACAGGCTTCAATGCATTCCAATGGGGAAATGCTTTTCGCTATACAATGATTTCGCTAAACAGCGATTTTAGTGGAACGGATTATCATCGTCTAGCGAGGCACCATTGTATAGGGGAAGTAAAATGGAATAGCAAATTCTTTGTGTATCTTTACATAGTTTATTGCCTGTGTGTAGTTGCATGTGAGAGTCAGTGCTGTGTAGTAGATAGACCAGGACTCAGGAGATTTTGGTTCAAATCCTTGCCTGTTCATGGGAACTCACTGGATCCTGGCAACAGTAAACCACAACATCTCCCTCACCTGAAAAATCCTATCAAGGTTGTGTGCATGCATGCATGCATGCACACACACGCGCACACAGACACACACCCCATACCCAGTTTGGTCTATGCTTGCTTGTTGTCACAACCGTCAACTTCATTTACAATTGGAAACCTCGCCAAGTGTCCTGTTCTTGCATGCTCTCTTCAAAAAGACAGACCCCCCCCCTTGAACGGGTACAAGACTTGTTCAAGTGCAGTTGGTGCAACTGGACTGACACGTCTTCGTGCCAACTCCGCAGGTGTGCCATTATTTCGCCCCCGCCATGGAGAAGTGGAGATTCAGAGAAGGTCACCCCCCTCTGCCTCTTTTCCACCCACCTCCCTGTTGACCTTTCAAGGTGGAGGCTGCAGAGAGAGAGAGAGAGAGAGAGAGAACGACGATGCACCTTTCAACGTGAGCTGTGCATCGGTTGGGTACCGAAAGGCGCAGGATGTCCAAGCGACTCACCTGGACACTGTCGAAGGAAACAGTCCCGGGTCTCTACCCAGTGCCCCTGGCACTCCGCGCCCCCGTAGGACGGCCCATTACACTCCCTCGTCCGCTGCTGGGTGCCGTTGGCACAGGAGGTGGAACAGGAACTCCAGCTCGACCAGTCATTCCAGTTGCCGTCCACTGAGTGGCCCAAAGAAGGAAAGGGGAAAAGGCAGAATGTGAACATCGCTTTGGCACAAGGGGGTAGCAACCCCAGCCACCCACCCATCCAAGTTCTCTGGCTTGAGGAGAGCTTGGCTGAGCTCAGCCACCACTACCAAGGGAAGGCATCTCTCTTGACAACTTAGGTCTGTTATATTTTAGGAAAGTTCTGGATGGTCTGAATGACGAAGGCCATCATTGTCCATTCTAGAAGTTCAACCTTGGGAAAGGAGTACGACAGGGCTGTATATTGTCCCCCAGATTTATTTAACTCATATATGAAGAATATGTCATGTGGAAGGCTGGACTGGAGGAATCCCAAGCCAGAATTAAGATTGCCGGAAGAAACATCAACAACCTCCGATATGCAGATGATACCACTCTGATGGCAGAAAGTGAGGAGGAACTAAAGAACCTTGTAATGAGAGTGAAAGAGGAGAGTGCAAAAAACGGTCTGAAACTCAACATAAAAAAAACTAAGATCATGGCCACTGGTCCCATCACCTCCTGGGAAATAGAAGGGGAAGACATGGAGGCAGTGACAGATTTTATTTTCCTGGGCTCCATGATCACTGCAGATGGAGACAGCAGCCCTGAAATTAAAAGACGCCTGCTTCTTGGGAGGAAAGCGATGACAAATCTTGACAGCATCTTGAAAAGCAGAGACATCACCTTGCCAACAAAAGTCCGAATAGTCAAAGCTATGGTTTTTCCTGTCGTGATGTATGGAAGTGAGAGCTGGACCATAAAGAAAGCAGACCGCCGAAGAATTGATGCCTTTGAATTGTGGTGCTGGAGGAGGCTCTTGAGAATCCCCTGGACTGCAAGGAGAACAAACCTATCAGTTCTAAAGGAAATCAACCCTGAGTGCTCCCTGGAAGGACAGATCCTGAAGCTGAGGCTCCAATACTTTGGCCATCTCATGAGAAGAGAAGACTCCCTGGGAAAGACCCTGATGTTGGGAAAGTGTGATGGCAAGAGGAGGAAAAGGGGATGGCAGAGGACGAGGTGGTTGGACAGTGTCTGCGAAGTGACCAACATGAATTTGAAACAACTCCAGGAGGCAGTGGAAGACAGGAGGGCCTGGCGTGCTCTGGTCCATGGGGTCACGAAGAGTCAGACACGACTAAACGACTAAATGATGACAACGAATGTGAGTCGCCTGGGGAAAAGGCCTAAAGTGGAAGGCTGTGAGGTTTAGCTAGGCCTAGCTCTGCCAAGCTTCCTGCTCAGGAAGAAAGCTCTCAGCTAGCCCTGGGCTGAGCTAAATCTCAGCACTTCCCGTTTAGGCCTTTCTCTCCGCCGCATCATCCTTAGGTGTCTGTATGGGAGGTAGAACTCCCAGAATGAACCATGGTGTTTTGTAGTCCAGGAAAATCCCAATATCCCATCCCTATCAGCTTGTCCTTATGGGCATGCAGTGTGTGCACCCTTTGCTTTGAAAAGGGAACAAATGATTTGCAAAATACAGAGAGCCCAGCCCATAAAACAAAAGCCCTCATCTCCCTCCTGAGAAAGGGCGAGATTTTCTACAAGGAATTTGGTGAGTTTTCTTCACACCCCCGCCTCTCCCACACAAACAGCAGAAGCTCTCCACTGGGAAATCCCACACACTTTGTTCCCGAAAGAATCTGCGTCCCAACAACTCATGTTTCCTTGCTAAAAAAGCAAGGATGGAGACTCTGGTTGTGGGAGTCTCGCTCGAGTTGGACTTAAGTTGCACCAGTGACTCAACTCAAACTCAACTTATGACGCGGACCCCACCCCTTCCCTTTCCCCCGGGGGGGGAGCTCATTTTACTCAGACTTAGAGTTAGGGACTCCTAACCAAAGACTCCTACTCAAAGTTGGGACGCGGGACCAAAGGCTTGCCAATATCCCTGCTAAAAAGTCATCTTTGGCATCAACAGGGAGATCTGGGGGGCGGGATTACCGTACATGTGGGTGGCTGGCTGCACAAATGACCACAGAGGTCCATGTGGCATGGCCCATCTCAGTCTTGTGATGTGCAGGCTGCCTGCCCTGATCTGATCTGAGGTGCCAAAGGAGAATAGATTGAACGTACCACTTCTAGCAACCCAAGGAGCTGCGGAACGTAAACATTTTGCTAGATTTAGAGAGCAGCTTTCATGCCAAAACACACGCGGCAAGACAGAGAGAAGCGTGTTTATAGAAAAACAATTTACTGAATTCCCCCAGGGCTACTTTTTTCTTTCTTTCTTTCTTTCTTTCTTTTTAAACGTCAAAGCTGCCTCCCTTTTGACAAGATAGTTTTGTCACCGGCGGCTCAACATCGCTTCCTTTCTGTAATCTGTGCCTACATCAGGGATGATTGACGCTGGCAGAACGAATGCCGTGATTCCATCGGGTTGCTTCTGGATGGCAAGTGGAGGGATGCCAAGACGGGCCTGCTTCAAACGCCAAGGGTCCAGTCCTCAAGGCACAATCTGGGGCCTGCTGGAGATTTTACTCTCTGGCAGCATCTGGCCAGCCAAAGGCTATTCTTGAACAGAGGGCTGTAACGAAAGCAGAGCAACCAGCAGGGGTAGGGTCTCAAGTCATGGGATTCAAGGTCATGTTGGATTTAAGTCTCACCGATGACTTGACCCAGACTCATTTTCCCCCCAATGACTTGGACGTCACTCGTGACTTGGAACCTTGTTTTTAATAGGGACTTGGTACGAAGGACGTGGACTTGGAACTTGGTAGAAAAGGACTTGGGACTTGGTACAAAGGGACTTGGGACTTGGTATAAAGGGACTTGGGACTTGGTATGAAGGACGTGGACTTGGAACTTGGTAGAAAAGGACTTGGGACTTGGTACAAAGGGACTTGGGACTTGGTACAAAGGGACTTGGGACTTGGTACGAAGGACCTGGACTTGGAACTTGGTAGAAAAAGACTTGGGACTTGGTACAAAGGGACTTGGGACTTGGTACAAAGGGACTTGGGACTTGGTACAAAGGGACTTGGACTTGGAACTTGGTAGAAAAGGACTTGGGACTTGGTACAAAGGGACTTGGGACTTGGTACAAAGGGACTTGGGACTTGGTATGAAGGACCTGGAGTTGGAACTTGGTAGAAAAGGACTTGGGACTTGGTACAAAGGGACTTGGGACTTGGTACAAAGGGACTTGGGACTTGGTACGAAGGACCTGGACTTGGAACTTGGTAGAAAAGGACTTGGGACTTGGTACAAAGGGACTTGGGACTTGGTACAAAGGGGCTTGGGACTTGGTACAAAGGGACTTGGGACTTGGTACGAAGGACTTGGACTTGGAACTTGGTAGAAAAGGACTTTGGACTTGGTACAAATGGACTTGGGACTTGGTACAAAGGGACTTGGGACTTGGTACGAAGGACGTGGACTTGGAACTTGGTAGAAAAGGACTTGGGACTTGGTACAAAGGGACTTGGGACTTGGTACAAAGGGACTTGGGACTTGGTACGAAGGACGTGGACTTGGAACTTGGTAGAAAAGGACTTGGGACTTGGTACAAAGGGACTTGGGACTTGGTACAAAGGGACTTGGGACTTGGTACGAAGGACCTGGACTTGGAACTTGGTAGAAAAAGACTTGGGACTTGGTACAAAGGGACTTGGGACTTGGTACAAAGGGACTTGGGACTTGGTACAAAGGGACTTGGACTTGGAACTTGGTAGAAAAGGACTTGGGACTTGGTACAAAGGGACTTGGGACTTGGTACAAAGGGACTTGGGACTTGGTATGAAGGACCTGGAGTTGGAACTTGGTAGAAAAGGACTTGGGACTTGGTACAAAGGGACTTGGGACTTGGTACAAAGGGACTTGGGACTTGGTACGAAGGACCTGGACTTGGAACTTGGTAGAAAAGGACTTGGGACTTGGTACAAAGGGACTTGGGACTTGGTACAAAGGGACTTGGGACTTGGTACAAAGGGACTTGGGACTTGGTACGAAGGACTTGGACTTGGAACTTGGTAGAAAAGGACTTTGGACTTGGTACAAATGGACTTGGGACTTGGTACAAAGGGACTTGGGACTTGGTACGAAGGACTTGGACTTGGAACTTGGTAGAAAAGGACTTTGGACTTGGTACAAAGGGACTTGGGACTTGGTACAAAGGGACTTGGGACTTGGTACGAAGGACTTGGACTTGGAACTTGGTAGAAAAGGACTTGAGATTTGGTACAAAGGGACTTGGGACTTGGTACGAAGGACTTGGACTTGGAAATTGGTAGAAAAGGCCTTGGGACTTGGTACGAAGGGACTTGCCAGCATCCCTTCCTGGCAACCAGGCTTTGCCCAGGGCGACAGCATCTGAAGGATCCTGAATTTTCGAGGGGATGTTGGATAGCAATGGGGAAATGAAGCACAGCACCTCCTGTCTCTATTTTCTCCCTTGCCAAGCATAAACTTTGTGTTTCCTTTGGGGAGGGGACCCCACATTCTCCTCCTTTATGGGGAGGGGCTGGCCCCCTCATGCCTCATGACAGAGTGAGTGGGAAATGACACCTTTGTTCTTGGGACCGAAATGGCTACTTATGGCTCTGTTGGCACCCACAGTGCCATGCTTGCAGCATTTAATTAACACGGAGACAACGAAGACCTCCATCGAGCGCATCACCTACCAAAAAACCCTCTTGCAAAGAGCAGGTTTGGAATGAGATACGAATACTTTTATTTATGGGGCAGATATTTCTTAAAGTACTTCCGAGTGAGACAGATCGGTGCTAATTATTCTGGGGAGCTTCTGCACATTAGCAGAAGGCTCATTATCTCCGCGGAAGAATGATATCTTGAGGGTCAAATCTTGACAAAATGTAAGGCTCAAGGGATCCAGGAAGTTACTCTGATGGCTCCCATGCATTAAACCATTGCCAATTCAACCACCATGTCCAGGTGCTCATAAACTGCAAACAAGCAGATGGGAACAAACAGGTGTTTGCAAAAGAGGGAGCTTCAGAAAGTGAGCCAAGCCAGAAGGGTGAAGATACTTAGAGTCACTTCCTTCCTCGTGGTAATAGTCAGCATGTCAGCCATTCATGCTATGTACGAAAGAACAGAAGAAGCAACCTGTCAGATCAGAGCAAGGATCTTTCCCCTCTTATTTATTTAAAATGTTTTTACACCAACCTTCTCCTGAAAAAGGACCCCTTAAAGGAGTGGTCCCCAACCTTGGGCCTCCAGATGTTCCTGGACTTCAACTCCCAGAAATCCTGGCCATTAGAGGTGGTGGTGAAGGCTTCTGGGAGTTGCAGTCCAAGAACATCTGGAGGCCCAAGGTTGGAGTCCGCTGCCTTAAAGGACAATAATCAAAGCTTTTAAAAAAGTGTATACAAGGGGGACTTATATCATTAAAGGACAATGTTCAAAGCTAAAAAGAATTATACAAAAGTGGCTTACCTCATTAAAAGACAATATTTAAAGCTAAAAATGAGTATGCAAATACTAAAAAGGATTTTAAAAAAAATCACTTTGAGAAACGGTAAACAAAAGCAAAATTAAAAACACATTCAAAGCAGAAACAAGAATCCATTTTAAACTCCCACTCAGGCAGCCAGTCTTTAAGGGAAAGCTTATCTGGAGAGAAAGGTCTTTGCCTGCTTGCAGAAGGACAGCAAAGATGGGGCCAGCTTGGCCTCCAGTGGGAGGGAGTTCCACAGTCTAGGAGCAGCCACAGAGAAGGCCCTCTCCCGTGTCCTCATAAAAAGGAGTCTGTGATCTTGTGTCCCACAGTGGGCACCAGAAATTTATTATATTTATTTAGCATCATTTGTAGAATGTCTTTTTTCCAATGAGGGGACTCAAGGCGGCTCACATTATAACGAGAAGAATTAAAAACACAATCAATTGTGCATAGGAATGTGATGAGTAATCTTACAGTTTTTTCTTCTTGGTGATTTTCTGGCTCATGCCATGCTGAGACTTCTTGGCAAGAGTCTCTCTGTCTGCCCACATCAGCAACCTTTCCTGGCTTTTATTTAGGAGCTTGCCTGGGTGTTAACATCATCAGGACAGACCTTTCTCTCAGTCCCACCACCCTCACAAGTGGGGACACAGGAAGGAGCCTTCTCTGTGGCTGCTCCCAGAGACTTTGGAACTCCCCGCCACCAGAGGCCAGGCTGGCCCCCATCTTGGCTGTCCTTCCTCAAGCATCTGAAATTTCCAAACATTCTTCAAAAAGCAGCCCAACACAGATGATGGGACAGCAGTTGAAGCAGGATGTAATTTAGAGACATGTCACTGTAATCAAATCAGGCACTTCCAGGGTTGTGAGCACTTGGTGTACTAGCTTTAACAGTGCAAATATCCTCCCAGCCTCTGTTAATACCTTGGCATCCCTGCCCAGGCCTGAATTCAGGCAAGTGACGGGAGCTCCCTCCGTCGCGTGAATTCGATCTTACGACGGCTGGTCTTCCGATCTTGCAGCACAGAGGCTTCTGCAGTTTAACCTGCAGTGCCACCACATCCCTTTTACCCTGTAGCCATGCATTCTTGGAGGTGGAAGGTGACCAGACCCCAAAGCACGTTGCCCAAGGACAGACTATTGCAGCCTATCCAGGAATGATGCAGTGGCCACGGATGTCCAGTAAACTCTGGGAACTGCAATAGAAAAAGCCACTTTTCCAAGATCTGAATAAGGGCAGTATCTAATATGTGGGTCTAAAACACTAGAGGGAGGAAAAATTCACACACCCCGGAGAACTCTAGAGCAGTGGGCGAAAGGTGCTCCCGGCAGTCCTAGGACCCTTCCTTCCACTCACATCCGGTCCAGCCACCATGGCCAAACGTTCTCTGTTTAATTAAGATCCCAGGAGGAAGCAGCAGGCTTGTGAAAAACAGCATTCGAAAGCCTTGCCAAGCCTTTCATTCTGAAAGTCCGGCAGTTTTAATTATCAGATCTCCCGGCACCCAATCAAACGGCCGTCAGGAAGCTGCAATCCGAGCCGAGCGGTGGCTGCAATTAGACCATCTTTCCTCCATGATTTTTAAAATCTCCTCCCTGCTCTTTTCTAACAAGCAGCCCATTCTCCCGAAGCCTGCTTCACCGTGAAGTGATTGTCTTCATTGACCCTGCCATGGGGAGTTCTCCTTGTTGGCAGTTATAAATCCCAGAAGCAATGAGCACAAGGCCGTCAGTCACAGGAAAGGTGCTATAACCCTAAACTGCTCTCCTGGCCACACCTCTGCTCTCTTCCCTTCTGCAGTCCGGTGCTTATTTGGCAGATGATCCTCTTCGTGCTCCCCAGCAGACAGTCATTAGATCAGACGGAGCCAGCAGTGGATGGTCTCCCTCTGGATGGCTTGTGCCGGGTCGGGTCTCAACATATCTCCCGTCAACCCATCAGCCTGCCACAATTACAGTAAATTCACACCCTGGTGCAAACCAGAAGTGTCTCGATTGATTTTTAAGAGACTGATGGCTCTTTGGAAGGCTCCCAGTGCAGATAAAGCCCTTTGAAGCAAGGATGCAATCATCTGAAGAAAAATCTTGAATGTGGTGGTCGCTATCTCTCTGGATCCACCTCCACAGGCTAGACAGACAGATATGATACACTTCAAGAACATTTTCTGGCCTTATTTTGAGTTTCAGTCTGCGGCTTCGATCCGCCTGCGCATTTCAAATGTAACCGGGTGATTCTGAGCGTTGTACATTTGACTCATCTGCCTTCTTCCGAGTCCTGCAACTTGGCTTATTGGCGCAAGAGAGCAACGGTTCCTTGTTCTTGCTTCTCACAATTAACCCATTTTCCTTTTTGAATGGGCTTTTCTCCAAGGGATGTCCTATACCGATTGGACTTGCATATTACTTTAGCAGTCACCTTCCAGCGTGCAACCACAAAACAAAGCATGCCAAAAGCAAGGGCCGTAGGTGAAGAAAAATCACATGACGAAGAGACAGATTTCACCACTAGAGGGGCACCTCTCTTTTAAGCTCACCTTTGGCCACGTGTGTCACCTCATTTTAGTTTGCATTATTTGTCTCCAAGGGTCATTCACCTTAAAGTACTATTTGCACAATACTGGTCCATATGCATAAAGATTCATCCCCTTTTCGTTCTCCTTTCAGATGGAGAGCTTTCAAAACACCTTGCCCTCTTGCAGAGCGAGGAAAATGCTTTTAAGGTTCCTCCTCCTCGGATGAGCTTTACATCTCTAGGAACCAAAAGGTATCGCAAACAGTGTGCACAGAATTAATAAACTAACAAGAAATCCGGATAGACCGAGGGAGAATTTTTAATTCCTCACTTCTGTTGCAGAGAGAAAACCAGGTGACTCGGAATGCTTCCAGGGAGAAATTCAGAGGGGGAAGCATTTGAGCATTTAAGACAACGGACACAACGGAATACTGCTTTGCAGGTGAGCGAAAGCTTCTTTTCCCTTGGCACCCCCCCGTCAGCTGAGAGAATTGACCACTGGGAAAAATCAATGGGGAAAGTTTCTTTCACAACTTACCTGGGCAAAGCGCGATATTGCAGAACTTGGTTTGTTTCTCGGGTCCCTCGCAAGGGTTGCCACCAAACTGAGGAGGTTTGCAGGTCCGGGTGCGATCCCGGTAACCACGCCCGCAAGTTGACGAGCAGAGACTCCAAGGAGACCACTCATCCCACGTTCCGTGGACTGGAAAGGAAACGGAGAAACTCAAGCCCATCAGCTCCACCACGTCCATAATGCCCTTGACATGTATCCTTGTTTCTCTGTTTCCCGGTGATATTCCCCATTTATTTTACTTAAATGCCACAGCCGGAGGAAATGTCTGAGGGTGAGCTACCCCAGCCCATGAGAGTGACAGGAGGACCTGAGAGCTCCTCATTAAAATTCTCCTAGCTTAGAAAGAAAGTTCAATTATCTAGCAGGTTTGGGGTGCATAAAGACCCTTCAGTACCAATTTCTTGTCCACACATACCCATTCATGTCCTGTCTTTTCCTCAATACACGCTAAAGTCAATCTCTCTCCTCTCAGTCCGATGGGCCTTTGCATGTCTCACCCATAATTCCATTTCTGCATTCATTTGCATTTCAACATATCTATTTCAGTGTGTCATTTCAGACACTGTTGTGCGGCTCAATCTGAACTCCTACCACCTCTACTCAGAGGGAGGTCCCAGTGAACACAACAGAGCTTGCTCACCATTCAGAATGTATGGGACTACAGGACACGTTCCATAGCTACATAAAGTCCCAAGGGTGATGATGATGCAACTGTTTTTAAAGGGAAGTTCAAAAAAATGTACCGTATTTTTCCATGTTTAAGACACCCCCATGTATAAGATGCCCCCACTTTTCTAATCCAAAATTAAGAAATCTAAGTGGGGCTTAGCAAGTGTAGGGGGAAAGGGATCAAAGCGCTGCAGAATCGCTTTGATCTCTGCTTTCCCCTCCACTTGTTTTTGTTCTCTCCTCGGTTTACTTCTGTGTATAAGATGACCCTCAATTTTTAGTCTAAATATTTTAGACAAAAGTATAGTCTTATATATGGAAAAATATGGTAAATCTCCATTCAAGAGTCATTTTTCAAGCAACACCTCTGGAAGCCAATCTTGCTACCACCAAGCTGCATGAATGCATGGTGAATGGGTTGCACAAGGCAACATATTTTTTCTTTCCTGCAGTCTCTTGTGGTTGAAAAGATGTGTTTGGGTGGGATCTGAGATTGCAAGGAGTAGCTGGATATAATAATCTTTGGAAGGTGGATTTCAGTAGCTAGTGAAAACTCTGAACCTCAAGAAACAGAATCGAGCACACAACCATCATCATCCATCATTATCATCCAGATACATGTTTAGTGTGTACAACAGCGATGATACAATGGTTACATCAATAGCTGAAGCCAAATTAATTCATATTTCTTCCTTTCCTTATCTAATTGCAGGTGTGCATGGCTCCAGAAACCTGCTCTAGATGGTCTCCAAAGGTGAATAAGAATCTTACGGGAAGGAAGAGGAGTCAATGCATCTCACGGAAGAGGGAGAATACATCAAAAATTAGGGATGTGAACAATTGAGAACAACACCTCATTTGGGGACAGAGGCAGTCTGTCTCAACACAAAAAGACAGGCTGTTGAGGGATCTTGAGCTGCTGCCTGAGTTTGTGTCTCCAAATCACAGAAATATAAATTGAATAAATAAATAAATAAATAAATAAATAAATAAATAAATAAATAAATAAATAAATAAATAAATAAATAAATAAATAAATAAATAAATAAATAAACATGGCGTTGGAAGGGGCCTTGAAGGCCATCAGGTCAAACCCCCTGCTCAAGGCAGGAATCCAAATCAAAGCAGATTTAACAGATGGTTGTCCAATATTCTTCTGAATGCCTCCAGTGTTGGAGCACTCACCACCTCCCCTTCAGGTCATTCTTTCCATTGTTGTACTGCTCTAACAGTTGAGTAGCTTTGCCTGATATTCAGCCTAAACCAGGCTTCCTTTAGCTTGAGGCCATTGTTATGTGTCCTGCACTTTGGGATGACTGAGAACAAATTCTGCCCTTCCTATGTAGGACTACCATACCAAGAGGAAGACACAAATCTGGGCTTTTTCTTGTCACTGTGTTTCGCAGTTTGTGCCCCAAACATCTCCAGAACTTTTGTGAAGTTAAGAGAGAAAGAGAGTGAGTGAGTACATGCACACACGTGAACGGAAAGAGGCCAGCTGATTGATTATTAAGACCCAAACAATCCATCCAGCATTTTCAGCTTTGGATGGTTCAGGCGAGACAACGGCGGTCCAATTTTGCACACTTACAAAAATGTGGCAAACCCAGTCTTCCAAATGTGCAGGCTGCCTCTAAGATCAAGCAAACGAAACCTCCCCACCTTGAAAAACACTTCTCTGCTATCCTGTTTGATGTGTGAAATGAAGACAAGCTAGGATTTACCTGCCTAGTGGAAAAAATTAAATCTTTGAGTCTGGGCTCAGTACACAGGCTTCTGAATCCAGCATTTTTATTTGCAGCAAGTAGTGAGAGAGAGAGAGAGAGGGAGAGAGAAGACACACTGCCTGGTTGTTTGGAGAGCAAGAAAAATTATGGGGGAGAAGGATATGAGTTACCTGGACAGACCGCAGAATTGTTGCATTGGCGCTGTTCCCGGAGGGGCCCGCTGCATTGAGTGCTGTAGGAATACGACACGCAGAATCTCGTCCTTGTCTGCCAGCCCTCCCCGCAGGTGGTGGAGCACATGCTCCAGGGCGACCACTCCTCAGCAGCTGGATCCCCTGTCGGAGGTCAGAACACAGCAAACCTGGGTCATCCCAACGTGGTCCGACATGGCCTGTCTTGACTCTCTAGCGTGTTTGCAAAGTTGACCAAAGTTTTTTTTTTAATCCTTTAGCATGGAAAAGGCAACCACATTCACTGCTGTGATTTGCAAATCGCTTTGTGATTTCTAAGACTTACTAGCACCTCTTCCCTGGCCTAGAAGTCCAGATTACAGTGCAGTAGCTCTCCTGTATCTGGATCCGAAATTAATTCAGTTTGAGCTGGTGTAAACATTAAAAGCACATTTTAAACACCAAAGGAAACAAGGGTGAGCCAGACGTGCCTCTGTTCCATCCGAGCCTTGAGCAATATTACAGCTTCATGTGTCAAGGGTTTAAGGTCCTGGAAAGGCTCTCCACCGGACTGCTTTCTTATATATTATTGCATTTTTGGCATGGGACTCAGTTCCAAATGCATGGTCATTACAGGAAATCTGTACCTATTGCTCAGGATCCACCCTTAATTGAGCCTCTTCTTTCCCATTGCATTGATTTCAATGGGAGAGGGAAGCATGTGCTCAAAATGTGTTCTAAAAACGGAAAGGTTATCAATGGGCTCAAATTTGGCTGGATCAGACCCCTGCTTGCTTATTTGCATCCATTTCCTTTTTTGTCAAGATATCCCAGGCACCAGTGTTTTCAGAAAGGACTGGAAACAAATTCTCGGTTACTCTTTGAACTCCCACAAAGCGTAAATTGAGGGTAAAAAAATAACCCAGTCTTCCACACTATTACTGCAGTTTTGCTTGTCCTTTGTGTCATGAACTTCATACTCTGCTTTTTTTAAAAAAAAAATCCATAGGCAATTCTTAAATGTTTTGGGGAGTTATTTCTTAGACGACAACTTCCAGAATTCACCAGCTATGCCAGTCATGACAACATTGCCCCCCCCAACCCTCTTTCATAACCACGCTTTCCAGCTAATGTGGTTGCAATGCACAGTATCAATCAACGACACGTTGAGTTCCCAGCCTAGGACCCTTCCGATTTCCCTCCTTTTAACTTCTGTCCCAAGAACAAGAAGACACCTGAAGACCCCTTGGTATGGACCATCACTGGAGAGTTGAATCACATACCTATTTGAGGTGCAGGGAACCCGTACTGTTGGAGTTCATCCATATCATCTCGCTTCCGGGTATCCGTGGACCTGAGTGACTGGCTTCGGGAACTGTAGTGCCCATTAGCTATGGGGGGGAAAGGTAGCCAAGGTGAATAGAACAGCCATGATCCCTGCAAAAACTTTTTAAATTTCCTTCTCTCCCCGCTCCCCAAATGCTGAAAAAAAACTGTAGCACGTTGAGGTATTTGGTCCAGTGGCTCTTTCTCCATTGATCCGTGGTCAATTATGCGGACCATTGTCCTGTTGAAACTGCAAAAGGGGAAGCGCCGATTGATTTTATTCCTGGCATGCAATTATTAAGGACAACAGATCTCTCGTAGGGCCCATGTTGACGACACTGTTTTAATCAGGCTTAGGCAAAAGGGCCCACACCATCTCCCCTCTGTCCAGTTCAGCTTCACTGAACGTTTTCTTCCTCACAAATGCGAAAGATAGAAATTATTCAGAACAAGTTATTTACACAGAAGTTACAGGGTGATGAAGTTGTTCTTACAAACTTAGAAAGTCCCTACAACCTACGAGAAAGCAGTCCAGAGACGTCTCAGTACATGACTCATGGGTTTTGTAGTCTTCAAATGTGTTACCCATACATGAGCACCTGCTAGGCATTACAGTTATCTATTTCAGTTATTTAAATACCACCCAATTAGTGCAAAGCACTGCTCTGGGTAGTTGATCATAAAATATTAACCCACAATCCACCCACACCCACACCAATCTCAATTTGACTCAGTCGGATAACTATCCCACAACAGAGAGAGAGAGAGAGAGAAAAAACCACATTTTTAGTTGGCCAGTTCACTTGCTGACGGTTCCTTCAAGGGGGGGGGGGGAGGATCTCTTGAAATGCTTCCTCAAAAAGACAGGTCTTTACCTGCTTCTTGAAGGTTGGGAGGAAGGGGGTTGACCAATTTCCACCAGCAGGCTGTTCCAAATATGTGGGACCACCACCAAGAAGGCTCAGTTCCTTGAAGAGACTTTCTTCACCTCCCTTGGAGGGGCCACCTGCAGGAGGCAGGCCTGAGTGGAACAGGTGGCTCAGGCTGATGTTCTCCGGGGGGGGCATGCTCTGACAGAGATCAGGGTCCCAAACTGTCAAGGGCTTCATATGCTAAGATCAGTATCTTGAACCTGGTCAATTCAGTTCCTATGTCCTTTGCCAATGGGGTTGCAGAGCCCTTGGGGATGAACTGAGAGGTGTCAGAACAATTTTAGATTAGATAAGGCATCCTTCAGTCTCAAGAGACTATGGCAACATGCTCTGTATGGAGGACTTGGAAGAGCATCTAGTGTGGCTGAGAAGGCCAATTCGAGAGTGACCATCCCTTCCACACTGAAGACAAATACAATCTGTCCCCTCTCCAGCTCCCTGGTTTTGCTTGTTTCGGGACTGCCTCTTGCAGAACCCGCTTGCAGATCTCCTTGTATCACAGCTGTGGTCTCCCTCTGGGGCGATTTCCCTGCACTCATTCTCCATACAGGAGATCCTTTGGAATCTGATCATCAGCCATTCTCACCACATGCCCAAGCCAATGTAGACGTTGCTGTTTCAGTTATACATGCTAAAAATTCAAGCTCGTTCTAGGACTACTCTATTTGGAACTTTGTCCTGCCAGGTGATACCAAGAATGCATTGGAGACAATGCATAAGAACAATTACAAGGGTAGAAACCATGTTTTTTTCTGTCCAGAGAGACGTAGAGAACATTAACTAAATTCCCCATTCTAATCAGTTTAGATTGTCTTCACACAACAAGACCCCTTCAGGAGTTTTAAGCCCTCAAGCTTTCCTCCACTTCAAACTGAGAGGGAAATAAGTAGCACTTTTGCTTTTTTTAAAATCAAATACTGCAGAATCAGTGCAAAAGATTTCTGCACAAAGATAGACTCCTTCTCATTTGTGAAACATAGCGCAGAAATATATGCAGAGCAAGCGAAAACGACTGGTGATTCGTGAGAAGGATGCAAAAACAAAATAAAACAAAAACCTATATGGAGATTCAAATTAGAATCACAGAATCATTGAGTGGAAAGGGGCTATTAAGGTCATCAGGCCTAACCCCCCTGCTCAGGGCACAGATCCAAATACAGAATCATCAAATTCCAAAACAAGAATCATAGCAGTCTTAAAAATCCTTGAAATCAGGAGTTCTCGTCATTTGACACAATTTCAGCAAAGTAGCCATTTTCACAAGTGCAAGGTTGCAAGTTGAGAGAACAAGGAAATTTGTCAATATCCTCACCAGAGACACGAGAAGCTTGACAATTCTTTGACCTCCTGTGTCAGGATGGGACCAGGGAGAGTTTGCCCACCTACTTTAGTCAAGGTAGGCTGCTTCAGCCCTTCATGGATTGCTGCCTTGTTGTGGCGAAGGGGCTTGAGCAATTCCAGTAATCAGTAGCATGCTGGACACCTTCCTACCTGAGGGGCTCATCTTCCAGCGTCATATCTTTTAGCCTTTTGTTTCTGATCATAGGGTTTTCTCGGCAAAGATACTGGAGTGGAATTGCCGGTTCCTACTCCAGGTGGATTGCGTTTAGTCGGAACTCTCCACTATGACCTGTCCATCTTGGGTATCCCTGCACGGCATAGCCCATAGCCCTTCTCTGAGTTATTCAGGCCCCTTCGCCATGATAAGGCAGCAATCCATGAAGGGGCAAACAATAATACAGGCTATAAAATATTTCTTCTCAAAAATCAAGGTCGGTGTGGAAAGAACAGATTCTCATGCTGGCTTTAGTAAATTAAAGTAAATAAGCTCTAGAGCATCTGGATTTATTACTAAGTTTTACGGGTGACACTGAAATTATTAAAAGCAAACTCTAGTAATGGGACAACGGCCGCACTGTGCTATGCTTAACCCATCTTCAATCTGCTTCAGATCTGTTTTACACACAGAGAGGTGCTTGTTTTGTCATACTGTTGCCTCCGATCAAACAAGGTTGTCCAGATCTTTTATTAAAAAGCCATTTAAAAAAAAAACCTCGGCAGACTTGTCTACTAAAGACCGAACAGAAATTGCGAGTGCAACAATTTCTCTGTGGAACCTCCTCTTAGTTCACTGAACAAAACTATTGTGTGTCTCCTTCTGAGAGCAAGGAACCTTTTCTAGACTTGACAATGCTTGTCTTTCTTTGCTTTTTATGTGTGTGAAGGACACTTTACGATGGGAGGGGTTTCCAGTGCTGTTCCTGCCAAGGAGATTCATTTCCATCCCACCCCCCACCCCCCAGCATGTTTGTTCAGTGGGAGTTAAGCCCATCCAACTTTTCTCACTTAGACCTTTGGGTTCCACTTCATGAGATGCTCCTAATGACCAATCTCACTTTCAAACGAGTTATGTGATTGCTTTCTATTCTCCTGCTGGCACTTTAGGTATCAGCTGTCAGTGCCTCGGGCTAATTAAAGCTGATGGAGGGAGGGACCCTGAATTTTAAGAAGGCTCTCCTTTTTTCAAATAACAACAACCAACAAACATCCCGGCGTCAAATTGACGTTATCCAAAAACTGTCCAGAGTCTGTCCATTCACTAGTGCTGGTTTGTTGTCTGTGTATCATCATTATCACTATGGCTAATAATAATAATAATGGGGAAGAAATTGGGGAAGTTAACATTAGTCTTTAAGTGGCACTTTAAAGACTGTTATATTTTAGTGTGAGCTATCATGGACAACTCCACTTCTCCAGAATTCCGAGGAAGTGGATTTGGCTACAAAATCTCACGTTAAAATATAACACTAAGTGTATTCTCGAAGGCTTTCATGGGCGGGATCTGATGGTTGCTGTGGGTTTTCCAAGCTGTTTGGCCATATTCTTAAGGCTTTTCTTCCTAACGTTTCACCAGTCTGTGTGGCTGACATCATCAGAGGACAGGAGTCAGAACTCTGTCTGTGCTCTGTTGCAGTTGTTGGATAGTTGAGCATTTATAGCTGTGGGATCAGCATTTGTCCTTTTCAGGAGATTGGGTGAAAGCCTGGCTCCCAGCACTGAAAAATACTGCCTGCAAAAGGTCAACGAACTCTACCCAGCCACAAGGACCAGTGATCACTGCACACAAAAGACCAGCTAACGACACCCATCAATCACAGTGACAGATCTTCTCTCCCCCTTATCACAACAATACACCCACAACAAAAACCATGCTGATAACCATAATCACCCAATCTCCTGAAAAGGACAAAAGCTGATCCCACAGCTATAAAGAAGAAACTGCACCAGAGCACAGAGTGAGTTCTTACGCCTGTCCTCTGAAGATGCCGGTCACAGAGACTACCAAAACTTTAGGATACTGCCTGAGATGCTAGCATAGGCTAATCAGCTACCTCTTCTAAAATTTAACAAGGAATATTTCAAGGAGATTCATCATCACTGTTACTCCTTAGCATCTCACAAATCCCTTTGTCAATAATGCTAACTTAAACTGGATTGGGTACCATATTTCATCTTAAACAGGAAAAATCAATCATTCATTATACATGGATGACCTGAAATTCTATGCAAAATCATGTGTAAAAAGCCCAACTGAGATAGAATCACTGCTAAATATAGTGTGAATATTTGACAAAGATATTCAGATGAAGTTTGGAACCAACAAATGTGCAGCTCTGTTTATACAACGTGGAGAGATTAAAAAAAACTAGATGGAACAGTTTAAAATGGTGATATTAGAAGATCAGTATGAAGTGATGAAAATTATAAATACCTTGGAATACAAGAAGCAGACAACACCCTGCACACAAAAGTTAAAGATCTGACACAAATGGAATACATTAAAAGGCTGTGGGGAAAAATTAAATCAGAATTAAATGGGGGCAAATACAATCAAAGCCATACATGGGCAGTTCCAGTAATTAGATACCCTGCTAGAATAATAGATTGGACTAAAAAAGAATTGGATTGAAAAATGCAGAAATTAATGAACATGCATCACACCCTACGTTCGAAAAGTGATGTGGACAGATTATATTTGATGTGGAAAATTGGAGGTCGGGATTACTACAAATACCACAGGTAATGAAGGAAGGAAAAAAAGGATGCCTATGTGATTATGATAAAAGAAGCAGAGAAAAATTACTGGAAGCAATGAAAATGGAAAACAAATTGGAAATGACAGAAAGAAAGGTTGAATGTGGACTGGAAGACAAGATATTTTCTAGTGGACACAAATAAATCCACGGCCAAGTTTATTTTTTCTGCACAGAGAACACTGAAGGAAATTCTCACCCGTGCTTTATAATATTTAATGTTTTGCAACTGAATCTACTTAATTTTAAATAGTTTTAAATAATTTTTGAAATTTTAAATGTATTCCATTGGGTCTCTGACCTCAGAGCCGCCCCGAGTAGACATGGTCTAGAGGGGCGGGGTAAAAATCAAATAAATAAATAAATAAATAAATAAATCCTACTACTACTCAGTTGAATATAAGAAACATCAATTTGAAGATAAATTAAATCGTTGGAAAAGTAAACCACTGCATGGACAACGAAATAGTGATGGAAAAAAGGATGATAATTTAACATATTTTTCCATGTATAAGACACCTCTATGTATAAGACACCCCCACTTTTCTAATCCAAAATTAAGAAATCTGAGTGGGGCTTAGCAAGGGTGGGGGGAAAGGGATCAAAGTGCTGCAGGATAGCTTTGATCCCTGCTGTCCCCTCCACTTGTTTTCGTTCTCTCCTCAGCTTACTTCCGTGTATAAGATGGCACTCAATTTTTAGTCTAAAGATTTTAGACAAAAGTATAGTCTTATACACGGGAAAATATGGTAACTCAGGCATGACTAAAACTGAGGGCTCTCAATAAAGAAACTGAAGGTTCGATCTTTTCTGGACAAGAACAAGCATTCGAAACTAATGGCATGGAATTAAAATTCAAGGAATTCATGTAAGCAGCAAATGTCGACTCTTCCAAGAAAAGGATGAAACTGTGCCACACCACATCTGTGAATGTCCAAAGATTGTGCAAACAGACTAAAAAGCTAGAGTTGCAAAATTAATACACCGGTCATTATATAAAATATATATATATAATCTGCCCGCATCTAAGAATCCTTGGAAACATCAGGTAGAGAAAGTGTCAGAAAATGACCAAGTTAAGAAGATCTTGTGGGACTTTCTGATTGAGACAGACATATACCTTGAGGCAAACTTAGACAAGCATCTTAAAAAGCAGAGACATCACCTTGTCCACAAAGGTCTGCACAGTTAAAGCTATGGTTTTTCCTGTAGTGATGTATGGAAGTGAGAGCTGGACCATAAAGAAGGCTGACCACTGAAGAATGGATGCTTTTGAATTGTGGTGCTGGAGGAGACTCTTGAGAGTCCCCTGGACTGCAAGGAGAACAAACCTATCCATTCTGAAGGTAATCAATCCTGAGTGCTCACTTGAAGGATAGATCCTGAAGCTGAGGCTCCAATACTTTGGCCATCTCATGAGAAGAGAAGACTCACCCTGATGTTGGGAAAGTGTGAAGGCAAGAGGAGAAGAAAGGGACAACAGAGGACGAGATGGCTGGATGGTGTCATCGAAGTGACCAAAATGACTTTGACCCAACTCCGGGTGGCAGTGGAGGACAGGAGGGCCTGGCGTGCTCTGGTCCTCGGGGTCACAAAGAGTCGGACACGACTTAATGACTAAACAACAACAGCAAGAACCATGCAGCCTTTTCCTGCTTCATTGTCACACACACACACACACACACACACACACACAGAGAGAGAGAGAGAGAGAGAGAGAGAGAGAGAGAGAGAGAGAGAGAGACAGAGACCCTCCTGGTGAGCCGGATTTCCTGTATCTTCCTCTGTAGTTCTCAGGAAGGAGGTGGTATTTCAGACAGTTTGGTGTGGGTGGTCCCAGGAATCAATCACACATAATGAATGTCAGAAAGAACATATGGATTCCTCCTGCCGTTTGCCCTGGAAAGTAGCTCACACTTTAAAGCCAACCTTCGATGTGCATTCCTTTGGATAGATGCCCTGAAGACAGCAGAGCTGTGAAAACCACAGCCATGGGGATGGGGACCTTACAGTCTCCGTCGTGCCAAGGCTGTTCAGCCTACTGCAAAATGTCATCTGCCACTTCTGCCTCATGTTCGGTGGCATCTGTTCAGCCGGCTCCTTGGCCAGGACTGCTTTCAAAGAATCAATGGGCGTGCTTCTGGTTCTGTGGCACACCTGTGTGGCACTGTTACATGAAATGCCTCGGCCTTGACACTTCGCGCCACTGTGCCAGGCAGGGTGTTGACATCCATCAGCTTCGGCTCCAATTACGATTTGTTAATTTCCTTTGGGTGTGGCCGGTTGGAGAGGCTGGCAGGAACCTGGGTTGCCCCCACTCCATGTTCGGTGCAACTTAAAGTCAAAGCCACTGCAGCATTAGAGGCTCTTCTGTCGCTTACATTCAATCACAGAAGTCTTTTAAAGCTGAGGTAAAGGTAAAGGTTCCCCTTGACAATTAGTCCACTTGTGTTTGACTCTAGGGCGCGGTGCTCATCCCCGTTTCCAAACCATAGAGCCAGCGTTTGTTTGAAGACAGTTTCTGTGGTCACGTGGCCAGCGCAACTCAACACAGAACGCTGTTACCTTCCCACTGAGGTGGTCCATATTTATCTACTTGCATTTACATACTTTTGAACCGCTAGGTTGGCAGGAGCTGGGAGAAGCGATGGGAGCTCACTACATCACGCAGATTCGATGTTCCGACAGCTGGTCTTCTGACCTTGCAGCACAGAGGCTTCTGCGGCTTAACCTGCAATGCCACCACGTCCCGCAGAAAACTCCCCATAATTTCACCACTGGGGTCTTTCCCATTTCTGCCTCCAAATGGGTCTGTCCTGGAGTTCAATGCTCCGAAAACTGTCGTTGGGACAGCCAGCCTGCCTTGGTCTCAGAGAAACCTCGGCTGCAATTGCCGGCTTGTCCCCAACTCACGAGTCTTTCGCTTGACCTAGTAGCGCTCAGCCATTTCCCCTCTGTCAGATATCGGTCCAGATAATGACAGGTGTTGGCAGCTGCTCTCGGAAAATGAGCCCAGCCCAGGAAATTGCTACCTTGGTCCAAATCCAAGCGATGACACAAAGGCCTCAGTTGTCTGGCTTCACAAGGAAGCCATCACCGTGTTCTTTGCTTCCAGCAAGCAATAAACAGAAATTACTACAAACGCTGGAAGCTGTCCTGCTGATCAGCGTTTTGAGACTAGCTGGACAGAAGGGGAAGCCAAGGTTCATTTTTAAAGAAAGAGATAGAGAGAGAGATGGCCATTGTTAAACCTGAAGCAATTCTGTTTTCAATCTGCAATAAACCCTAATTCTCACCAGGACCCCGAAGGCATTTGACGTTTCCCTTTCGAGATGCTCAGAAGCGGGTTTTTGTATACAGAAGCTACAACGTCCTGTCCACATGCCGATTCCCTTCTTGCTTTTCTGGGTTTAAAATGAGACCTTGGAGAGGGGTTTTGTTTATTGCCTCCGTGTATGAACATCGCTTCCTGGTGCCTTCCTCGGGGCAGGGACCCACTCTGGTGGTGTCCTGGCAAGAACTCTGGGGTGGCAAGAACTACGATAGATCCTGAGATCTGTGTTCAGATCCTGAACAAGTCTTGTTCTGGTCTGTTTCATCTGCCTTTACAGAACCAAGCATCCCATACTTGCCAAGAAGGCCCACACTAATTTTCTATAAGTCCTCCCTGCGGGGAAGCTAATTCATGGACTAAGGGATGCACTTAATACTTTCCTCTTGTGCTATTTTTGGAAGGAATTTCCAAAAGTCGCACAAGACCTTTCCTGTCTTGCCAGAGAGGGACGAAGAGCTGTAAGGTGTCTTTAACTTTGCGGGAAAAGTCTTGAGGGTCCTTTCCCTTTAAAAAATAAAACACAAACAAACACGTAGGCATACAAACACACACATGAAAACATACACACACACACACACACACATGCACACACATGGCAGGGGGTGAAGGACTGACTGTTAAAGCTGTAAGCAACCCATGAAGAGCTTCAAAGCTCTAAACACAACAGCAGTTATCTTAGTGGAAGCAACTGGCACAATTTAAAAAGCAATTTTTTCCCATTAAAATGAGTAATTTTTTTTTTTAGCACAACATCAAGCTTGCCCATGCGAGAACTATAATATACATCAAGTGATCTGTATCACGAGTGGGGTTGGCAGGCATATGAAAAGCCCAGATCCTTCTCATTGGGGGGGGGGGCTCTACGTGCAGATTGTTACTCTTAGGTTCTCTTCCTTCATTCTGTGTGATGACCTCCTGCATCTTCTTGAAGCTCTGCTCGATTGTTAGATAATCCAGCAACATCCATCTGATCATTATTTTATATGGGGAGTTTTTACAGACTCGTATGCTGCCTGGGATGTGGTGGCGCTGCGGGCTAAACCGCAGAAGCCTTTGTGTGCTGCAGGGTCAGAAAACCAGCAGTCGTAAGATCGAATCCATGCGATGGAGTGAGCTCCCGTCACTTGTCCCAGCTCCTTGCCAAGTTAGCAGTTCCGAAAGCATGTAAATGCAAGTAGATAAATAGGTGCCATCATGGTGGGAAGGTAAAATGGCGTTCCGGGTCTAAGTCGCGCTGGCCATGTGACCACGGAAACTGTCTTCGGACAAATGCTGGCTCTATGGCTTGGAAACGGGGATGAGCACCGCCCCCCTAGAGTCGGACATGACTGACTAAAATGTCGAGGGGAACTTTTACCTTTACCTATGCTGCCTGGAGAAGGTGTGGCTGGGAGGGGCCTTTCTGGGCTGGGGTGACACTCCATCTATTTGGCACTCATTAATTGTTCCCTTGACTCTGAATTCCAAGAATGCCCTGCCTGTCTGCTGAGAGCTTTCCCCCTCTTTAAGGCTGTGGTTAAAAGCAGTCATGTTTGTCAGTCTGCTGTTTGACCTGTTCACAATTGCAGGTAAAGAAAATGTTTTTTGTTCTTTCTGCTACTAAAGTCATTAAGACTGTAAGTGCCAGTTAATAAGAAAAGGGGTGGACTGCTCTGGGGAACTTGAAGCTAGTCTCCTCTGCGAATCCCTGCAATTCTGCTGCTCAGCTGAAGGAATTCAATGAAAAATTCAAAATCCTGCAATACTTTGTTCATGCAAACAGCAGTGTGTCTCAATAGACCTTCCAGCTCCTGTGTAGGTTATGCACAGGAGCAAGAACCCTGGAAATGTTGGGTACTTGTGCAATTGTTGAGCCTTTGCATCAGGAGGTCCCTTGCTCCCTTCAGACGTGTTGCCGTCCACATGAGCAAAGTGACAAAGGGGAAGAGCAGAGGAAGAAGAATCACATATACCCCTGATTGTTCTAATTAGTCCATCATTAGCAAGTGAAATTTGTCTCTCTTCCAGAGACATGGCTCAGGCTGACCTAGCAAAGAAGACTCACGCTAATTTTCTTTAATTCTTCCCTGCAGGGAAGCTAATTCACGGACTATGGGAGGCATGTAACACTTTCCTCTTATGCCCTTTTTGGATCCATATCCAGACGCTAGCATTTGCTGCTGCTCCACGAGGCAAATTGCACAGGGATGAGAAGTAGTGGTTGCCAAATCTGAGAGTCCGGGCTGATGTCTCAGGGAATCTCTGTGCTTCTCCGAGGATCTTAGGCTGGGAGGAAAACAGCAGGAAACGAGGTTTTCCCCCGTCAGGTCGCTTTACAGCTTGCACGCCCATCTCCGCTCACTTCAATCTGATCCCATAGTCAACTGGTTCGGCACGAAGGTGTACACATGGATGCTGCCCTTGATCCTCTTCCAGCTCTTGCCTCTGTGGCATCACAAGGTCCTCTCTCTGACGTCAAAAGGGGAAAAGCTCCGCTCACAGGTCTTGACCCAGAAATCTCTGGGAATCGGCTGCACTTGATTTGGCAACGCTAACTATTTCTATGTCCTACGTGCCATCAAGTTGCTTCGGACTTCTGGCGACCCTAAAGCTTTCGCAATTTGAAGAAGCGGTTTCCTGTTAGCTGCTCCGCCGGTGAGTTACCATGGCTCAGCAGGGATAGAAACACTCTAACCCTTATACCACACTGGCTCTCAACTATACAGACACGGTAATCCTTTGCCCTGCAGCGAAGACTTATAGAAAAGGGGAATATTTATTCAGAAGGGAAACTGGTACAGAGAAACCTATTCCACCTCTGTGTTTTTCTGATTAGGTGTTTTCATTTTAACTTGATGTGGTATGTTTTATTTTGTTGTAAACCACCCAGAATAGTGCATGCACTATTAGGGCAGTACATCAATCAATCAATCAATCAATCAATCAATCAATCAATCAATCAACCAACCAACCAACCAACCAACCAACCAACCAACCAACCAACCAACCAACCAACCAACCAACCAACCAACCAATTAATCAAACATATAGACACACACATCTATCTATCTATCTATCTATCTATCTGTCTGTCTATCTATCTATCTATCCATCTATCTATCTATCTATCTCTAGCTAGCTATTTATCCATCCATCCATCCATCAAATGTATATACACACACATGCTCAGAGAGAGCCCTGCACTGGGGGGGGGGGCATCCTCCCATTGCAGAACATGGCTTAATTTTATGGGAACACTGACGAAGGTACTAACTCATTTTAAGCATTAAGAGAGATGCCCATTTGGAATTGAGAACGCACAGTTGCATCCACATCTCTCTCGGGCACGGATGGAGCAGGGTTAGTGGTAAGGAAGTAACTGGAGAGAGGGGTGGGGCGGGTGGCATTTGGTACGCGCACACCCCTGTGCGTCTAGACCGATTACTCAAAAGGAACACGGACAGGATGAAAGCTTAATGCTCTGGAAAGTTTTCATTTAAAGATTTCAGTGGCTTAACTTTCTGAAAATGCCAGACAAGGTGCAAAATCATTTTAGGCATAAAGTGAGACATCCGTTGGCAATGGAGAACTTCTGGTCCCCGCTTGTCTTCAACAGCCTGCTTCCCCCCCCCCAAAAAAAAAATTCCCTTATCAGAGGGTCTGATCAAACACGTTTCATTGAAAACACTGGCAAGAGGTGGGAAACTAAGGTTATGATTAATCCGAGGCATGAATGCCTGTTCTCATGGCTACGGATGGTCATGGCTTTCTTAATTTGTCGGAAATGGTGAAAATGGGAGAGTATCCGGGTATCATAGTGGAAATCTGTAAAAGGACCTTGCCATTTTCTCTTCCACCTTGATTGGCAGATTACTGAATAATAATAATAATAATAATAATAATAATAATAATAATAATAATAATAATAATAATAATGATGATGATGATGATGATGATGATGATGATGATGATGGTGGTGGTGGTGGTGGTGGTGGTGGTGGTGGTGGTGGTGGTGGTGGTTGTTGTTATTATTATTATTATTATTATTATTATTATTATTATTATTATTATTATTATTATTATAACCTCTGAAGTGTTGATCAAATGTCAGGATGTGTCTTTGGAGACCAATATCATCTACATTCTTTCCCTTCTGATCACCACATATGTTTGAAAGCTAGACAGTCAAGAAAGCCAACAGGAAAATAATTGATTCGTTTAAAAGGTTGTGTTGGAGGAGAGCTTTGTGGATGGCCAGAAAGATGAACAAATGGGTCCGGGATCAAACCAAGCCTGAGGTATCTCTGGAGGCACAAATGTGGAAACTGAGGCTGTCGTACTTTGGACACGTGGTGAGAAGGTAGGATTGTCTGGAGAAGACCATGATGCTAGGGAAAGTTGAAGGCAGCAGGAAAAGAGGATGCCGAAATGCAAGATAGACTGACTCCCTAAAGGAAACCACAGGCTTGAATTTGCAAGACCTGAGCAGGGCAGTTGAGGACAGGACATTGTGGAGATCACTCATTCGTAGGATTGCCATAAGTAAGAGGTGACTTGATGGCACATAACAAGGATTGACTGATTCTTTATTTGTATCAGAGCATGGCACAATGAGCAGGTCTGCAGGGTCACAGTCCTGGAAATGAGGGGTTTGCTGGCTGCATGCCGTTGCCCATGGGATGCCCAACAAGGCTTTGCTACCTCTTCGGGGAGGCTCCTTCAATCTCCCCCCAGCATCGATCAGTGTTTAGTAGAAATAAGCCCAGACAAGCAGGAGTGTGTGGGGGTGGGTGGGTTGGGGGTCTGAATTAAGCTGAAGCTGAGGTGACGCACCAGTCAACTCACCCAGCTAAGGGAGGAAGCGCCATTGAGAACAGAGTCAACAACGAAAGGGAGACGCAGCCAACCAGAGTGGGAGTAACTAGCCCCGGGTTTTGTCCTCCCCCCTCTTTCCCTCTCTTTATAATCACATGAGAATCACACATCTTTGTTTATTCAGACAATGCTTTCATGCTCGTCCTGAGCAAAGCCGAGAGGAACCAAGGAATTATGACATATAGTTCTTGATATGCAGCAACTTTCAAAAGGATGTTAGAAGTCTTTTCTCAAACTAGAACCCCAGCACTCCCCACACAGACACATTACATCTCCTTCCATAAAGTTATCCTCCAAGACCACATTTTGAATTACAGTGGAATCCTCCTACCCGCGGGATCAGTATCTCCTGATCCACTGATCCGTTGCCTGTAAATACCTCCCGCCCCCTTAGGAACACATAGGTAAATGTAAAGATTCCCCTTGACATTGAGTCCAGTCATGTCCGACTCTAGGGTGCGGTGCTCATCCCAGTTTCCAAGCCGTGAAGCCAACATTTTGTCCATAGATAGTTTCCGTGGTCAGGTGGCCAGCGTGACTAGACACAGAACACTATTACCTTCCCACTATGATGGTACCTATTTATCTATTCACAGTTTTACATGCTTTCGAACTGCTAGGTTGGCAGGCGCTGGGACAAGCAATGGGAGCTCCCTCCGTCGCGTGGATTCGATCTTACGACGGCTGGTCTTCTGACCTTGCAGCACAGAGGCTTCTGCGGTTTAACCCGCAGCACCACCACGTCCCAGAAATACATACTGTACCTGTTAATACAGGTATTGAATGCTGGTTATTACCTAGAAAGCCCTACATGGCTTCACCCCAAGCCTTTGGAAGGATCAGATCACCGTATATGACCCTTCCTGGGTTTAAGATCTTCTGGAAAGGCTCTTCTCTCGGTTTCCACCATCTTCCCAAGCTTCCTCGGTGAGGACCTCAGAGAGGGCCTTCTCCGTGGTGGCTCCCAGGCTTTGGGACACCCTGTCATGAGAGGCCACGTTGGCCCACCTCTTTCATGTCCTTCTGCTATCAGGGAAAGACCTGTTTCTTCAGGCAGGCCTTTCAGCAGGAAATAATCTCAAGGATGGCAGTTTTTAACTTGCCAGTTTTCAAAATCATGCCTTTGAATTGTTTTTAGACTTCATTCCTTAAAAAAAAAAAAAACACCTTGGCGTACGTTCAAATGTTTTTGAAATGTGATATTTTCATACATTTTTAAAAAAGTTTGTTGCTTTTATCTGTTGTGAGCTGCCCCTTGAGAGTCGCTTATAGGGAGAAAGGCGGCATAGATTAATTAACATTACTTACGATTGCACGCTTTCCGGTTGCACAAACGGCCTTCTTCCAGCACTCCCTCGCAGATGAGGCCGTCTTCTGGAAGGGGCTGGCAGGTGCGGGTTCGAGTCTGCAGGCCTCCCCCACAGTCCCTGGTGCATTCTCCCCACATCGACCAAGGGTTCCATCCACCTGAGGATCAGCCAGAAAAGACAAAGCGATAAAAAACCTCAGCCTTCCTGCTCCAAGGAGAGAGGGGAGACCATGACTCCCAGCCTATGTATGCAAGAAACAAAACTCGTCACAGGGGGACCCAACCTTGTGTCCCCAAATGTTCTTTAGACTACAGCTTCCAGAATCCTTTACCACTCAGCTGTGCTGGCCAGGATTTACAGGAGTTGTAGTCCACGAATACCTGGGGAGCACTGTCTGACCAGCCATCGTCCTTACGGCAATTCACCCCACATAAATGAGAAACCACAGGGCGTCTCTTTCCAATAGCAACGGATGTATCTCCAGACATTGACCACAACCTTACTCTCCTGGTGCTCTCAGGACATCATTATTTGCACAGGAAGTAAATAGTATCCCCAGAATATAGTCACATTTATATTTTTCTGGTTTTCTTTTTTTCACGCGATGAAAAGCATCTGGGGGAAAAAGAGAGACCCTTTCCCCAAACCACACTATATAGTCTTGCTTTATTTCCAGATAGTTTTCGTTCCAAATGTAACAGATGAGTTTTCTCTCCAGAACCTGATCCAGTAGGTCAATTCATACGGGAAAAAACACCACTGAAAACCACAAATTGCCTTTGCTCCCTGCCTCCTCAGCCCTTTGTAACATTTATTGATTTATCATCTTAAAGCTGGAAGGGACCTTATGGATCATGGAGTCCAGCTCCTGTCAAAGAGGCCCAGTGGGGGAATCGAACTCCCAACTTCTGGGAGAGACTGGGGTGAGTTTATGTCCTAACCAAGGGCAAGCCAAGAAAAAAAAATGCAATATGGCTGTGTTTGAAGGTGCACATTTTCATAGAAAGATACACTGGAAGGCAAGCTCGAAGTTGAAAAAAAATTATCAATGGTATTTCTGTCAGTTCCCTTCTCTTTGTTCTCAAAAGGTTAGCCAATTTAAAATCTTCCCAAGCAGCCATAAAATATCACTACCAGTTAATCAGCTGACATTTTATTTAAAAAATGTATTTGTTCCTTTAAAAGGTTAATGTTATTTTAGTAGAAATAATTATAGAAGCTGCAGATGGCAGTGACAGTGTCAGGAAAGATGTCCGCCATTCATTCCCAAAGAAGCTTCTACTACACTGGCACAAGAAATATAGGGAGCGGGGAAGGATTAGGCCACATACTTCAGACTGACCACTTAATGCATCACCAAGGGGAAAGAAAATGCAAGGAAATCTCACACACACAAATTGTATCTTTGCCCAATTCTGTTTGTATAGGATTTCTGTTTACGGATGCACTATGGATGCAGTCAGGCTCCATATCCATGGAATCAGTATTCACAGTTTCATTTATCCACAGTCTGAAAATATTAAAAATATTAAAAGAAAAAAAACGTAGAAATATGTATTTTCATTATGTATTTATCAGAACTGGCCACTAGGGAGAGCCAGAGAATGTGCTATGTATTATTGTCGTTGAAGAATACATAACATGTCCTTTGGCTCCCTCTAATGGCAAGTTCTGGTAATATATGGTGAAAATACTTTTTTCTGGATTTTTTCTCTTTTACCATGTTATGTATAGTGTTTGATATTATCCACAGTTTTCAGCATCTGTGGGGGCTTTGATCCAATGCCCTGCAGATATTGCAATTGTACTCTAACTGCAAAATGGAAATGGAAATGCAGTCTCTGTCTGTAAAAAAGTTACCCATGTGCCTTCGATGATCGCCAGATCAGCAAATCTATTCATGCTCGAAAAGTTGGAATAGTATAAATCTTGACAGCAAAACGCTGCTTATTAAGAAGGTGGTGGCTTAATTCCTGAACGTGCATCAGATAGCACAATCAGGCATGGGCCAGTGAAGGTAACCCAAACCATGTTAATAGCAGCAATTTGTTCATGTGATTCTCTTAAGCAATCATAACTCTGCAATAGGATTTTGGCCAATATATGTGTGGCGAATACTGTATGCATATGAATGAAAAGGTGAGGCAAACAATATAGATTTCCTGTACTATCTCCCAAGCAAAAAAAAATATGATGTGAGCAAGATGCATGCCATTATCTTTGTATTGAGCCAGTGACCCTTTGTAACAGCTAGGACTGGGGACTGGGAGACAGGAATTCAAGGCATAACTTATCATGAAATCAAATTTTCTGCAGGCTGTGTTTTTGTTATATGCCCTGGCTTAGCATGTTTTATTTATTTATTGTTTTTATATGCTCAGTTTTCTCAGTTTTCCTTTTTTCCCCCAAAAAATTGTTGCATTGTGCCTTTTTGTTATTTCTTGGAAGCTGCCCAAACTAAATGGGCGGGGTATCGGTTTAAATAAATAAATAAAAATAATGAAATAAATACTGTTTTATTTGAAATATTTTTAGCCCATCTCTCTCCTTACAAAGAACTCAAGGTGGCTTATGTCATTAAAAGACAAGATGGAAAGTGAAAAACAGTAAGGATACAAATGCTAAAAATAATCAAACAAACACCACATTAAAAGACAGTAAACAAAAGCAGCTCCCGAACACATTCAAAGCAATGAGGCACATAACCATCCATTTAAAAATCCCACTCAGGCAAACAGTCATTAGAGAAAAGGCTGCCCAAATAGAAAGGTCTTTGCCTGCTTGTGGAAGGACAGCAAAGATGGGGCCAGGTGGGCCTCCAGTGGGAGGGAGTTCCGAAGTCTCTGGGATCAGCCACAGAGAAGGCCCTGTCCTGTGTCCCCATCAGACACATCTGTGAAGGTGGCAGGACCAAGAGAAAAGGCCTCCCCTGATGAACTTAACACTTGAGCAGGCTCATCAAGGGATATGCGGTCCTTGAGAGAGCTTGGACTGAAGCCGTTTAAGGCTTTATAAGTTAGAACCAGCATTTTGAATTCTGCATGGGAACAAGTTGGCCGCTGGTGGAGCTGCTGTGAACAACGGAATTATGCATCAAGGCATAGCAGTTCCTTGAAACTTTGGCCAATGCCTTACGGTCTGTGACCATCCTAGCCCAATCTAGTGTTCAGGTGCCAAAATCCTGTTGCTTGGCAAAGTAAATCTGACTGGGACAGGCCCATTAAATGAGTGGGGATTGGGCGAATCATCCCCTCCCTTAAGTTCCACTCCGATGGCCAACTGTAACTCAGTTCAGCACAGTAAATTGCAGTCAGAGTAAGTCCATTGGAATCAATTACGGAGGAGTTGACTCACCCAATCCCTGTTGTACTAATGGGCCTATATAGTGGTGCCTTGCTTAACGATGATAATCCATTCTAGGAAAATCGCCGTTAAGCAAAAACATCGTAAAGCAAAAAAACCCCAAAAACCCAATTGAAACGCATTGAAGCCCGTTCAATGTGTTCCAGTGGAGTAAAAACTCACTGTCCAGCGAAGATCCTCCATAGGGAGGCCATTTTCGCTGCCTGTACAGTAAGGAATCCATCCCTAAACACAGCGGGGAGCCATTTTAATCACCCAGTGGCCATTTTGAAACTGCCGATCAGCTGTGCAGAAAACGTCATTTTGCCAAGAATCGGTTCCCGAAGCAGGGAACCGATCATTGCAAAGCGAAATTTCCCCATTCAGACCATCGTTTTGCGATCACAATTGTGATCGCAAAAAGATTGTTGTTAAGCGGTTTCGTGGTAATGCGGGGCAATCGTAAAGCAAGGCACCACTGTACTAGTGAGATTGATGACTCTGGGCTATCATTTTGGACCGTTGTCTTGCTTGCGACTGGTGCAGGGTGGAAGAGTTGACCTTGAGTGTAGGTGAACTGGCAGGCTCCCGCTCCCTCTTCCCCAACTCCGCCTTGCCAATTCCTTCAAGGTCGTTTTTCTTGCCCAAGGAATAAGTTCTCGAATGGCACGGAGGACCGAGTTTGATGATTTGTCCTCTCCACTTCCTGACAGGAGACAGATTGTGTTTCAAGGCCATCAATGCCTATTGACATAATGGCATCTTCTTAATGTCTCACTCAGCCCGATCAATACACTACCTGTAACCAGACACGTCTGACTGGGTGAGGGCTAATGCAGTTCTCACTTTGCGCTAGGAAAAAGGACTTTTCCCCCCTCCCTCGGTAGCAGGTTAGGGACAAGCCAGGGCCATGCATCACTATTTAGATGGGCAGATGACTTATCGGTCTGAACCCCTGTTTCGACTGGCGGTTAGAGCACAATGCTTAATTGCCGTAATGCATTAAAAGGCAATTCCATCATACTGCCGCATTAAGGAAAATGCAGTTCTGCCATCAACGCCGACTGCCAATCAGAAATGCTCAATGATGGGTAATTTAAACAGGCCCGTGTTTTATGATGCCGTCCATTAAGATGTCATTAAAAACTATAATAAAGAGAGGTTGGTGTAGGCTTGCTCTAATTAATGAGTAGACGTCCTAGGATCTCCGGGTGGAGGGACGAAGCCTGACAGAGGTTCCTCTAAACAATTTTCCTCTGTCGTTGCATCTCAGTTTTGCAACCCTCTCTTTTAGATGGATGGAGAAGGATGTTCTTACTTTGTTTGGAAATGAGAGACTTCTCCTTGATCATGAGAACAGCAAAGGATTTCCAGATAAAAGTTTTGAATGGGAGAGAATGATATTTTTTTTTGTACAAAATGGCTTATGTTAGCGTAAAATTGCTGAACTTGCCCCAAACTAGGCTGTTTGCTGACTTGATTAAGAATTTGAAGCACTGAATGGTTTATTTGTGTCTTTCCTTGCTTGCTTGCAGTCTCTCCCTCTCTTTCTGTGTGTCTGTCTGTATGTATGTTTTGCTTCTCAGAAGGATGCAAAAAACATTGAGGTATTTTGCACAAATTACACATCCCTTGAGGGGGTTCTTTGCCTCGCTCCCAGCTAAATGTGAGTAATCTCGGAGGGCTTGAAAAACGCTTGCTCACATATCTCTTTGTATTGAATCCATCAAAATTAATGAGAACCATTTCAATGCATTCCAGTGGGGAACCGTGTTTCGCAAGACAATGTTTTCCCAAGACAACGATTTTCACGGAACGAATTAACATCGTCTTGAGAGGCACCACTGTATGGGCATTTCCAGGGTGTATTTACCAGAACTGGTCACTAGAGGGGGCTAGAGACCACACAATGTATCATGTTTGATACTTGTGTGTTTTTCAGTTTAGGGGGCCTTGGAACCAATCCGCCATGAATACTGCAGTCCTACTGTACTGTTTTTATTTTTTTTCCACCCTTACGCTATTCTTCCTATAAATTTTTTTTCCAAAAATTTGAATGTCAGTTTTACCAATATATTTGTATGTAAAGAGAAATATAAAGCACATAAAGCCGATCAGAAGATACAAAGAACAATGAAGTAAGTTAAACAAATACTGCAAATTCTGCTGGTTCTTTGCTCTTATCAGCCAGTGCTTCAATTTTGGCCACATCAAGAGATGTTTTCTCCCCTGGATTTTGGAATTAAGATGCAAAATGCAATGACGGGTTTGTGGGTTTTCCATAATCAGGACTGGAGAGCCACGTCAGCAGCATCTTCTTCCCTGAGGCCTTGGGGATCAAAATGGGTGGCCCTGGTAACAGGTCCTTCTGATGCTACTGAAGGTCAGGCATGAGCTTAGGTGGGACAGAAGCAACGTCCCCCCCCCAATTTCCACTACTGCTGGGTGGGTCCCCTGCTCCATTCACATGGGTTTCCGACCATGACCTGAAGCAAATCGGTGACGGCACCAGCTCAGTTGAGTGGGACCGACGGAGTGCTGTGCAGGTATGCAGCTTAGAGGGAATGTTGGACAGAACTGTTTCTGGGCAAGCTGAGGGTGGCCAGGACCATCATCATACAAAAAGCCAGAATAAGTTATCTGTTAACCCAGGGGTCCCAAACCCCCAGTCCGTGGCCCAGTGCCGGTTCGTGGGCTACCTTGAACTGGGCTGCGGACACGGATCTCCACCCCCACTCATGCAGCATGACATGCCCATCTGCAAGCGCGACACACCCACCCGTAAGTGTGACACTCTGCAAGTGTGAAACACGCAGCCGTGAGCATGACATGCCCACCCATGAGTGTTACATGCCCACCTGTAAGTGACACTCCTATCTGTAAGTGTGACACTCCACAAGCATGACACACCCCTCCCCGAGCACAACACACCCACGATAAGTGTGACACGTCCACCCGTGAGCGTTACATGCCCACCCGTAAATGTGACACTCCCACCCCTAAGCATGACACTCCACAAGCATGACGCCCACCTGTGAGCGTGACACACCCACCCCTAAGCGTGACACTCCGCAAGCACGACACTTCCACCCGCGAGTGCAGGAGTGCCCCCGCCCCTCCCGTGCATGGAGCCCACAGCCCCCAACTGGTCCTCGGTCCAAAAACCATTGGGGACTGCTGTGCTAACCAATCACCTGGTCAACCCATAGCGAGGAAAGAGAACTCGGGCACCCGCTGGGAATGGCTGGAGACGGAGGGCCAGGCTTCAAAGCCACCTTGCACAATGAGATCAAACTATTCTCTCTTTCAGCTCCAGTCATGCTGAGATTTTTGTTTCAGAGACCTGTAGAAGCAACAGCACTTCCCTAAGATTTGGGCTGTCACCTTGAGGCCTGGCAAACCTACCTGGGCCAGATCTGGAATATATCTTTTTAATAATAGGCTCTGGAAGCGTTCACCTGCATGAGCCCCCATCTGTGCTGTAAAGTCAAAGCTCAAGTTTACAACTTCAAGGAAGAAGGGGTTCTAACTCACCCACCGCTTAAGTCGCTCCTGCAAGCCTCAAGCATCGATCAAGCCTGCCACCTTCAGCTCAGGTCTTACCATTAAAACAATTTTATTTTTTACCTTCCGCTGTAGTCTTGTTTCCTCACTAACTTTAATCTTTGGAACAGGAAAGTTTACCTCTGGTCATGTAGACCATGCCATCACGTCCTCCCAGCCAGACCGTTCAACTCAGAAAACATCCTGTCTGTCTCAGGGCAAAACCAAGGCTATATACGGTCCTCTTCTGTGGGAAACGTTCTTACAACCTTATTTCCTGGCTCCACATAATTTCTTAAGAGACCTTTATCACTTCCCAAGAGGCATTTCTTCCTCCTGTAGACAACATGCATCCATCTTTGGTAGGAGAAATGGCTCTTACAGCCATGCACCTGTCTCCATCAGTGAAATGCTGGCCAGGACATGCTCTGACACATCCTCCGCTTGCCAACCACATGACATCCGAAGTGCTGGAGGAGAACTTTGGAGATACCTTGGACTGCTAAAAGGACAGACCAGAGGGTTCAAAATCAAATTAACTCCCTTCTTGAGTTTACTATCCCCCAGCCAGCATGATGTGGGGGTGTCACCCCCAGAGTCCTTTCTTAAGTCAACCATTTTAATATTTTGGAAAACCTTGTTTAAACTTGAGGGGTAGGGACATGTATAGGGTAATGGGGTTGTGACAGGATTGCTCTGGAGTTAACCAAAAGTGTGTTACTCCACTTTTAACACACACATACACACACAGAGAGAGAGAGAGAAGGGGAAACCACTTCTGAGTATTCTCTACCTGGAAAACTCTGGAAATGATTTGCTATAGTCAGAACTGACTTGACGGGACATGATTATTAGCATTACGTATGCGTGCACCCTCTTGTCCTATGAGATGGTTATGTACCATAAAAAGGTTGAACCCAAGAATCTCTACTTCCAGGCTGATCACCCTATCTCCTGAATAGGACAAAAGCTGTTCCCACCGCTATACAGCGGTGCCTCGCATTATGATGTTAATTCGTTCCAGCGAAATTGCCGTAGAATGAAAACGTCGTAAAGCGAAAATTAAAAAGCCATTGAAATGCATTAAAACCTGGTTAATGCGTTCCAATCGACTAAGAACTCACCTTCCAGTGAAGATCCTCCATAGGGATGGCCATTTTTGGGTGCCTATGCAGCGAAAAATGGCTCCTAAACACAGTGGGGAGCCATTTTGAGCACCTGGCCATTTTGTAAACCCGACAATCAGCTGTTTTGATCATCGGGAAGCAAAAACCGGTTCCCGAAACAGGGAAATGATCATTGCACATTGAAATTCCCCCTTTCAAAATGTCATTTTGCGATCACTTTTGCGATCGCAAAAACCTCATCGTAATGTGGATTTGTTGTTAAACAGAGCACCCGTCTTGCGAGGCACCACTGTAAATACTCAACTATCCAACAAACAGCAACAGAGCACAGACAGAGTTCTGACTCCTGTCCTCTGAAGATGCCGGCCACAGAGACTGGCGAAACGTCAGGAAGAACAGCCTTCAGAAAAACCCACAACAACCAATCTCTGCTTCCCATTTCCAGCTGCTTCCTCCCTCATTTTACCCATTTTTAAGACATCATCATGTTACAACCCTTACAGCAACCTTGGAAAACAACTCAAGAGCTGTTGTCTGAACTGCAAACGAGGGAGCTTCAGTCTGTAGACGAAAGAAGTAGCATTTTAGCCCTATCTGCTTAACTGAAGATTAAATGCACACTCATTCATTCTTCAAACTATTTCACTTCCAGTCTGTTCCTGTAAGAGGGAATGCAAGGGCATGCCCTTTCTTTCTGGCTTCATACAAAAAACATGACATTCTCATTTTGAGGGATTTTTATTTTGCACCTTGCCGTCTGCCGTTTCAAAAAGATTCCAATATTTTGGTGATATTTTTTATGAAACCAGAGTATGCCATGACTTCTTTTTCTCTTAGATTGCACTTTGCACATCTATAATACTGATTTTAGATGAAAATTAATAATTTACTCATCTTGTTTAATAAAAATAAACAAGAATAAAAATTACAAGAAGCAAAAGTCACATGCATTGTGGTGTATGTATGTGTTCTGCATATTTATGCAGATGTGATTAAAAGACAAGTGGTTTTCCAGTTGCAAATCCGTCATCTGTTTGCAGTCACAATGCCCTTCGGTTCCACTAGCCTGCTAATTTCCTAACCTCTCCAGACACTTCTCTATTTCTTGGCCTCCAAGTAGCCAGTTTCTGAAGGCTTCACGCAGCCGGCTATTCCTTCCACGCAGGACACGGCGCCCGGTAGCATTTAGGCATTTATTAAACAAAATTGTTAATGACAGTTCAGGATGCGAGGCCAACCTGCTCCACGTAGGGACGGAGGAACAAAGTGATTTGCCTGTGAGGGGGAGTGAAGGAGGTCTGAAAGCACATGAAAGCACTCGCTCAGGGTTCACGTTGGCAAAGCGAGCGGGCTGTCAGCCAATATTTGCCCCGTCTTCGCCTCCTGCGTCCCAGACCTGTCAGCTGCGTTCCATCGCGCCAAGATCAGTTGCTAATCACGGCCCGTTTTGCAAAACATAGTGGAAGCTTATTCGCCTTTATGGAGAGGCATGCAAGCAAAAGATCACAGCTCCGCCACGAGGACTCAAAGTGGAAATCGCATCCGATAAGACACACCGAGTCAAAGTGTCTCAATCCAAAAAACCCTCTGTTAAAAGTCGGCTGGAAATCGCTATTAATGGATCAATCCCATTCCAAAAGTGGGCCGGGTGAGCATCTGTGCCAAGAACAGGCCTGCTGGCTCAGACAGAAGTCTGTCTGGTTCGGTATTGTGTTTCCATTTGTAGGCAGCCAGAGGCTATTGGTAAGGTCACAATCATGGTGTGGAAGCAATAGGGTTCCCCTGTGGCTTTTTCTCTAAGACTTTGTGTGCGTGTTTGGTTACACTGTGGCCAGTCATAGGATCGTAGAATAATTGAGTTGGAAGGGGTCTGCAAGGCCATTGCGTCCAACCCAGTGATCAAGGTAGGAATCCAAAGCAAAGTAGATCTGACAGGTGGTGGTCCCATTATCTCTTGAATGCCTCCAGCGTTGGAGCGCTCAACGCCTCCCGAGATTATGGGTTCCATTGTCGTACTGCTCTAACAGTTAGGAAGATTCAGCCAAGGACCACATCTGATCTCCCGCATGTCTTCACACAGTCCTCAATATCTGCACCTCTACATCTCCTTTTTTTTTAAAAGAATATGATGGACTGTGCTACATAATGTTCACTTTCAGGTGTGGTCACATGTTTAAATTAAAAAAACCCAGTTTTTTTTTAAAATCAGGTTTGGCATGTTTGAAATCCATTTTTAAAAAATCCCAACTACAGGACACACAGGGGAGGAGAGGGGGGTTTACCCAAGGAGCATGAGATATTTTATTCAATTGTGAGAGTGTTTTTTATTTTATGTCACTTGTGAAATCAATTTATTTGGAATGGTTTGGGCATATGTCGGTGTAAATGGTGTCGGTAGGGTTGGTTAAGTAACGAATGCCAGGATCATGGTTGCGGGCTGCAGGGAAACCTTGCAGCCTGATCTGTTTTTATTGTATTTTATTTTTTCTATCTGTCATACTGAACATGCTAAATTGCAAGAAATTAAATGTGTGTGTGTGTGCGTGTAGGGACAAGAAGCAGTGAGTGGCAGCCAGTGTGAAGACAAGGGGAACATTATAAAGCCTCAAATGCAATGATTCTAAAAGACCATAGAACTTCCTTGAGTGATGTACAACACAGTTTAAAAACACATTAAAAGGTTGCCCAAGAAGTTGTACACACTGATCCAAAACCCACATGACTTGAAACCAACTTTCAAACTCCCCGATCCATCTCCTGATTCATTTTCATATGGGAATCACACCCTCAGCTTCTTTTAGGCCTATCTTTCTTCCCAGATTAAAAGTGATCCTTGACTTTTGGTTTGGATATACCGCACCCACCAGGAGCTTCAAATAGGTCCATGGGGTGAAATGTCAAACACATTCCATAGAGGAGAATAACTGCCATTTGGTTTTTGCTTTTTTAAATATAGGATGTGGCAAGGTGAGGGATATTTACAAGAGAGCAAGTGAGAGCTGGAGCATAAAGAAGGTTGACCGCCCAAGAATTGTTGCTTTTGAATTGTGGTGCTGGAGGAGACTCTTGAGAGTCTCATGGACTGCAGGGAGAACAAACCTATCTGTTCTGAAGTAAATCAACCCTGAGTGCTCACTGGAAGGACAGATCCTGACGCTGAGGCGCCATCTCATGAGAAGAGAAGACTCCCTAGAAAAGACCCTGATGTTGGGAAAGTGTGAAGGCAAGAGGAGAAGGGGACGACAGAGGATGAGATAGTTGGACAGTGTCATCAAAGCGACCAACATGAATCTGACCCAACTCTGGGAGGCAGTGGAAGACAGGAGGGCCTGGCGTGCTCTGGTTCGTGGGGTGACAAAGAGTCGGACATGACTTAATGACTAAACAACAGCAAGGGGGCTGAGGCAGGCCTCCAAAACCCAGGGAGAGGTCCCTGTGGAATTTCTCCACCTCTCTTTGTTTTGGTATTCAGGGGTATTCATGGAGACTTGCCTTATCGTTCATAATAAGCAGTCAGCAACGTGGTTGGACCTTATTATTTCCATTTAAGTAGAACTGTGTGAGCCTATTTGATTGTAGTTTATTGCTGCATCAACCATTGCAACTTTGCCTCTCTCTCAGTTGGCAGTAACATGTAACCTGAAAACCACACGGAGAGAGAGGAGTTGAAAAACAGCATCATGGTCTGAAAATACAGTAATGGGATTTAAAACCCATCAGACGTAACTGCGGAAAGCTTTCAAAAGAAGTAAAACTTACATCAGTTCTGAAAAGTCAAGAGATAAGTTGACATGTCTTGTTTTGGGGAGAACAGCAGAAGAGGGGTTGTTGCTTCGTATCCTTTTCTCAGGGTAAATGTTCTACCTACTGGTATGAAAGCCTAGCAGGAAGGGACCCTGTGGGATCATCGAGTCCAGCTCCTGCCAAGGAGGCACCTCTGGGGAATTGAACTCCCAACCGCTGGCTCCACAGCCGGAAACCTAATCCCCAGAGTTATCCAGCAGTTCATGTTCAGTATTTGTGAAATACCTAGTTTATTGTCAGCATATGTATAATAGGACAACGCTCTGGAAGTCTATTACCAGTGAATACAATATTATTGTATTTTTTGGGGTATCTCACTTCACTCTGTTCATACCTCCACAGCCATGTACAATGGACAGCTCCCTCTTTCTCTCTCTGAGCTCCATTTTGACATCTGTAACTCTGAGAAACAGGACTAAAACCCAGAAAAGCTTATATCCAAATAAAGTTTCAGACTGGTTGTCCTAAAGGTACCTCAAGGCCCTCTTTTTCTTTCATTCTAACCTTCTTGGTTGGTTGGTTGGTTGGTTGGTTGGTTGGTTGGTTGGTTGGTTGGTTGGTTGGTTGGTTGGTTGGTTGGTTGGTTGGTTGGTTGGTTGGTTGGTTGGTTGGTTGGTTGGTTGGTTGGTTGGTTGGTTGGTAGGAAGGAAGGAAGGAAAGCAGGTAGGTAGGTAGGTAGGTAGGTAGGTAGGTAGGTAGGTAGGTAGGTAGGTAGATTGATTGATTGATTGATTGATTGATTGATTGATTGATTGATTGATTGATTGATTGATTGATTGATTGATTGATTGATTGATTGATTGATTGATTATGCTTTCTTTAACTAAGGGGATCCAGGCCTGATAGAAATTGGCCTGGAAACACAGAAATCCAAATCTGAGTTGCGATAGGTATAAATGTCCAAATTCATATCACCACATCTCTTGACAAGTCCAATTTGGCAAAACACTACTTCCCTGGTTTCAAATAGTCTTTAGAATCCAAATTGCCAGTCTTGCCCCTCTTGTGAATTACACTCTGTTCTGTCTTTAAGAACACCCTTAGCAAAAAAGCTCATTCTAAAGTTACTACAAGTGCTGGCATTTTCTTTTCTGGCTGATGTGATAAAGGTTAATCCTATTAAAATTTCAGGAATTTGATTGAATGGAAAGTGGGATCATAACCACACTGTAAAAGTCAGAATTGACAAGACCTGGGGACCCTCCTACAGATAAATAACATGAAATGCGACAAAAATGTTAAAAATTGCCTTTATACTATACCATGGATTCTCAGCTCCACGGTATGGCATGAAACTGTGCACTCTTAACACAGGCTGCTATGTTTTTTAAAAAAGAAAAGAAACGGAAGCCCTTAAAATGTGGATTTATTGTAGGATGGTTAGAATTTCTTGGGTCTAGAGGGTGGCGATGAAGAAGTTCTAAAACTACCAAGAAATTATAAAACACATGAAATCATAGAATCATAAAATCATGAAGTTGAAAGGGACCTGCATGGCCATCAAGTCCAACCCCCTGCTCGATGCAGGAATACAAATCAAAGGATACCTGCCAGGAGGTTTAAATTTCTCTTGAAGGCCTCCAGTGTTGGAGCACTCACCACCTCCCCTTGAAGTCATGGGTTCCACTGTTGTACTACTCTAACAGTTAGGATGTTTTTCCTGATATTCAATTGAAATCTGGTTTCCTGTAGCTTGAGCCCATTGTTGTCTGTCCTGCAAAATGCAGAAAGAGCTGGAATACCCCAGTCATTGAATCAGAAATGGGCAGTGCAGATTGTTACAGTTGATCATTCAAGGTACAAAATAAAGGGAGGGAGGGAGGGAGGAAGCAAGCAAGGAAGGAAAAGAGGGGGGAGGAAGGAAGGAAGGAAGGAAGGAAGGAAGGAAGGAAGGAAGGAAGGAAGGAAGGAAGGAAGGAAGGAAGGAAGGAAGGAAGGAAGGAAGGAAGGAAGGAAGGAAGGAAGGAAGGAAGGAAGGAAGGAAGGAAGGAAGGAAGGAAGGAAGGAGCTGATGATGGGTGGAAGGAAGGAAGGAGCTGATGATGGGTGGAAGGAAGGAAGGAAGGAAGGAAGGAAGGAAGGAAGGAAGGAAGGAAGGAAGGAAGGAAGGAAGGAAGGAAGGAAGGAAGGAAGGAAGGAAGGAAGGAAGGAAGGAAGGAAGGAAGGAAGGAAGGAAGGAAGGAAGGAAGTATTAGCTGAAGAGCCTTAGGGACTGATTTGGCTCACTGGAACTTCACCATTTAGAGCTATGAATCCAAGGTCAGTAAAGATCCAAAAAGATAAACTGGCGTCTAGCAGCTGACTTAGAACTAGTGCGGACCAGGGGAATCTGACTGTTTAATTAAAACAAAGCATCGCGAAGGCCCGCGGTGGGTGTTGACGCGATGTGATTTCTGCCCAGTGCTCTGAAGTGCTCTGGAGGAAGAGAGGTGGCCTTGAAAATATCACACCCTGCTCTCTGTTGCCTCTGCACCAAATTCCTATGGCCACCACTGCTCAAGGTGAACTGTCCTTTCAGATGCTAAGTGGTGAGATATGAAGCATACGTGTAGGAAACAATTGCTGTAATGCACAGAAATCTGGGTAGCCTACATAGGCCTTTTGCTTTAAACCCCCACGTCCCCTAGGAGCCTCATGCGTGGAACAGGGAGTATTCTCTGGAGGAGTTACAGCGGTTCCTTTAAAAGCGCAGCTGCTTTTCCTCCTGAAATGAAAGCAGAGCAAGACCAAGTTAAATCCTTTTGGATCACTGCTCCCTAACCAGCTGTAAGATGAGATCTGGCTGTCACACTCTGAAGGAGAGAACTGCCACGAAGACCGATGGATGGCCTTTGCTCCATGCAGTGAACGGGAGAGAGTTAGAATGGATGAGAAACTACCGGGCGGAACCAAATAACCAAGAGAGAACTGCGGGGTGGAAGAGTGGCTGTCTGGCAAAGGGAGAGTTCTAGCGCCCAGCCAGGTCCTTTCCAAGGATCTGTAACCATAGCCTGCTTTGGCTGGCCCTCCAGATGAGGCTGGACTCTGGTCCCAATTCAGCAGTCTGAACCTGTGCATTCAGCCTCAAGCTGCACAGTCCACACAAACCAAGGTTGGACACGTCAACTTGCTTCTAGGTCTGAAACTTCCCCTTCTGTTTCTGGTGTTCAAGCCGAAGGGGTCCTTGGTTATACACCAAAAACACATGCATAGCACAGCACCATCATCAGAAAGCAATATCAGGCTCCAATGTCATTCATTCATTCATTCATTCATTCATTCATTCATTCATTCATTCATTCATTCATTCATTCATTCATTCATTCATTCATTCATTCATTCATTCATTCATACCCCAATTTTCTCCTTTAAATGGACCTAAGGCTAAGATCATGGCCACTGGTCCCATCACCTCCTGGCAAATAGAAGGGGAAGATATAGAAGTAGTGACAGGTTTTACTTTCATGGGCTCCATGATCACTGCAGATGGGGACAGCAGCCTCGAAATTAAAAGATGCCTGCTTCTTGGGAGGAAAGCAATGACAAACTAAGACAGCATCTTAAAAAGCAGAGACATCACCTTGCCGACAAAGGTCCACATAGTCAAAGCTATGGTTTTTCCTGTTGTGATGTATGGAAGTGAGAGCTGGACCATAAAGAAGGCTGACCACCGAAGAATGGATGCTTTTGAACTGTGGTGCTGAAGGAGGCTCTTGAGAGTTCCCTGGACTGTGAAGAGAACAAACCTACCCATTTTGAAGGAAATCAACCCTGAGTGCTCCCTGGAAGGACAGATCCTGAAACCGAGGCTCCAATACTTTGGCCATCTCATGAGAAGAGAAGACTCCCTGGAAAAGACCCTGATGTTGAGAAAGTGTGAAGGCAAGAGGAGAAGGGGACGACAGAGGATGAGATGGATGGACAGTGTCATCAAAGCTCACCAACATGAATTTGACACAACTCTGGGGGACAGTTGGTCCAACTGCTCTGACGTGCTCTGGTCCATGGGGTCATGAAGAGTCAGACACTAATAAACAACTAAACAACAACAAAGGCAGCTTACATCGTTAAAAGATGGCATTCAAAGCTAACAACAGTGAGAATGCAAATATAAAAAAGGACTGAACAAATCCCATGCAAAAAAACATAAGCAACCCCCCAAACACATTCAAAGCAGGGAGACACAACCATCCATTAAAAAAACCCAATCCCAGCAGCCAGTCACTGCAGAAGGACAGCCAAGATGGTTTTTCTGCGCACAAAACATCTAAATTGGAGATGGACACCAAGTGCTGGTTTGTTTGTTTTTTGGCAAACCGAAGTTTGTCACTTCCCAGCCCTGTCACCTCTAAAGGGCGCCCACTCAGAGGCAGCGTGTGGAGGAGGCGGGGCTGGGAATCCAGGGTGGCTGCCAGAGGAGGCGGGGCTGAAAAACAAACTAGCAGGAAGGGTCACACCTGGTGGTTCCTGCCCATCTCTAATCCAGAGCTAAGCTTGAAAAATTAAAAGTTACTTCTGGAGGGGGTGGGTGGGATGGCACACTTGAGCCATCCTTAGCTGAAGAGTTGTGGGATGATACTCTGTGATCCATAGCATCATCCCGTCACAGTTCAACTGTGGATAGATTCAGCATGTTATTATTTTCATTCTCATTCTTCTTCAAAATAACTTTTCAACCTTTATCATGACTCGGATGTATTCATAATTCAGGATATGTTTTAAAATTCATTTCTCTGCCTTTTTTAAAAAAAAAAATCCCTTTTATCACTGCCCATTATTAAAAGAATAACTCAGTATGATGTTGGCTGGTTCTTTTAATTTACTTTTTAAAGTTGATTCTCTCTTTTTTTTAAACACATGTTAGAAAGCATAAAAGTGGCCCAAAATAACTCAACACTCCCCCAAAGGATGGTGGAAAAGCAAAAAGGAAATTTGCTGAGTATCCCAGTGCTCTTCGAAATTTTTATTAATGGATGACGGAGTGCAGGGAATGCTTATCAAATTTGTGCATGACACAAAATTGGCTGGAATAGCTAATACCTTAGACCACTGGTTCTTAACCTTGGGTTACTCAGGAGTTTTGGACTGCAACTCCCAGAAGCCTTCACCACCAACTGTGCTGGCTGGGGTTTCTGGGAGTTGCAGTTCAAAAACATCCGAGTAACAAAGGTTAAGAACCACTGCCTTAGACGACAAGACCAAAATTCATAAAGATCTTGATAGGCTTGAGCCCTGCGCTCAAAACAACAGAAGGAAACAACACAGGTAAGTGCAATGTTATAGATAAGTGCAAACCTAAGGAAGACGCAAGGAAAAAGTTACAAGACATTTGGCTCGGTAATACTGCAAGTGAAAAGGGATTGGAATTCAACAGGGATAAATACAAAGTACTGCAACTGGGAAAAATAAACCAAACACAAAGTTACAAGATGGGGGAGACCTGGCTCAGCAAAACTACAAGCCAGAAGGGCCTTGGAATCATCATAGATCACAAACTGAATATGAGCCAAACAGTGTGATGCGTCTGCAAAAACAGTAAATGCAATTTTAGGCTGCATTAATATAGTAGGGGTAAAATACAGTCTCCAAATCCTGTGAGGTACTAGCCAATCTCTATTTTTCACAGGTTGAGTATTGTGTCCAGTCCTGGACACCACACTTCAAAAAGGATGTCAACAAACCGGAGGAAGGTCAGAGGAGGGCAACAAGGATGATGGAAACCAAGCTCTATGAGGAAGGACAGAAAGAGCTGGGCAGGTTTAGCCTTAAGAAAAGAAGACTATGGGGAGATAGGATAGTGCTTTTCAAAGACTTGAAAGGTAATCCTACAGAGGAGGGGCAGGATCTGTTCTTGATCATCCCAGAGTGAAGGACCCACAATAATGGGCTCAAGTTAAAGGAAGCCAGATTTCTATTGAATATCAGGAAAAACTTCCAAACTGTTAGAGCAGTACATCAATGGAACCCACGACCTCAAGAGGAGGTGGGGGTGCTCCAACACTGGAGCCATTCAAGAAAACATTTGACAACCCTCTGTCAGATGTGCTTTGACTTTGATTCCTGCCTTGAGCAGGAGTCAGACTCAATGTCTGTACATCTTTCTGTTCCGTGTCCACCTGATCAAATGCTACAAGCATGCTAAATGTGGAAAGTCCCCATGGAAACGTAGCTCAGCTTCTCCCTCTGAATGTCTCCAGTTCCCCTAAGATTCCCTTCCATCATCCGTTCAGCTTTGGTCTCTAAGCCTTGCTACACTCCAGCACTGCCAACCACAGGGATGTAGTCTGATCAGCCACAATATTAAAACCACCTGCCTGATATCATGTAGGGCCCCCTCGTGTTGCCAAAACAGCTTCAATGCATTGAGTCATTGACTTCACAAGACCTCTGAATGTGTTCCATGGGATCTGGCACCCAGATATCAGCAGTAGAACCGTTAAGTCCTGCCAGTTGTGAGGTAGGGCCTCCACGGATCCGTGGCACATCTTACAGACAGATTGAGATCTTTGGAATTTGGAAGCCAAGTTTCAAGGCAACACCTTGAACAGTTTGTCATGTTCCTCAAAACATTCCCGAACAATTTCTGTCATGTGGCAGGTTGCATGACCCTGCTGAAAGAGGCCACTGCCATCAGAGGTGTATGTGGTCTGCAACCATCTCTAGTGGTACATGTTAAAATAGCATCCACATGAAGACCAGGACCTAAGGTCTCCCAACAGAACATTGCTCGGAGCATAACACTCTGCCTCTGCCAGCCTGCCTTCTTTCCCTAGCGCGTCCTGCTGCCATCTCTTCCTGATCACGCACATGCCATCCACCAGATCTCAAAGAAAACATGACTCATCATATCTAGCAACCTTCTTCCATTGTTCCATGCTCCAGTTCTGATGCTCATGTCCCTCTTGTAGGCACTTCCAGAGGTGGGCAGGGGTCCCCAAAGGCCGTCTGACTGGTCTGCCGCTACGCAGCCCCATGCACAGCAAATTGTGTGTCCCGACACCTTTCTATCATGCCCAGCATTTAGTTACTTCAACCATTTGAGCTACTAGAGCTCTTCCATGTGATCAGACCGGGCGGGTTAGCCTTCACTCTCCACATCCATCCATAAGCCTCGGGCTTAGGTTCACAGTGCCCTTCCTTGCACCACTTTGATAGGACCCAACCACTGCGTACGGGGAACACATGACACGATTTGCCGTTTTGGAGAAGCTAGGCCCTCGTCAAAGTCACTCTGATCTTCTCGCTTGCCTGTATTTCCTGCTTCCAACACATGAAATTCAGGAACCGACCCTTCAGTCGCTGCCTAGCATATCTCACCCCTTGGCAGGTGTCATTGCTAGGATATAATCAATGCCATTCACTTCGCCTGTCAGTGGTTTTAACGCTGTGGCTGATCACTGTAGCGACTTGACCGTTTTAATTGCATCCAGTTTCAAGACAGAGCCAGACCTTGCTGACAAGATTGCTGAGTTCGATCCGCCATAGCAGGAGATGGAAGTTGATCCGGGCGCTCCGGCTAAGCAAGAAGGGGGTTCCATTTCTGCCAAGCGATTCATCTTCTGTCAGCAAGTCCCAGCGGCGTGGGATCAATAGAAAGTCTCATTTCTCCATCCTCTTCATTAACCAGCTCCCAGGGGGTACCTCAAGATGAACTCTGCAGTGCTCGAGACTTTGTGCACGCGGTGGCACTTTCTTTTGCTTCGCCCTGCAGAGGCGACCGTCTCCCCTCCGCTCCCCACACTGGGGCAGCTAGCTTCAAATGGTAGAGCTGCTGATGCTCCAAGATGTGACCATTTGTGTTTTGTTGGTGTCCACCTCAGTTGGTGTCAGTTTCCAAAACAGGCAGACAAGATCCTGAGGATGTAAATTTTGTTGAAGTTATTGCAACCTCAGATGCTGCCTCTAGTAGACGTGTCTGGGAGGGATTCTTCTGTCCTGGGAGTGACTGTCAATCACTAACCAATAGTTCCTTCCCTGCCTCTAATTTTAAGAGAGCTCCACCTCTCTGCTTTAGAGCCTTTCTCCCCTTCTCCTTAGTCTGTGGGGAGCAGTTAGTCTGTTGAGACCTGCTGTTGAAAGCAGTCATGTTTTGTCAGTTTGTTGTTTTATCTGTTCACTGTAAGTAAATGAAAGCCTTTATTCTTTCTATTATTAATGTCTCACATTCCTTGAGACTCCAAGTGCCAGTTAATGAAAAAGAAAAGGGGTGGATGACTCTGGGGAACATGCGGGTTAAACCGCAGAAGCCTCTGTGCTGCAAGGTCGAAAGACCAGCCGTCATAAGACCAAATCCACACGATGGAGTGAGCCCCCCCCCCCCCGGTCGCTTGTCCCAGCTCCTGCCAACCTAGCCGTTCAAAAGCACGTAAAAATGCGAGTAGATAAATAGGGACCACCTCGGTGGGAAGGTCACAACGTTCCGTGTCTAGTCACACTTGGCACGTGACCATGGAAACTGTCTTCAGACAAACGCTGGCTCTACGGTTTGGAAACAGGGATGAGCACCACACTCTAGAGTTGGACACGACTGGACTAAATGTCAAGGGGAACCTTTACCTTTACCAAATGAGAAAACAGATCTTCTTGCAATGAGAAAACTAGGTTCTTTTTCTTTTTTGATGCCAATGATCCAGGGTTTTTTTAGGTGACATTTTGGGATGGGGTTCAATAGACAGCCTACTTTTGCTCAAAAGGGAATAATTGCTTTTCACTGATTTATTCAATTGCTGTTTTATTGATTATAGGGGTTTTGTTTCTTGCCGTATTTACGATTTGTTTTTGCTTTATGTTCGTTTAACTCTGGACGTAAGCCACCTAGTGTACTGTTGATCACTAATTGGTGCTGTATGCAAGTTTGAATGAATGAATGAATGAATGAATGAATGAATGAATACAGTGGTGCCCCGCATAGTGACGTTAATCCGTTCTGGATTAATCATCGCTATGCAAAAACATCGCTAAACAGAACGTAAAAAGCCATAGGAATGCATTAAACTTCGTTTAATGCGTTCCTATGGCTACAAAACTCACCGTTCAGCGATGTTCCTCCACAGTGCCGCCATTTTTGCGCCCTCAGTAAGCGAGGGCAGGGCGCAAAAACACTTGCAGTGGCCATTTTGAGCACCCGGCGGCCATTTTGGAACTGCCGATCAGCTGTTTAAAAAACCATCGCAATGCGATGTTTTGCCTTTACAGAACATCGCAATGTGATCGCATTAGTGATCTAAAAAATTAGATCACTATGCTAATTCGTCATTAAACGGTGCGCTCGTTATGCGAGGCACCACTGTAAATAAATAAATAAATAAATAAATAAATAAATAAATAAATAAATAAATAAATAAATAAATAAATAAATAAATAAATACCACAGATCTTGGGGTCCAAGATCTACTGGAAATTGACTTTTGCTTAAGCAGTCCCTTGCAAGCCAGCAAACCTTAAGGTTATGAAAGTTCACAGAGTCCAGCTTTGGTGGAGAAACTGAACATGTCTCGCTTGGCCACAGACATAGATGGAGAGGGTTAGATGCCTAGGCCTTAGAAATTCCAGGGCTGTGGAGATAACATCTCAATGCTTTGCCATCCCATGATTTCCACCCTTCTGCACAAAGCACAAAGAAGGCTGACTATTTGTTTGTTTGTTTATTTATTTCCTCTGAAAGGCACCTTTATCTCTGAGGCCCCTGCAACTTGGCAGAAGACGTTCCCGGGTTCCTAGCGAAAGATCCATTTAAATGCTAATGTTGACTTTTTGCCGGCCTTGGAGGGAAAATGTTTTCTAATGACATGGCCAACAGCCTCCCCCCCCCCATTTTTTTTAAATTAATAATAATGATCTCCCAGGAAGATGGGCATTGTCTGTTGCCCCCATGAAAATATTCAGTTCCAAAGCCATAATTTAATGGGGTGGAGGGGGGGTGTCGCGGGATGACCCAAAACTGCAAATGGAAGCCAGAGAAAGGGGATGAAAACAGAATGGAAGATGGCCAGGGTGCAGTTTTTATATCTGATGGAATCTCCGCTCGGCTCTAGGAGACCAGCCTGCCCCTTGCTATTGTTATTATGTGCAGTCAAGTCGCCTCTGACTTATGGCAGCCCCGTGAATGAGCCATCTCCGGAACACCCTGTCCTCCATGCACCCCTGCTCCGCTCTTGCAACCTCAATCCTGTGGCTTCCTTGAGGGAATGAGTCCATCTCGTATTTGCACTTCCTCTTTTCCTGCTGCCTCCTCAGCATGTCACAGAGGACGAAGGAAAGCCTTCTGCGTCACCAGCACAGACTTCAGGTTCCACTCCAGACCTAGCAACCTTTTTAGCCAGCCTAGAAGGCTTCAATGTTAGACCTCTTCTACTCGTGTGGCTGTTGCAGGTTCTGGCTGGTTCTGGGTTGGCAGGAGGAGACCGTTATGGCTTGGTGTCCAATCTCCATTAGGCCACGCAGTTCCCCTTGCATGTGTCACAGTGTCTCAGCCTGACTTACCCCTCAGGAGTCTGGCTTACCAAACAGGGCTGTTTTGGGGGGGGGGGGCGAAGTGGGGAGTGGAGCATTATGCACACATATACAGATGGGCGCACATTTTCTGAGCAGCTGTCGAAGGACTTTATCCACTTATATAGAAAGGAAACAGAAGGCTGCTAGATTATTTGCATTTAATTGTGTTTTCAGCCTGCAGCTCACAGGGTTTTGTAAACCACACAACCTTTTTCTTGATTACTACCTTACCACCTTTTCTCCCCGCAGAGTTCCTGTGCTTTGAGCAAGTGCAGGAGAAGCAGCACTTCAACAGGTAGAGCCTCTCCCAGCAACGGGGACCCTACAAAGCTCAGTATCCTGCTTGCAGCATCTAAAATTGCCCACGGGTGCTTATTTTATTGTCCGCGGGCGTAAATCTGTGGAAGTCTTGGCTGTTAGCAATTGAGGAGCCACACACGTCGCTAGTGAGTTGCCTTGGTGGGCAGGAAGGATGGGATTTCCACAATTTTGGAAAGCGGGGAGCTTTCTCTTGGAACAGGAAGTCGAGTGGAGCTAGGCCTAGCTAGGCTTCAAAGCCTTCAAATATAGGCCTTCCTCCCAGGTGAGCTAAAATGAGTGTTCTGTGAGGTGTCTATCTGTCAGCTAGAACTCCCAGAATGGAAGATGATGGGATCTGTAGTCCAAAAAAATGCAAATAAATAAATAAATCCCACCCTTAATAGACAGAGAAGCAACTGGAGCTGTTTCCCCCCTCTTGTCTTCTCTAGATCTGTGTTCCGATTGCTACTCTTAGGCTCTTTTGCTCTTCCTCGGAAGTTACTTCTCGATTCTTCCTGCTCCTCATTAGAGAAAGGCAGATTCATGCAGCTTCTCCCAAGCTTTGGGGGGATTTTGCAACCCACATTAGAGCTCCTTCTGCTGTACGATCTCCAAATGAACTTCCTGAAGCCACACATGTATAAGATTTCTATTTTTATGTAATTACAAGTTTCCACAGTAATTGCTCCAGCTTCGATGAGTAAGCCGAGCATTAGCTTGCTTCCCTCTGCTAGCATAGTATGTGGGATGGTCGCCTTCTCCCCCAAAAAAGAGCCCCACCATTGAGTGGAAAGGACATTCCATAAGCGGAGCCCTTCTGCTAGCAGAAGGCAGATCCTGGATCCGTCCCAACATCTTACATCAGATCCCTGTCTTTTTTTTCCACCACCCACAAGTACCCTCACTCAGAAAGCTGCTGCCATTTCTTCTTCGTTTCTTTCCCCAGCTTTCCCCTGGCAGTTTTAAATTGGATCCCTGCCTGTTTTAAACTTAATTTCGTTGCCATGGAGACAACGATTTCGTGAAGGTGGAGCTTACGGACATTCATAATGTGAAATATATTTTAAAAATCAATCAATTCTCACCACCCACACGGAGCAATCAAATCTGACTATTGACAACTCGCTCGTTGTCAGATTTTTGCTCCTGAAAAAAAAGAAAGTTGTCTTAATCACTCATCTAAGGACTTCTCCTTAGGAGAGAATTTGTAATGTGCAAATCCTTTGTCCTGCAATTAAGAACTGAAAGCAAAAATCTGATAAATCTCATGGAACTAAAGCATTCTAAGCAGTTTCATCATTGATAAAGCCACTCGTACAGTTGATTTTAGTTCCCACAGAGTAACATTTTCTCCGTATTTCCTGGTTTCAAAATCTTCATACATAGAAGTGGCCGTCACTTCTATGACTACAACTTCCATCATCCTTATGCAGTACAGCCAGTGTTTGTGCTGGCTGGCAGATGAGAAACTCCGAATTCAGGGAGGTTGCTCCGCCATCTCCTGGATGTACCCGGATCGCTAGAACCCCTATTCAAGAACAAATCTCAGAACAAGATGCGATCTTAGATCCTTTCCCCTCTGCCTCAGGAAAACTTGAAGGAGACAAAAGCATGTCTACAAAAGAACTGCAGAACTTTAGGGGTGAAAAAGGAAATGAAATTGTGAAAGAGTTTCCAAACCTTGATTCACTCGTCAGTCCTAATGGAGCATGCAGCCAAGAGATCAGAGGAGGACTGAGACTCAGAAGGACAGCAATGAAAGAAATAGAGAAGATCATCAAGTGTCAGGATGTGTCCCTGGAGATCAAGATCACCCACACTCTTGTATTTCCAGTCACCATGTGTGGGCTTGAAAGCTGGACCATGAAGAAAGCGGATAGGAAATAAAATTGATGTGTTTGAAATGTGGGGCTGGAGGAGAGTTTTTCACCTACTCTGGACTGCTAGGAAGATGAAGCAGTGGGTCCTCAAGAAGCCTGAACTCTATCTGGAGGCAAAGATGTCCCACTTCGGGCACATCCTGAGAAGGCAGGATTCTCTGGAAAAAAAGACAATGATACTGGGAAAAGAGGAAGACCAAATATGAGCAGGATTAACTCCCTAATTCTGACTTGAGTTTGATTGTTGCGGGTTTTTCAGGCTCTTTGGCCGTGTCCTGTAGGTTGTTCTTCTTGATGTTTCGCCAGTCTCTGTGGCCGGCATCTTCAGAGGACAGGAGTCGGAACTCTGTCTGTGCTCTGTTGCTGTTTGTTGGATAGTGGAGTATTTCTACCTCTGGGAACAGCTTTTGTCCTTTTCAGGAGATTGGGTGATTATGGTGATCAGCATGTTTTTGTTGTGGATGTATTGTTGTGATAAGGGGGAGACCTGAGTTTGCATGAGCTGAGCAAAGTTGCTTCTGACAGGACCCCCTGGAGGTCACCCATTCATAGGATCATCATAAGTTGGAGGCAACTGAAAGCAAGTAACAACAACAACAACAACAACCTGGACTTCATTTTGCCATTGGTTACTTCTCTTGATAATGTCAATGGGCGAGGGCGACTCAGAATGGATTATCGTCAAGATGTTGCTATCAGCATTCGTGAGTCCTGGCAAAACATTTGCAACTTTGAGATGTTTGCAAGGGAGCTTTGCAAACTCCAGATGGTTTCTCGAGGAGGATTGCTTGTCTGCTCCTCCCAGCTGTGGCAAAATGAATCTGATCTTCATCCAGCACAGCACATTCCCAAGCCTCCCATTAGCAGAGAATCCACAGAATTTAGATGGCATTGAATGATTCTCCCTGGACAACTACAGACAATGTCCCAAAATTTCAGCCACTCGCCACGCACAGGTTGTTTGTTTACAAATAGAGGTGGGCACGAGAACCACTGTTTCGTCAGTTTGTGACAGTTTCTTTTTTGGCTGAACAGGTATTCAGTGCCTCCCCAGCCCTTGCCTCTTCCAGCAGGCACCCACTCAGAGAAAGTGAACAGAGGAGGCAGGGTAGGGAAGCTGGGACATTGCTTCTGAATAGGTGCCCATCAGAGGAGGCTGGACTGGGCATGCCGAACTCCTGTTTGGACGGGGGGAAAAAGGCACGAATCGCCGAACCGGTGGTTCGCGCCCAACTCTACTTTCAAATAAGCCAGAAAGCAGCCAGGACAAAATTCCACCCCACAGCCTCGATTGCATTTTGCCACTGGGGTTCTTTTTGTCATAGTTAGTGAAAAAAAAATTCCATGCTGTTCTTTCTCAAGCTATGATGGAGTTCTGATCACAATTAAGTTCTGATTGTCAGTAGGAAAGGTAGGAACGGGGAGGGAATACTGGAATTCCCAGGGGATTCAAAAATGCCAGGTCTATACATGAAGTGCTCTAATCCTAGCCCCACGGCAAGCTTGGTAGCTGCTGCAGGTGTCATGTCATTACAGCTTGGTAGCGGCTGCAGGTGTAATGTTAGGCCTGTCTAGCTATGCAACAGGATTTCAGCCATTGGAACCAAGGAGGGGAAGAAAATGCAGGTGGAAATGGAAATAATGGAATAAAACACAATGCATAATTTTATTGTGAGCTGCCCTGAGTAGACATGGTCTAGAAGGGCGGGATAAAAATCTAAATAAATAAATAAATAAATAAATAAATAAATAAATAAATAAATAAATAAATAAATAAATAAAATTGAGATGGGGGATCCAATTTCTGCCTAAGTCTATTCAAAGTTCTTATCGGCATGAAACATATTGTACAACCCAGTCAATGCACTTTTTTTAAAAAAAAATGGGTAGATGCAAGTTGAAAAATGATGATGCTGGAAACCAACACCTGGAAGAAATGAGGTTGCTCGTGGAGCCCTGATTGCTACAGATCTCAGTGACTGCTGCCCTCTGCTGGTGCTCCCCAGAACTGCTCCTGTCTATTTCCTCACTCTCAGAAAACATTGGTTTCCACTCTCATCTACAAGCAACAGAGCCTGTTGTTAACACTCCACGTGCATATTGAAAACGGAGACCCGTTTAATAACCCTTCGTGCTTCTAACTCATGCGAAGTTTCCCAGTGGCTGGACAGAACAAAACCCATAATCTGCCCTGGGAAATGGGCCCTGAATTACAAGGAAGTGGTACATAATCACCATTGGCTGGATGGGTAGTTTATAGAGATTGGCACGAATCAGAAAAAAATGGTGATTTATTTTGATTTACGATTTGTCAAGGTTAACCAATCACGAATTACGAATTTATTTATTTTTTGATGAATTGACAAATGGATTCATCATTTTTTTAAAATTTTAAAGTCCTATAAAATGGCCTCCCCAATTGCCCAGATTTAGAGGGATGCTTTCTCTGACCTTCTTCTATAAACCCCGCATGTTTGGTGAAGTTTGGGTTTTGGGCATCAGAATTATACAACTACAAGGAGGCCCCCACCAGAAAAGTCTCCCCCCTGGCATCTAAAGACACTACAATCACAGAAAAGATTCCCCTGACTCTCCTCTACCATCCCTCCAAGTTTGGTGAAGATTGAGTTTCAGATGTCCATGTTATATATCCACAAAATGAATCCACCCAGGAAAATGCCCTTTAGCAGCTGTTTTCGGGAAATCCAATCTTCACCAAACTTAGAGGGATGGTAGAGGAGAGTCAGGAGAAACTTCTCTGTGATTTCAGTACAGTGGTGCCTCACTTAACGATTGCCCCACATTACGACGAATCCGCTTTACGACTATCTTTTTGTGATCGCAATTGTGATCGCAAAACAATGGTCTAAATGGGGGAATTTCACTTTGTGATGATTGGTTCCCTGCTTTGGGAACCGATTTTCACTTTACGACAATCCAAAACAGCTGATCGTTGGGTTTTCAAAATGGCCACTGGGTGCTCAAAATGGCTCCCCACTGTGTTTAGGGACGGATTCCTCGCTATACAGGCAGCGAAAATGGCCGCCGTATGGAGGATCTTCGCTGGACGGTGAGTTGTTACCCCATTGGAACACATTGAACGGGTTTTAATGCGTTTCAATGGGGTTTTTAATTTTGCTTTACAATGTTTTCGCTTAATGGTGATTTTCCTGGAACGGATTATCGTCATTAAGCGAGGCACCAGTGTATCTGTAGGTACCTGGGGGGTTTTCATTTTATAGCCAAATGAATTGACAAATCAAAAAAAATTCATTCATTCATTCATATTAGTTAGGGGTAATGATTTGTATGAATAGAAATAAACACATTATACGAATTTGGTGATTTGTTTTTAAGTCACGCCTATCTCTAGTAGTTTATTATATTTTCCTACTTGTCAGTTACATTTTTTATCCTTCTTTACACCTGAAGAGATGAAGCTGATATACAAGGCTTCTCTCCTCCCCTGTTCATCCTCCCAACACCCCTGTGAGGAACGGTGAGCAGAGAGGATGTGGGTGGTTCAAAGTTCCTCAGTGAGTCTTATGTTTCAATGGCGATCGGATCCTGGATTCCCTGGAATGTACATTCCTTTTATCGCACAGGAAGGAGGTCCTCAGAAATATTCACCTCAGCTTTGAGAGTTGCAGAGGACGCTTGAGCTTAGCTTCTAGTGTCCACTCAAAAAATAAGGCATACTAAGGAAAAGTTGGAGGCAGCAGGAAAAGAGGAAGACTTCACATTAGATGGATCACCTCAAGACAGGAAACCACAGCCTTTCATGTTCAAGGCTAAACCCAGGCAGAAAATGATAAGACCTTGTGGAGGTCCTTAATTCATAAGAGTAAGGGACAAATAGATTCAGCAAACAGAACACAGACATGAAGAAGAGGAAAAAATCACATCCTGTAACGTATATACAATAGGACCACCTAATCTGCGGGGGTCAGTATCCACTGATTCACTTGTACACGGTTGGAAAAAATTAAAGATATTAAAAGAAAATTTCTAGAAATATAGATTCCTAAAGATGAAGGTACTAGAGCTGGCCACCAGAGGGAGCCAGAGGCCATGTTATGTATAGCAGTTGTTGTTTAGTCGTGTCCGACTCTTGGTGACCCCATGGACCAGAGCATGCCAGGCCCTCCTGTCTTCCACGGCCTCCCGGAGTTTGGTCAAATTCATTTTGGTAAACTTTGGTCACACTGTCCAGCCATCTCGTCCTCTGTCGTCCCCTTCTCCTCTTGCCTTCACACTTTCCCAACATCAGGGTATTTTCCAAGGAGTCTTCTTTTCTCATGAGAATAGCAGTTGCTAGAGAAATATATTCCCTCATTGTCATTACCAGAATTGGTCAGTAGAGGGAGCCAGAGACCATATTATGTACAACAGTCACTATTAAAATAGCATTCACAATAATCCCCATTTTTCAGCATCCATGGGGGGGCAGTCTTGGAAATGATCCCCCACAGATACTGGGGTGCTACTATATTTCCATTATGAGCACTTATGCAAACAGACAGACAAGCAGACAGATATGCACTCAATGCATCTTGTAATTTGTACCCCCGGTCTGGCACTCTAATCATACTGTCTACTGGGCAATTCTGTACAGCTCTAGAGACTTAGTCTGTGCTTATGAAACTCCACACACTCCCTCACTGCAACCTTTAGATCTGTTATCAAACCACCTCCTATGTCTTCACTTATTCTTTTGCCCATTGCTTGGGGCTGATATCTTCCGAATCAGCTTGAACATTAATGGGATGTTTGCACTCCCTTAAAGTTGAAAAATCAAGAGTTATTCAGCAGTCAAAAGCCATTACGAGCCTCGGGACCTTTGTGGCATCCGAGATTAAGCCCATCACTCATTTCCTTCCAACACTTCAAGAAGCCAAAAATAGCAACTCCAGAAAAATGTTGCTCAGCTATAGCCCTCCCCAGTTGGTACATTACAGGGGAGATGGGCAGACAGGCTCTGAGTAGGAGCAATAGATAATGTGACAGTTCTGCCTGGAGATTTCAGATGGTGAATGTCTTAAGTCTTTTTCCTACACTCTGAGCAGTCATTCACACCAATACATCTGGTGAGGACTCCCAGCTTCGCAGGAACTCTGTAATCAGAATCTAATGCAAATGAGTTGTAGAAGCGTTCCGGGAAATAAATACCAAGAAGCAATTGATACACTTTGAGGTCCACAGAGGAACTGCCGTGAGCTTCCCCTGCATCAAAATATCAGAAGCAATTACAATTTGAAGGGGAAAAGTCCGAAGACCTTTGGGATGGCAGTAGCTAGACATGCTCTTTTCCTGTAGTGCGGAGACCAGAAATCTTCCCTGGCCTTGTCCTTGCTAGGAACTGCAAAATTATTCCGTTCTGCAAAAGAGCAAAACATTTTTGTGTTGTTCTTGTTAAAGAAAAAAGTGAATTTGTGTGTGTGTGTGTGTGTGTGCGCAAAGTAAACAAAATTGTGCAAAGAGAGTAGAATGAACCACAAGATACCAGATGCTCCAGGATTAGAAGCCATGGATGGTTTGTTTGCATCTTTAAAAAAATCAATCAGTTGTTTCTTGCTTGTTGTGTGCTTTGCGTATCAGAGCAAAAAGCAATAATACCGGGCACAAACATTTAGTGAAAATTAAAGAGGCTGTGAGATGTACAGGGTGGTTAGCCCCTGTTTCAGTCTGCTGTCTCTCCTCATAACCACTGCAGGATATGAGACCACAAGGATACCCACAGAGGTGGGGATTCAGGAGTTGAAGATTGAAAGTCCCGTTGAAAACAACATTAAAAACCTCACCCACTGTGTGCGAAAGGAGGATCTGAGGGGAGGGGAACTGGACAAGCAGAGGGAGACAAAAGGGGAAGTAAGAGGGGAAAATAAAGAGCCAGAGGGAGAGAAGGCCCAGAAAGAGGTGCTGGAGAGAATAAGGAGAAAGAGCCACTGGGAGAGGGGAAATGAGCTCCAGCAATCCAGACGTATCCACAAGGACTACAAGAGACTAAGAGAAAGCAGCTGTCACACAGACATCGGAGCCCTTCCAGAGACAACTGCAGAAAGGCCTTCTGATACAACTTCTAGCTCTCTGGTCCCATCATGGGAGAAACCAGAAGGACAAGTCCTCTCATTTACTTGCATCTATCTTTAGGCTAATGGGATGTGGTGGCACTGTGGGTTAAACCACAAAAGCCACCGGGCTGCAAGGTCAAATCCACGCAAAGGAGTGAGCTCCCGTCACTTGTCCCAGTTCCTGCCAACCAAGCAGTTTGAAAGTGTGAGGCTCCCAAGGTGGAAGCCTTGGTAGGAGTGCCGCAGCTCCCGAAGAGTAGCAGCCAGACTCAAACAACTCCCCCACCATCCCCACCGCGACGGGAAGAGAGAGGTGTGGAAACCCCTGATTGGGAGACAGAATGCGGCGGAACCCTCACCCTGAACAAGGGGGTAGATACCCGAGATCTAGAGGAGGCTGTGAAAGGGTTAAAATTCACCCGCGAACCGGGGCAGGTTCAGGCGGGAAAAAGAGGGGAGGAGATAGAGGCAGGGATGGGAGATATAAGGGGGAGAGCCAGGGATATTCCAGGCGGTTGGGAGTGGGTTTGGATGGAGGATCCCTGGACCCACAAATGGGAGCAAGTCCGGATCCCTCATGAGGAGGCCGAGAAGCGTCGGCAGCTGGGGTTGAAGCCTCGCCCTTCCTATTGGGGAGAAACGGAGGCTAAGGAGTGGCGAAGGAAGCTGAGGGAGGAACGAGAGGCGGTAGCCCGGGAGTTAGAGCGCAAACGGCAATGGCATATCGCCGAGTTGAAGAAGCTGGGGGGTTACCCGGCCCATGGGGCGTCGAAGGAGGAGAAGGATCCTCCTGGGACGGATGGAGCGGCGATGAGGAGACCCTACCGTTGATCTCACTAGAGGAAGAATTGAACCCTGGACTAGGACCGGTGCCGCCTTCAACAGGTCCTTGGAATCCAGCGAACACCAACCCCTTTGTACATAGTTTGTGGACTCCTTCTAAGCCTAACCCCGGTCTTCAGACCTCCCTTAACCCGTTCATGGGGGTAGTCCCTGATGATGTTAATGTCGAAATAAATACTGTTCCGTTTGATGTTACTTCTGCGCCTCACCTGTTTATTGAAGAGAAGACAGCCCACACCAGAGAACCCTCACATATTGGCGCCCAACGCGGAGGGCTGTCATCTCCTCCTAAAGAGACGGATGGCTGGATACGGCAAATAACGGAAGGCCAAGAGGCGCTGATGCGACAACTGGCAGACCAGCAGAAACTAATCATAGATCAACTGAGCAGAACGCAAATAGGACTATCCACCAAAGTAATGCCTATGGAAGGAAGAGGGGCTATCGCGCATCGCCCGCCAATTAAACTCCAAAAGATGGGCCCGCAAGACGATCCGGCGGCATTTCTGAATATATTCGAACGAGTGGCGACGTCAGCACAGTGGCCAAAGGACCAGTGGGCCCTTATCGTGACCCCCTACTTAACAGGCTTACCCCAGGAAATAGTGGATACGTTAGACCCGGAAGATGCAGGCGACTACGAAAAGGTCAAGACAGCAATCCTCAACACGTTGAACCTAAATGAGGAAGCTTACCGCAGGAGATTTAGGGAGCTAAGGTTGAAGCCGGGCATACACCCACGAACGGTAGCGCAAAAGATGAGAGTGAACGCCACACGGTGGGTGCAACCTAAAGGAAAAACGGCAGAACAGGTGCTAGAGCTAATGATACTCGAGCAATTGGTGTCAACGCTTAGCCCAGGACCCAGGAACTGGGTGGTGAAACATAAGCCAACGTCGGTAGAGGGCGCGGTTACCTTACTAGAAGACTATCTAGGAGCGGAAGATCCATGGTCGAACCGCCCTGCGGCAGGGGGAGAGAAACCCCGGAGTAAAGACAAGATGGCGGAGACAACGAACGCGGGAGCGCCACGAGGAAACCAGATGTCGACCCCCAAAAAGCAAGGCCCCGACCGCATTGAGTACGTAAACACGACGGGATCCCGGATTCCCCGCCCGACGATCACCACCGACCCAGCGAAAAGCAAGCTGGCGCCCACTTGGAACCAAGGGAAAGAAAAGATGACCGCGTGCTTCGGCTGCGGCCAATTCGGCCATATCCGGAAGTTCTGCCCGGCCGAAGAATATGCCTGGGCCAACATTTATGCAAACGTCGCTAAGGTGGGTGAGAAGTTTCATCCCGGGTGGGTAGTGACAGCAGAGGTCAACGGCCAGAGAAAACGGGCCTTGATAGATACGGGGTGCACCCGGTCGCTCGTGAGAGAGCTAGAGGGACCGAGACTGGGAGAGACAGTAGTGGTAAGGTGCATCCATGGGGACGCCAAAGAATACGATACCGCCCGGGCAAACGTGACTATCGGGTCTCAGGAGGCCACACTGGAGGTGGGAGTAGTGCCCGGCCTAACCCGAGAGATGCTGTTGGGCAGGGACTGGCCAGGCCTAGAGGATTTGGCACGACGTGCAGAAGATGGATTGATTGGCGAAAAAGGAGAGGGAGAAGGGGAAGGAGAAGTTATGCAGTTGTCCCGAGATCAATTAAGGGGCCTGCAGCAAGATGATCCATCCCTGAAACCTTGTTTCCAGAAGGCAATCCCAGAAGGGGAGACCCCGATGAATGGGGAAGGATTTGAGGTGCGCCAGGGGCTGCTATACCAAATACGCCGGGGGGAGCAGGGTGAGGAGTCAGCCCTGGTGGTACCGGACCACTTAAGGGGATGGGTGATGCATTGGGCACACGATTTGCCAGTAGCTGGGCATTTGGCAACGCAGAAAACTTTGGCGCGTATACGGCAAAGGTTTTTTTGGCCAGAGATGGTGAAGCACATTGAAGACTACTGTAAATCGTGCCCAGAGTGCCAATTGACTCAACCCAAGACAGGTCCTGGGGCAGGATTAATACCCATGCCGCTGGTGGATAGGCCGTTCGACCGCATTGCCATGGACATTGTAGGGCCCTTAACTAAGTCAGAAGGGGGGCATCAATATGTGTTGGTGATCATTGACTATGCTACACGATATCCAGAGGCCCTCCCCTTGAGATCAACCACGGCGAAAGTACTGGCTAAGGAACTCTTGGGGGTATTCTCGCGAGTGGGGTTTCCGAGGGAGGTGCTAACGGACCAAGGGACCAACTTCATGAGTTTGACGTTCAAACAAATGTGGGATCTCTTGGGGGTCAAACCCCTCTGAACTTCTATTTATCATCCACAAGCCAACGGCTTAGTGGAAAGGTTCAATCGAACCCTGAAGGGGATGTTGAGGAAGGTGGCGATGGAACACCCCAAAAAGTGGCATTTGTTTGTTAACCCTTTAATGTTTGCAGTGAGGGAAGCCCCTCAGTCATCGACGGGTTTCTCACCATTCAAACTGCTGTATGGAAGAAAACCAAGGGGAATACTGGACCTAATACGGGAAAGGTGGGAGGAAGGAGAAGATGCATCACGGAATGCCCTACAGCAAATAGTAGAGATGAGGAACAATTTGAAATTAGCCTGGGAGGTGGCGCAGGAGAATCTTGTTCAAATACAGGGGAAACAGAAGGAACGTTACGATAGGAAAGTGAAACCCAGGGAATTTGAGCCAGGGCAGAGGGTACTGGTGTTGTTGCCAACTGAAACTTCAAAATTCTTGGCTAAATGGCACGGACCTTATGAAGTACTAAGACGGGTTACTGAGGTGGACTATGAAGTCGAAACCCCTGATAGAAAAAGGAAAAAACAGGTTTTTCACGTAAATCTACTAAAAGCGTGGGTAGACCGTGAATGCTTCTTCGATGGTGAGGCTGATGATGAATTGGGGCCAGAAGTTGGGGAGATGCGGGAGGAAGAAGACATAACCGTGGGTGAATGTCTGAACCCCACCCAAAGGGGACAAGCCCTTTCCTTGAAGTCGGAGTTCCCCCAGGTCTTCTCCAAGATCCCGGGCCAAACGAATCTAGTCGAACACGCCATTGAAACGGACCCAGGGGTGGTGGTGAGGGAGAATGGAAGGACGTGGCCTCATCATGTGAAAGCCCTAATGGAGAAAGAGGTAGAGGACATGTTGAGCATTGGGGTGATTGAACCCGCCAAAGGCCCATGGCGCAGTTTCCCAGTCATTGTACCCAAGCCGGATGGGTCCTTAAGGTTCTGCGTGGACTTTCGGAAGGTTAACGCTGTCTCAAAGTTTGATGCCTATCCCATGCCAAAAGTAGGGGATTTGCTGGATAAATTGGGGAACGCACGCTACCTGAGCTCAATCGATCTAACTAAGGGGTATTGGCAGATTCCCGTGAGAGCTCAGGATCGGGAAAAAACAGCATTCTGCACACCCAAAGGGCTCTTCCAATTTGTCAAAATGCCATTTGGACTACACGGGGCAGCTGCCACCTTTCAGAGGCTCATGGATAAGTTGCTAGAGTCACAGGGAGAATGGGCTGCGGCCTACATTGATGACATTATTGTTTACAGTGCTAGTTGGGAAGAGCATCTCTCGCACCTGAGGAGGGTGCTTCGAGAATTAAAGAAGGCTGGATTAACCGTCAACCCCAAAAAGTGCCGGATAGGGTTAGATAAAGTAGAGTATTTAGGCTTTAAAGTCGGTCAAGGGGAAATTCAACCCCAAGAAGAGAAAGTAACTAAAATTTCCAAATGGTATAGACCGAGGACCAAAAAGGAGGTGCAGCAGTTTTTAGGCCTAATTGGTTATTATAGGCAATTTATACCGCGGTTCGCCTCTATAGCGGCACCCCTCACGGACCTAACCAGGAAGAGAGCCTCGGTTAGGGTTAAATGGGGACCAGCCCAGGAACAGGCCTTTGAAACACTGAAAGGGATAATTTGCGAGTTGCCCATCCGATTTTCCCCAGATTTCTCTTGCCCTTTTGTGTTGTTCACGGATGCCTCTGATAGGGGTCTCGGGGCGGTGCTGTCCCAAGTGAGGAATGGGGGTGAATATCCCATTTTGTACTTAAGCCGGAAACTGAAACCCCGGGAGGAAAAGTATGCAGTTATAGAGAAGGAGGCTTTGGCTATAAGGTGGGCCACTCACGCCTTGAAATACTATCTACAAGGGGCCCCATTCACCTTGGTAACAGATCACGCCCCCCTCCAATGGTTAAACCGCATGAAAGAAACGAACCCCAGATTGACCCGATGGTACTTGGCGTTACAGCCATACTCGTTCACTGTCCAATACCGCAAGGGTAGAGAGCACTCTAACGTAGATTATTTCTCCCGGCAGGGTCCGTGGGCGCGGAGCGAGGAGGAGCGTGCGGCACTCTCGGATGGGGGGGTATGTGAGGCTCCCAAGGTGGAAGCCTTGGTAGGAGTGCCGCAGCTCCCGAAGAGTAGCAGCCAGACTCAAACAACTCCCCCACCATCCCCACCGCGACGGGAAGAGAGAGGTGTGGAAACCCCTGATTGGGAGACAGAATGCGGCGGAACCCTCACCCTGAACAAGGGGGTAGATACCCGAGATCTAGAGGAGGCTGTGAAAGGGTTAAAATTCACCTGCGAACCAGGGCAGGTTCAGGCGGGAAAAAGAGGGGAGGAGATAGAGGCAGGGATGGGAGATATAAGGGGGAGAGCCAGGGATATTCCAGGCGGTTGGGAGTGGGTTTGGATGGAGGATCCCTGGACCCACAAATGGGAGCAAGTCCGGATCCCTCATGAGGAGGCCGAGAAGCGTCGGCAGCTGGGGTTGAAGCCTCGCCCTTCCTATTGGGGAGAAACGGAGGCTAAGGAGTGGCGAAGGAAGCTGAGGGAGGAACGAGAGGCGGTAGCCCGGGAGTTAGAGCGCAAACGGCAATGGCATATCGCCGAGTTGAAGAAGCTGGGGGGTTACCCGGCCCATGGGGCGTCGAAGGAGGAGAAGGATCCTCCTGGGACGGATGGAGCGGCGATGAGGAGACCCTACCGTTGATCTCACTAGAGGAAGAATTGAACCCTGGACTAGGACCGGTGCCGCCTTCAACAGGTCCTTGGAATCCAGCGAACACCAACCCCTTTGTACATAGTTTGTGGACTCCTTCTAAGCCTAACCCCGGTCTTCAGACCTCCCTTAACCCGTTCATGGGGGTAGTCCCTGATGATGTTAATGTCGAAATAAATACTGTTCCGTTTGATGTTACTTCTGCGCCTCGCCTGTTTATTGAAGAGAAGACAGCCCACACCAGAGAACCCTCACAGAAAGCATGTAAAAAGGCGAGTAGATAAATACATACCACCATCATGGTGGGAAGGTCACGGCATTCCGTGCCTAGTCGTGCTGGCCACGTGACCACGGAAATGGTCTTTGGACAAACGCTGGCTCTACGGCTTGGAGACGGGGATGAGCACCGCACCCTGGAGTCGGACATGATTAGACTAAATGTCAAGGGGAACTTTTACCTTTACCTCTTTTTAAGCTGATGGGATAGCTCAATGAGTTAGGCATCTTGCTACAGAGTCAGAGATTAAGAGTTGAATTCCTGCCTGTGCCTTCTGGGGGTAGAGCCAGCCTGGGTGGCCCTGGGCAAGCTGCACAGTCCCAGGCTCTCCCCCCCCCCTTCAAAGAAGGGAACTGCACACCTGTCTATTCTCTACCTGGAAAAAAACATGGAAAGGATCACCATAAGTTGGAATCAACTTGGCGACATGCAGTTATTACTCTTGTGGTTTATTTTAGGGCTTTAAGACCTTACCATTGAGCTATTTCTCTTTGTATATTAAAGTTCTCTCTCTTTTTTTAGTGATGGTAGGGACTAAGAAACTGTGTTGAGGCTTTTTTTACAAGCGCCTTGTGACTTGCCACCTGGCGGCACATGTGCCTCAGGGGGCAGAGATTTATGTTGTCTCCGATTTGACCCATGTTTATACTGTTGCTGTTTTTATTACCCAATGTAAAATTTAAAACTCTTGCAAAATTAATTGTGTTTGCAATATTTATTCGGAAAGATAGCCCCCGCAGAAACTGAGGAAATGGTACACGCCTGCGGCACAGCAGCCGTCAAGAGAAACTGAAACAGTCCAAAGTGGAAGAACCTCAGGGCTTCGAAAAGTCACTTTTGTTGAAGTTTTTGCAACCTCACGTTCTGCCTTTAGAAGGTTTAGCTGGGAGTGGCTGTCAATCACTAACAGCACTAACCAATAGTTCCTTTCCTGCCTCTGAATTCAGAGAGAGTCCCACCTCTCTGTTAACAGCCTTTCCCCCTCTCTGCTGTTGGCAGTCAGCAAATCTACTGATGCCTGCTGTTGAAGGTACAGTCATGCCCCACTTAACGATTGCCCCATATAACGACGAATCCACTTTATGACGATGTTTTTGCAATCACAATTACGATTGCAAAATGATATTTTAAATGGTTTTTTTCGCCTTGCAAAGATCAGTTCCCTGCTTCGGGAAACAATTCTTTGCGTTATGATGATCAAAACAGCTGATTGTCGGGTTTTCAAAATGGCCACCAGGTGCTCAAAATGGCTCCCCGTGTGTTTTTGGATGGATTCCTCACTCTACAGGCACCAAAAATGTCCGCCTCTATAGAGGATCTTTGCTGGATGGTGAGTTTTAAGCCCATTGGAACGCATTGAACGGTTTTCAATGCATTTCAATGGGCTTTTTAATTTCGCTTTACGACATTTTCGCTCTACAGCGATTTCATTGGAACGAATTAATGTCATTAAGCGAGGCACCACTGTAGTCGTGTTTTTACTTTGCTGTTATCTGTTCACGGTAAGTCATGAAGTTCTTTATGCTCCCTCTTACTAATGTCTCAGAGTCGGTTAACGAGACTTCTGCTAGAGGGATTGGACGAAAAGATGCAAAACTCTGCAATAACTTTTTTGGATCACCATTCTATCTCACCCATAGCCAGCATGGCCACTGGTGCAGGAGTCCTAAAATGTAACTTTGGGAGGCTCTGTAGAAACCGGATCTGGGTTGATTGCATAGCTTGTGTAATAAGGATGTGCTGCTTCTTGCAAGGAGCTGCATTTGGGCCCAGCTGAGGAGGGAAAACCGCAGGATGCAGGGAAAAGAGGGAAGGTGGGCCTTCTCCGGGCAGTGACCTAGAGGGGCTTTGTCAGCCGTCTCCATCGGAAGGCTGCATGGAGCACGTCAAGACGTCCAGCCTCCCTGTGGTCTCTTGAAAGGAAGCACCATCTGCTAGGCAGAAGGCAGCTCATTCACACGCCAGGGAAGGGGTTCAGAGGGAGGAGGGAGGAAAGGTCAACTGCGCCTCCTCCAGGCTGGAAGTCAAGAGACGTCACAGCTGGCACCGTAGGGCATTGACATCTTTTGTTCTTTTGATTGTTGGTGTTTATAAATATTAGATGCCGCCACGCAAAGGAGAGAAACTGCTCACGGCTGGGCGGTACAGGGGAAAATGTGTGGGAGAGGATGGGGCCGCGTCGGCTCCAAAGAGCCGGTCGCTCGGACGTCGAGGGACCTCTTCTAACCTTATCATGAGAGCGCGGCGAGATCCGGTTGGTCATTTTCGGCTGCTTGCCACAAGCTTCGCTGGGCCAAGGCCGGCCGAGCACGTCGATCCTGTAAACCGTTATTCTTTCTGACAACGGCGATGGCAAAGAGCAGTAAACAAGGCACTTTGGCCATCACCGGACCGGGCTTGTCTTTCTCAGCCGCTGGGCAAACGGTCCCTCCTGAACCGCCGTGCTGGCACGCCTTCTGTGAACGGCATGCATTTAGCTTTCCCCTGTCTTTTGGCTGTCAATTTGAAAGAGCAAGCCTCGGAAACGACGTCTCCTTTTCTAACTTCCTCCAGACCCATCGGCACGCCAGAGAAACAAACAAGTGTCCTTCCTAAAGGGTGGATCAACTTGTTTATTGAAATATCTTTTTAAATTGATATAAGGGTTTGACTCTTCTGCCTGATTCCCTTTTCCACATTCATTTGGAGCTTTAAAAAAACATGCGGTGAAACTCATATTTAAATATATATTTCAATATATCTGTGAAGATTCTCAGTCCTCTCAGTGAGGTTACCTGGAGGTTGAGTCGTGGCAACTGGCCTTCTCTCTTCTTAGGTTGAAATATTTCGCTGCTCATCCAAGCAGCTTCTTCAGTCCGAGGAGAGTTGATAGGAGACCCCGATGTCTCCTCCAAATTTCAATATACATTTTGAAGTACACTGGTCCAAATCTTGTTGTGAGTTGTGTTGTTGAGACGTACCGGCCACATGAGAAGGAAATCAAGCAAGGACCCCTAAATCAATGGCTATTTGTTGCTGTGAGTTACATCATTTCTCTTCTGCCTAGCCTCTAGTGGGAGGGAGTTCCAAAGTCTTGGAGCAGCGACAGAGAAAGCCCTCTTCCATGTCCCCATCAAACACACCTGTGAAGGTGGCGGAACCAACCCTCTCCTGATGATTTTACCAATGGCATTTAATTTTTCAGGAAAATGAACATTTGAACTTGCAGATGGAAGAGGATTGCAGCCAATTTTTTAAAAAGTTGAGAATTGATTTGGGACCTTCAGGAATTGTGAGAAGTTTGAATACGTGCATTCATTCAGGAGGTTCAGACAAGCTCAGTTTTTCTTGGAATTTACCCAAGCAGAATTGCAAGCAATGTCAAAAAGGATGTGGGGTAGAACTCTCTGACTGAAACCAACTATGCAGCCTCAGAGCTTCTGCCCTAACATCCTCTCAGGCCTTGTGTATCATCCTAAAAAAACACCTCCTTAAGTGTTGACTACTCAGGCTCTCATATTTTGGACACATTGCAAGAAGATGGAAATAAGGAGGAATTTCCTGATTGTAAGAAAACCACAAAGCAGTGGAACAACTTGCCTCCCGGTGGCTGGAGGTTTTCAACAAAAGATTGGACAGCTATCTGTTCAGGAGGGTATGAGGTCCTGGATAGGAGGAGGTCTCCTGCCTTGGGCAGGGGGTTGGACTAGAAGACCTCCCAGGTCCCTTCCAACCCTACGACGACTCAGTGATTCTAAGACAAGACCCAATGAAAAAGACAATAATACTAGGAAAAACTGAAGGCAGCAGAGAAAGAAGATGACTGATCATGAGATGGAATGGCTCCATAAAGGAAGGCACAGCCTTAAGTTTAGAAGATCTGAGCAGAGTTGATAATGATTTCAAAAGGTCAATAATTTACAAGATTGTTGTAGGTTGTAAGACACTCGATGGTGCATAACAATATTTGTGTCGTCACCAACTTCCTCAATAATCAACATGAGCTGATGTGAAGTTCATCTATTGGTTGGTCAGATGACTTGTTTCATATTAAGGAGTTTCCCTCTGAACAAATGGAGCTCTTGTAAATCTTAACAGAACTTGCATTAGTTAAAGTAACCGTGGGAAACCTATCAGCTTTAAGAGGACCTGAGAAACAGAGACAGAAGTCTCAGGCTAATGCCTTCATCATAACAGCAGGAGAGCCCTCTGCCCAAGGGAAATTAACTTTGAATGATGTTAAAACCCATAGCAAAAGAAAAATATTTTGAAATAGCCCCAATCAGTAAGAAAAAAAATATCTAAATATAACAGTCTTAATTTTCCAGGCTGAACTAAATCCGAAACTGAAACCAAACCAAAATGGAAAACCACACCTAGTAATAAAAGTTCATTTAATCTGAGTTCTAATAGGTCGTTTAAGTTTTGGGGAGAAAAGGGATGAGAAGCAGAAGGCATGCCTTTTGAGGCTGAAAAAGAGGTTATTTGTGGGGAAGAAAGCTTGACGTTGAAGCCCAGGGTTTGCTTTCGAAAAAGGACAGTGAACGATGGAGGTAAAATTTAGGAGCCCCCTAGAATAGTGCCTACAAGGAGAACTTACTACAGAAAGGTAAATAAATCATGGTGTTAGAACTAATCATTACAATAATGAGCAGTAATTATCATTATGACATACCTGGAGTTGGTCTATTAATTCTTAAATGAAAATGTGAGGTACCCATTAAAAAGGGACCTTGTAGACTTCGTTCCTCTCGCACCTTCGAAAAGTTCCTTTTTTGGGGGGAGGACTATGACATCCAAACTCAAGGGTCAGAATGGCAGTCCTGGCTGAAGGATTCTGAGAGGTGTAGTCTCAAAAAGTAATTTTTCCCAGCGTTAAGCTGGTCTATAGGATAAATGTATGGATGTGAGAGCTGGACCATAAAGAAGGCTGACCGCCAAAGAATTGATGCTTTTGAATTGTGGTGCTGGAGGAGGCTCTTGAGAGTCCCCTGGACTGCAAGGAGAACAAACCTATCCATTTTGAAGGAAATCAACCCTGAGTGCTCCCTGGAAGGACAGATCCTGAAGCTGAGGCTCCAGTACTTTGGCCACCTCATGAGAAGAGAAGACTCCCTGGAAAAGACCCTGATGTTGGGAAAGAGTGAAGGCAAGAGGAGAAGGGGACGACAGAGGGTGAGATGGTTGGACAGTGTCTGCGAAGCAACCAACATGAAGTTGACCCAACTCCAGGAGGCAGTGGAAGATAGGAGGGCCTGACGTGCTTCAATCCATGGGGTCACGAGGAGTCGGACATGACTGAACGACTAAACAACAACAACAACATAGGATAAATACTGTCTATTGTCACATCTCCATCAAGAGATGGAGATGGCTCAGAAAATAGCCACCATTTCCTCAATTTTATTTATTTAAAATATTTTTACCCTGCTTTTGTTCTTTATAAGGACCCAAGATGGCTTACATCAGCAGAAGGCTATTTAAAGCTAAATCAGAGAGTATGCAAATAATTTTTAAAAGCTCAAACAAATACTACACTGTAAACAAAAGCAACACCAAAAACAGATGTCAAGCAAGAAGACACCACACACCATTTAGAAACCCCACTCTGGCAGCCAGTCACTCAGGGAAAGCTTGCCTGAAGAGAGAGGTCTTTGCCTGCTTGTGGAAAGACAGCCAAGATGGGGCTGGGCTGGCCTCCAGTGGGAGGGAGTTCCAGAGTCTCTGGGAGCAGCCACAGAGAAGGCCCTGTCCTGTGTCACCACCAAATGCACCTGTGAAGGTGGCAGGACCAAGAGATCTGGGTCCCGCCAGCATCAGGACTCCTCAATAACGTTTTATTTCCAGGAAATGGACATTTGAACTTGCAGATGGAACAGGGAGTATGGGGGACTTTCTACCACCTTCTTTCACATGGTATTGTAATGCAAGAGAGAGAGAGAGAGAGAGAGAGCGAGAGCATCTTTTTGTATCTCAATAGGTGCAGCCCCGTCATTTAGCACTGCAACCAAAAACAAGCACAGGAAGTATGAGTGAGGTCGTGGTCACACCAACAAAATGTTTTCCAGTTCTCCCCCTTTGATTTTGTCATTTAAATCTGCAGTCACAGGACACCCAGTCATTAGCAAATCATTTATCGGGCAAGCATGCTAACTGTGGACTATTTTTCACTCGGCCAGCGGCTTTTCCTTTTTTTTCCTTGTGGCTCTTTTTTAAAAAGTTTCGTTGTTGCATGCATGAACGAGCTAATTGCGACTTTTTTGAATGTCGGCCACCGTACATTTCCTTTTAAAATATTTTACGTAAAAAAAAAAAACCAACCCAAAATTCTGCAGTGTTTGTGTCAATGCGTCCGTTAATGCCTGTCAAACGGTCTCCACGCGAAGCTCTAGGCGCTTATGGAATTGGAAGGAAATGACTTGGTAACCCCAAAAACACACGGGGGTGCACATTGTGTAAAGTGATTAAAGCGATGAAAACTCACGTAACCACAAGGGGTCATTTTGCTTTCGTAATGACTGGCATGATTCAGGTTTTTCCTCCTGGAAAATTATTAAAAAGTAAAAAGCACATTCACCGTGCTAGAAGCAAGATGGCAGTTGTGGGGCACCTCCTCCGAGTTGTGTCTTCCTTTCTGGGCTCTACTGAATTGAGCCTCATTTTCAATCCAAACCTCAGACCTCCCCCTTGTCTGCAGAGCACTTCCTGTGCTTCCTCGCTTGGAGGTGCTCACCGTCCCTCATTTTCAACACGAAATCAGCCTAGACCGACTCCCTCCCAGCAGCTGCCGGGCAATGAACCTCTCTCTCCTCTCCCCATTAACCTTCAATTATCTGATCGAAAGAAGCAGGCAATTAACAAGATCTATAAGCAATGCAAACAGAAGTTAGTTATAGCCTCAGCATCGATCAAGGGGCGGACTTACTCCAAGGAGCCACAGATTTTTTTTTCCCACCCGTTCGGTGTTAATGTGTGTTCTTCGTTTGGCAGAGCAGTTCTGCTTTCTAGGAAGAGAAGAGAGCAAGGCCTTCAGCTGTTTGGGCTGAAGGAAAGGCCCGGTCGAATTGTCCCGACCCTTTAAAGAAAACAGTCATGACTCTTAAAGTCAAACAGAATAAAACATGGCCGAAACAAGCCAGTGAGGTAGCTGTGTTAGGCTGTTGCAGCAAAACCAACCAAGAGACTTGTGGCGCCTTAAAAACCAACAAGCATTTATTTGATACAAAAGCAAGAGATGGGCATGAACCACCAGTTTGTTGGTTCGTGACGGTTTGTTTTTCATCCGAACAGCTGTCCGGCACTTCCCAGACCCACCTCTTCCAGTGGGCACCCAATCAGAGGCAGCGCCTCAAAGAGGCGGGGCAGGAAAGTCAGGGCGTTGCCTCTGAGTGGGCTCCTGCTGGAGGAGGCGGGGCTCGGAACTCTGGAACACCTGTGGGACCCATGGACAAACCAGCACGAACCGACGAACTGGTGGTCTGCGCCCATCTCTAATTAGAACTCCTGTTTCTATCCCACACCATCAGATGAAGGCTGGACTCTCAAAATATCTTTAAAAAAAAAAACTTTGAAAAAATATCCCAGGAAACCTACCGTGTTTTCCCAAAAATAAGACAGGGTCTTATATTAATTTTTGCTCCAAAAAAACCACATTAGGGCTTATTATCAGGGGATGTTTTATTTTTTCCATGTATAACAATCTATATATATTCAAATGCAGTCCTGTCCTCTTCTTCTGGTTGCTGCACAAGGGTGGAGGGCGGGATTTCAACTTAACTGGGGCTTATTTTTGGGGTAGTGCTTGTATGATGAGCGTCCTGAAAAACCCTACTAGGGCTTATTTTCAGGTTACCAACGGAAATCCGCCTGGCTCCCTCGCTGGGTGTTTTTAAAAGCCATTTAAAACCTTGGCTCTTTAGGCAGGCCTTCCCTCCAGTCAATTAACTGTTTCGTTTCTTTAATTTCCCATCTTGATAATGTATATATCCACTAGTTAGTTGCTTGTATTATTAAGTTTTAATAACTATATTATACTATTGTATTTTATCATTTTTTGTAAGCTGCCCCGAGTAGACTTTGTCTAGAGAGGCGGGGTATAAATCTAAATAAAGTAAAAGTAAAGTAAAGGTGAAGTCTTATTTTCAGGGGAGCAGGTAGCTGTGGTGATGGAACTGAATTCTGTCTCCTAACCAGGAGCGGTGGTTGGAAGAATGTTCCAGAACATCAGCTCTTTCCCACTTTCCCTATGACTGTAATTATTCCTTTCACAGGCCCTCTCTACTGGGTCTTCTCGTCTTCTACAGCTCCAACTGTTAACATTATTTTCTTGAGCGTAAGCAAACCCCTTCCTCTCTGTGCCATTGGAGCAGGTCCTGAAAGATGGTCTTTCTTTCTAACTTTGGACAGGGTTTTCTATCAGTTTTCTAAATCAACTTAGTCACCTTTGTCTGAGCTTCTGCCCGGTTTCCTGCTTCCAAAAACAGAACATTAATAAATAATAATTCTGTACCATCAAGTCAGTTCTGGCTTAGGTTGACTCTTTCCAGAGTTTTCTAGTTAGAGAACACCCATTCCTTTCTTCTGGAGGTGCCTTGGGATCATCATTCAGCTTGCCCAAGGCTACACAGGCGGGCTCTTCTCCCGGGAGGTCCAAGGCTACACAGGCTGGCTCTTCTCCCGGGAGGTCCAAGGCTACACAGGCTGGCTCTTCTCCCGGGAGGTCCAAGGCTACACAGGCTGGCTGTTCTCCCGGGAGGTCCAAGGCTACACAGGCTGGCTCTTCTCCCGGGAGGTCCAAGGCTACACAGGCTGGCTCTTCTCCCGGGAGGTCCAAGGCTACACAGGCTGGCTCTTCTCCCGGGAGGTCCAAGGCTACACAGGCTGGCTCTTCTCCCGGGAGGTCCAAGGCTATACAGGCTGGCTCTTCTCCCGGGAGGTCCAAGGCTACACAGGCTGGCTCTTCTCCCGGGAGGTCCAAGGCTACACAGGCTGGCTCTTCTCCCGGGAGGTCCAAGGCTACACAGGCTGGCTCTTCTCCCGGGAGGTCCAAGGCTACACAGGCTGGCTCTTCTCCCGGGAGGTCCAAGGCTACACAGGCTGGCTCTTCTCCCGGGAGGCCCAAGGCTACACAGGCTGGCTCTTCTCCCGGGAGGTCCAAGGCTACACAGGCTGGCTCTTCTCCCGGGAGGTCCAAGGCTACACAGGCTGGCTCTTCTCCCGGGAGGTCCAAGGCTACACAGGCTGGCTCTTCTCCCGGGAGGTCCAAGGCTACACAGGCTGGCTGTTCTCCCGGGAGGTCCAAGGCTACACAGGCTGGCTCTTCTCCCGGGAGGTCCAAGGCTACACAGGCTGGCTCTTCTCCCGGGAGGTCCAAGGCTACACAGGCTGGCTCTTCTCCCGGGAGGTCCAAGGCTACACAGGCTGGCTCTTCTCCCGGGAGGTCCAAGGCTACACAGGCTGGCTGTTCTCCCGGGAGGTCCAAGGCTACACAGGCTGGCTCTTCTCCCGGGAGGTCCAAGGCTACACAGGCTGGCTCTTCTCCCGGGAGATCCAATGGGGAATCAAATTCCCAACCTCTGGCTCTGCAGTCAGAGACCTAAACCACTGAGTGCTCCAGCCAGCTGCCGAGAGAATGAAAAGGGTGCATTTAAAAGCTCACCGGAATACTTTGGCTGTTTACATTGCTCACAAAGAGATAACCTAACAGAGCTTCCCACAGTCCAGATCAAAATTTACAACACAGAGAGGATGAAAGGCTGCAAGCAAATGTTCTTAAATAAACAAGTAAAATTTAGTGGCCAGAATCAATTACCTATACACCTGACTGGTGTGTAATTTGCCATACAAGTTTGGACTCCTTAATTAACCTGCTGCTCTGATTTATGCTACTTGACTGGTGACAACATATGCGATAGGACTGTGGCCCTTAAGTAGTTCACGAAGTAATTTACAATTAAAATTGTGTTCCATTAATCCACCTTCAGGACAAAAATAGCATTCACATGAGAGCAGGAAGGCTTGCTTCCACTGAGAACGACACCAAAAATTATGCTATTTTTTTTAAAAAAATGCAAAACACAAAAATGTGTTCCAAATGCATAGTGTGTAGAGTGCAAAATTCAGGTGGTTTCTGGGCTGTTTTGGTCACAATCCTGCAATGAGAGGAAGGAATCTCCCTAATCCAAAGGAGGTACTGACAGGGAAGGTTGAGAATTTTATACCAAGCATTTTTTTGAAATTGCCCAAATTCACAAATACAATCATAGAACAGAAACAACTCGAATCTTAATACAGCATGCATATGGAAGAAGTGAAAGCAACAAATATTACCTGCCCCCTAGCATCGGTTGACCCAGACCTAGCTGAAACCCTATTACATACTTATGCAGGCATAACTGTTAAAAGTAAGCACTCTTCCTGTTTGTGTATCAAGTCATGTGGCTTGCTATATGAGAGCAACAACCAGCACTGCCTCTTTAACTGGCTGCAAGTTGCAGCTGAAATTTATGCTGATGGAGTCATACCCGTGGCCGTAGCTAACAAGATCCTGGCCATTGATTACGCATAAGCATGGGAAGGAATTTGGTGGCATTCAATAATCTCAGTGAGAAAAGAGTTCTAACGTGTCTAAACCACTGGAGAAAGAAACTTCTCATTTTGAACACCTGAATATTTGCAAGCTTTATAGAGTATTTCATAGGAGAAGAGGACAAATCCAGGAAGTCAAACCCAGACAGTGCTGTTGCAGGATTTTTTTTAAAAAAAACCCCACTCATTTTAGTTAGCAGAACACAAATTACAAAAGCCAACTGCAGTATGGGGAAACATGAAGGAGAATAGCTAAAAATTCCAGCTTCCGGCCAGCCCCTTTGGTTTTTAAGATGCCTACCCCTTTGTATATAAAAATTACCTTACAAGTAGTTTAAGTAGAGAAAGAAAAATATATTTACTTATAGTTGCCGGACGTCAGTTACAATCAGAAGAATGAAAGAAAGGATAAGAAAGAAGTTGCAGTCTCAGACATGCTGGGAGACTGATATCCACCATGCTGACTGCATGGTCAGAAGTCAGGAAGAAAAGTTTACATACCTTCTCAGGTTGAAAGTCATAGAAGATGAGCAAACAAACAGGAAGAGGAGGGGGGAAAGACTTTGCTAATAGGTAATTGAAAGACATAATTACATAGCTTAAGCTGTGAAGCTCCCTTCTCACTGAAACCCAGTGTTAGGTTGCACACAAGACTGATTTTCTCCAACAGGTTTTGCATTGGGTTGCATTTGGGAAAAACACACCAATATCAAGATAGAGAAATCTGCATCTCCATGGAAGAGAGGAATCTTGTGAATCTTGAAAATTTCCCATCAAGGTGCCTTGATAGGTCAAGACATTGCCATAAGTGAGAACGGAGTCTTTTGCAAGCATTCTTTGACTGCCTCTGAATAGAGATCTAAAGACCATGCTTGGAAAAGTTACATTATCAAATACAGAATGTTGGAGTTATTTCCACCTCTCATGTTGCCTCTAGTACATGTGGCTGGGAAGGATCGTTCTGGTCTGGGGTGACTATCTTGCCTCTGAATTTCAAACATGCTTCTCTGCTCTAAGCTATCCACCCCCCTCTCTTTTTTCTGCCAGCAGTTCGTAGTCTGTTGAAAGAAGTGTTCTTCTGCTGAGGCCCGTTGCAGCAAACAGTCATGCTTGTTCTTAGATTGCTGTTGGACCTCTCCAGTTGTAAGTAAAGGAAATAGTTTTCTTCTTCCTCCAACTGATGTCTCGGAGTGAGTTACTGAGACTGCAAGTGCCAGTTGATGAGAAAAAGGGGTGGACTACTATAGAGAACTTGAATCTATTCTGCTCTGCGAATCCCTACACTTCTGCTGCTCAGCTAGAGGAATTTCACCAGCCATTCAAAACTCTGCAATGCAGAAGGTATTCCATTATCCTCCACATTGTCTCGGGGTTTCTGACAGTGGATGGGCCAAAATTATGAATTTTCCCAAACTTTGATCAAGGTCTTTGGGCTGCCCGAATGACCACAGTTCAGAAGACAATGGAAGGACTCTTGGGTGGGCCGTCATCCAGCCTCCCCCCCCCTTCCCATATCTCTTGCAAATGTTTACTGAAGCAGCCGATTAGCTCGCCTACTTTTCAGCCCCTCTTTCAAAGAGCAAACATGAAATGTGCGGAGCCTCGGGCATTCCCTTTTATTGTCTAACACCAAGTTCATGCAATAAAGTCCCTTAATTAAAACATGAATATTTAAAACGGCTTTCAAGAGTAGCAGTCTTATCTCACCAGAGGGGAAAAAGCAGAGGTGGCTGTTAAAGAAGGGGGAGGGAACGACATTGCGTTGCGTGGGGACTGGGGAGCAGCAGGCTACTTCACTTTGCAAGAAGATCATTCAATTATTTAATTGTGGAATGACTGGGTCCTCCCTCCTTCTCTCTCTCTCTCTCTCTCTCTCTCCAAATAGCACTAAATGTTCCATTTGGGGAAGGAGCCAAGGAAGAGCGGAAGAAGAGGAGGAGGAGAGGGCGATACAGGGAGCATGAGGAATTTTAATTAAAATATTTGCTTTATGGTGGCCGAATTATTGTTTTCCAGCAGAGTGGCACTTAAACCTTGTGGATGGGTCCAAAAAAAAGCCGATGCATCCAGATTACAGAACCAGCTGTGCTTCTTGTAATTGGATCCTGAGCTTCTCAGGAGAGCTGGTGGCTGCATGGGTGGGCTTGTCTCTGGACAACCTCAGGAGGGAGGTGAGGTGGAAGGGGGGGGGGGAAGGAAGATTCCTTTCTGGAGCCCATGAGTCCTGGGACAGAATTTTCTCAGCCCACCATTACAGTTTAATAGACTGCAGGACTCCAGTGTTGGAGGCCTTCAAGAGAAAACTGGACGACCACCTGACAGATCTGCATTGACATGGATTCCTGCCTTGAGCAGGGGATTGGACTTGATGGCCTTATAGACCTCCTTCCAACTCCATCATTCTATGATTCTATGATTTAATTTACAATGGTGTATGTAAGTACACCATTGTGCTGGGCTCTATGACTAGTGCAGATGGTGACAGCAGCCATGAAATTAAAAGACGGCTGCTTCTTGGGAGGAAAGCACTGACGAACCTAAACAGCATCTTTAAAAGCAGAGACATCACCTTACCCACAAAGGTTTGCATAGTCATCCAGTAGTGATGTACGGGAGTGAGAGCTGGACCATAAAGAAGGCTGACCGCTGAAGAATGGATGCTTATGAATTGTGTTGCTGGAGGCGACTCTTGAGAGTTCCCTGGACTGCAAAGAAAGCAAACCTATCCATTCTGAAGGAAATCAAGCCTGAGTGCTCCCTGGAAGGACAGATCCTGAAGCTGAGGCTCCAATCCTTTGGCCATCTCATGAGGAGAGAAGACTCCCTGGAAAAGACCCTGATGTTGGGAAAGTGTGAAGGTAAGAGGAGAAAGGGGACGACAGAGGACGAGATGGATGGACAGGGTCATCGAAGCGACCAACATGAATTGACCAATTTCCGGGGGGCAGTGAAAGACAGGCGGGCCTGGTGTGCTCTAGTCCATGGGGTCACAAAGAGTCGGGCACTACTTAATGACTAAAGAACAACAAGCACAAGAGAACCCCTCAACAAGGCTCTGCAGCACCTCATACTTGCTGTGCAAGAGAGATTTGTTATCCGAATATGCTTTCCTCCCTCCTTTCCACTATATGTCTGGGCAGCAACCCAGCTAGGGCCCATTCGATTTGAGAAGTAAAGGACACTCACATAAACAGCGAGTGGGGACGGACTGCTCAAGTAACTGAAAAAAGATAGTTCATCGGATGCCTCTAATTTTAGAATGCTACAGAATGAGGCAAGGGCTGCCATAATTTCATGCAACCTTCTGTAGCCATACTTGGTGCAAGAATGGTTCTCACCAGGGCTATGCCTGATACCACAAGGAAATATTTCATCCTCTTGCAGTCAAGGATAATTTTTTTGCAGTCACACTTTCTTGTGGAGGAGGAATTTGTCAAGAGACAATTTAAATCCCTGCATTAGACATATGCCACCAACTCTTATTTTCAGGTACATGAAGAAGGCACATCTATTTATGTATGTCTTGATTGTATAATTCAGTCTCTCATGCATGTCATGCCTGCAGCTTGATGGACACTGCATATTGCTTTGTAATCCCTCCAAAAATGTTCTAGCTCAGTGGTTCTCAAACATTTTGGCTTTGGCGCTGCCTTGATTTATTGACCACTAGCCATGGCACCCCTTGCTCAAGGGGGCCATCAGGGCTCTCTCCCCCACCTGGGGTGCCCCTGCCTGGGTTTCACGGCACGTCCTGGAGCCGTGACGCATAGTTTGGGATCCCCTGGGCTAGCTGTTGGGAAGAAGCCCAATGTTGGGACGAGGATATAGAGAGAAGACAGTCAGGTGCCTCTGGGGAAAAGATCCCAACATAGACCAGCTAACGACACCCATCAATCACAGTGACAGATCTTCTCTCCCCCTTATCACAACAATACAACAACAACAACAAAAACACTGATCACCATCATCACCCAATCTCCTGAAAAGGACAAAAGCTGATCCCACAGCTATAAATACTCAACTATCCCACAAACTGTACCTGAGCACAGACAGATTTCTGACTCCCATCCTCTGAAGATGCTGGCCACAGAGACTGGCGAAACATCAGGAAGAACAACCCTCAGAACATGGCCAAAGAGCCCGAAAAACCTACAGCAACCATTGGGTCCCGGACGTGAAAGCCTTCGAGAATACATTGATCCCAGCATACCTGCTCCATTGCTTCCTCTATCACTGAATCACACCCTGTGTTTAATTTAAATAGGGGATATTTTATTAACAAGAACGGGCGTGTGGTTTTTGGGCACCGCACAAACCACCTGATAGGTGATCCGGCCATGACTGAAAGTTGACTTCTTCCCAGCGGCTTGTTGGTTGTTGGAGCCATCAGAGGGGACAACCTCCTAGCCGAAGAATTTGGTGCTGTGGCTTCTCCTTTACATCTCAATAGGTTGCGTTCTACATCAAACCGAGGGAGTGATTCAAATACCACGTGACCATCACAGGATTATAAATAACTTTCATTTAAAGCACAGCGTATTGTGGGGTAAAGGTGAGGTGTAATCAGGCTCGAAGAACTGCTTCTAACAGTTTTTCAGAAATCCTCCGTGGTGGAGACCATCAATGGGGCTAATCTAGATCTATTCGGGATTACTGGCTGGGGGGGGGGGAGTTACATCTTCAAACTACAAATCCCAAACCCCTGGGCACACTGACTAGGATTCTCAGTGTTGTTGTGCAATATAGGTAACTCTAGCTAGCTATTCTGTCAATTAACAACTCCTTAAGGATGTGATTCTTCCACCAGCTAAAATCTGACCCTTCTAGTAGGAGATGTTGTGGATTGAACCTGGACTTTCTGCACACGGAGTTTGTTGCTAGAGCCACGAAGAGCAGGAGAAAATTTAGTTTGATCCATATTTTTAAGCAAACCAACCTATTGTGAGCTCCCAGAGTAATATATAGATCAGAACACAGTCTTCCTTCGTGTCTCACAATTCACAATGCAATTGCCTGCAAAATTGTGCACAGAAATGTGTATGTAATGGAATACATTTATATTATGGAAAACGGCCTACCTAAGTGTCTGTATTAGGGAGAATTGTGGAAAAAAATGTGTGTCAGGGCAAATGAAAGTTTCTCCATTTTTTTTTTTGTTAAATCATGGACTGATAGGGAAATTGAACAGAACAAAATTCTCACTGAGTACATATGAAATTGAGGCAGACTGGAGGCAGATCCGTTGCTGAGATCCACTTCTCTACTTTCCTCCCGTGGGCAATTTTCACAGATGTAGCCATGTTCGTCTGTTTGAGCATAATAAAAGAGAACCTTGTGGCTTTATTAAGACAGTCGGATTTAATTTTGCAGGAGTTTCCATGAATGAAAATCCACTTCCTCAGAAGTGAGCATCTGGCCTTCCTCTCCCATCACATCCCTACCTCTAACCATTACAGTGGTGCCTCGCTAGACGATGATAATCCGTTCCACTGAAATCGCTGTCTAGCAAAATCATTGTCTAGCGAAAAGCAAATCGTTGTCTAGCGAAAATCGGTTTGCAAAGCAGGGACCAAACATTGTCCAGCGAAATTCCCCCATAGGAATCACTGTTTTGCGAATCGCTATAGCTATCGTAAAAAGTCAATGTCTAGCAAAAAAACTGTCATGTGGGGTAACTGTCTAGCGAGGCACCACTGTGCTTTCTTAAGCACAAAATCCTGAGTCATCAATTTTCATTTTCTTTTTAAAGAGCAACTTGGGTGTGGAAAAGGAAGAAACCAAGAAACCCTTCACGCTTCTCTTTCTGATGATGGTGGGTGTGGAAGATTCTTCAACCTATTGGTGGAATCAAAGTCAATGGCTCTATTGTTCCTTGGTAGACAGACAGATTCCCCTAAGCCATAAATGTTCGTTTGTCTGGATAGGTCACCTGGGTATCTCAACGACCATTTGGCTTAATGAAGTGTGCCACCGTGCAAAATTATTATTAGAGGATATTGGATTTCTGAAAAAGATGGCAATGCAACAGCCATGACTGTAATGATGGGATATGATGTTTAATTCTCTTAGGGCTGCTGGAGAAGTCCATTAAGATTTAGAAAACTTGTGCAGCAGGATATGGAAATAGTTTGGGGCCATGCCGTGCCACCTGATTTGCCACAGAAGAGTCTAAAAATAAGAGGCTGTGATAAGCAGAGAAAAGCACTTGTCAGGACTCTGTCGGGCAGAGAAACCCCAGATCAGGAAGATGGTTTCTGTCTTGCCCCAGAGATGGATCAGGAACAGATCGTCCAGACCACCATGGTTAATGAACAGAGGGAACAACCATGAGACATTACAGATGGGGCTTCAGGAGTAGAGAAGCTGTAGTGGCCTTCAGAAGGCACCGATTTCCATACATCTAGTTTGCTGAAGAGAGAGGAGAGGAGAAGAGGAGAAATGGGAGAGCAGGTGACATTAAACGCTTCCACTAGCTCTCGTTTCGCCCGTTGTTGTTTTGTCTTTAGCCAGACTAAAGATCAGAAAAAAATCCAGCACACCCACATTTGGTTGGAAGACCTTCCTACAGTGTCAGATTTGTTGATGGAGAACTTGTGATGTCAACAGCAGTGGGACTGTGGACCGGTTGGTGGTGTGGAGTCTGTGCGTGGGGAGGGTTGGGCGTCCAGGCACGGATGGCATGGGGTGCACTCTTGGGGGGAGGCTGCACTCGCATGCATGTGGGGATGGCACAGGGCGCTCTCGCGAGGCACACTCACAGGGGTGGGCCACCCGTGGGGGGGCGTGCATGTGTGGGGGTGTGTGCATGCAAGGGGTGAGGTGGGAGATCTGTCTCCGCAGCCTGGTCCTGCCAAGAACACGGACCGGGGGTCGGGGACCCTTGGAGGCTGAATTAGAGATGTTGTGTTTTGGGTAGAGGTGGGCATGAACCGCAGAATCAGTGGTTCCTACCAGTTCATCCTTTGGCCGAACAAGTGTTCGGCACCTCTCACCCCCACTGGCTTGGTGGTTCATGCCCATTTCTAGTTTGAGAGCAAGTAGACGTCTTTGATGCCTTCACTGTTGAACTCATGGGGTTTGAGTGGCCAGAGGCACTGTATTTATTAAATATTTATTTGTTGAAGATGGATGGATGGATGGATGGATGGATGGATGGATGGATGGATGGATGGATGGATGGAGGGAGGGAGGGAGGGAGGGAGGGAGGGAGGGAGGGAGGGAGGGAGGGAGGGAAGGAGGGATGGAGGGATAGAGAGAGAGAGAGAGATGGATGGATGGATAGAGAGAAAGAGAGATGGGTGGATGGATGGATGGATGGATGGATGGATGGATGGATGGATGGATGGATGGATGGATGGATGGATGGATGGATGGAGAGAAAGGGATGGATGGATGGAAAGATGGATGGATGGATGGATGGATGGACGATCGGGCGGACAGACGGATGGGGAAAAAATCTGTATATAACCAAAACCACATTGCTCATACTTACGCAATTCAAGGGAAACATGCTTATTTGGATTGATTCTTGTGTGGATTTTCCAAATAATAGCTTAATGTGGTTACTGGATGGAGATGAACACATGCAAAACTGATCCCTAACAGTTAGGAAGTTTTTCCTGATATTCAGCCAAATTCTGGCTTTTGGTAGCTTGAGCCCATGGTTGCGTGTCCTGCACTCTGGGATGATTGAGAACAGATCCTGCCCCTCCTCTGTAGGACAGCCTTGCAAGGATTTGAAAAGCGCTGTCATCTCTGCTCTATTCTGACAGTTGCAGCTAAGAACAGGATGGGGAATTATGGGATCTAAAGTCCCAATGATCCCAAAATTCTACTGCAGCCTTGCAAATATTCACCAGAATTGCACAGCAAGGTTAATTTCTTTGCCGGCCAATGGGTTTCTTGGTTCCGCCTGATATTCTGCTGCACAACGCTGTGGAAAAAATGGGCACCACCGCCCCTGAGTCTGAGAGGGCATTAAATAACGCTGAACTCAGGAAGAACAACACCTAACCGAACAGTTCAGCCGTTCGCTGCAGTGCTGCTCATTAAATTACACATAAAAGTCCCCTCATAGCAATAATAGGAGTAGTTGCCTGTAAAAACTCCCCAGTGAAACGAGATGTAAATTCCATCTTTCGTCTCCCTGCTACACCGACGGCATATTGGGGAGGTAATTGCTGATATTTCCACACTGTGATCGTGTCCATAAGCGATTGAGCAGAAAACAGGAGAAATGGCTTCTCTTATCTTCTTTTACCTCTGCCTCACGGAACGCCTTCCTAGTCAGCCTTCCCAATCCGTTATTAAAAGGATGGATATATATGGCTCACATCAGAGTGCATTCAGGGGCATTGGCAGGAAGCCATGTATATTCCTCTTTTCACCTTCCGTCCCCAGATGTGCGGGGATAGAAGTAAGGGTGTGTGTGTGAGAGAATTTCCTTCCAGTTTTTAAAAATAAGAATTCTTGGAAATGTTCAAACATGTTCATCGTGCAGATGGAAAAGATCTGAGATTTTTAAAAAAAATCAAGGGGGAAGCCTGAAATGGATAAAGCAGCCCATCATGGCAGAAGGTTTGAAGAACTGGGTTGTAAAAATCTGGCTTTAGATTCCTCTATACTAGTTCAAACAGGAATAGATGGAGGGCAGAAGAATAGCCCTAAATAGTGGAAGGAGGTATGTGTGTTTCTTCAGGCAGCTGAAACCCTTGTCTGCACTCCCGGGCAAAGAGAAATGAGTCTTTCTTTGTCCGTCCGCCAAGGGGTGTGTGTTTTATCGCAGTGAACAGTTTTGTGAAGGTTGCAAGACCACATTCTGTAGAATATATTCACCGTCAGCCCCACACTGGTCCGTGGGACTTACTTACTAGAGGCCAGGACGTGGGTCACTTTTATTCCGAGATGTTGGGTCTCTGGAAGATGGTGGGAAATTTAATCAATGGATTTAACTGGCTGAGATTCAGGTGATGAACTGATTTGCATTTCTTTCGTTGGGTTGAAGCCCTGGGACAACTTCCACCTTCAGGGCTCTTAAGGGTTCGACAAGCACCCTCGTGAGGTCCCCAGGGGGGGTCTCTGGCTTGCATGGTTTTGACAATACACCAAGAAGCTGAACCATGCAGGTGGAAGCCTAGGGATTCTACCAAAGATGCATTTTCTTGTTTTTCAAGTGTGTGCAGCAGAAACATGAGGAAGGGAAGCATGCCCCTCTGGACCTCTTGGTTCAGATTTCCTCCACCTTCTCCCACTGAGAGCACCATCAATGCAAAGAAGAGGTCTTCTACTTTCTCTGGAGACTCTCCATATGAGGTAGAATCCAGGCTCGTTCCTGTGAATAGGAACATGGGAATCTGCCTTATCCTGAGTCAGACCCTGGCCAGTCTAGTCCAATATTGGTGCCTCTGGTTGGAGAATGCTGGAGGTCCCTGGTATTGCGTAATAGGAGGAGGCAAGGACCTGCAACAATTATATTCCCTGGGGTATCACTGCCCAACTGGTTAAGCTTGCCTCCTGCAAGAGTGCATACGCAGGGAGAGAAGGGGGAAAGGAGAGACATGATGGTGGTGGTGGTGGTGATGAAATGCCTGTGTCTGAATGTATGGTGGTTGTATTGTTTCTTCAGTGAGCTAGCCTGTTCAATGACTCCTTCTTCTCAGGAAGAAGGGGCTGGAGGTAGTGGGCAGGCTCTGTAAATGCCAACAGATAAGCTTGGTTGATGACAAACCTTGACAGCATCTTAAAAAGCAGAGACATGACTTGCTGACAAAGGTCCGAATAGTCAAAGCTATGCTTTTTCCTGTAGCGATGTATGGAAGTGAGAGCTGGACCATAAAGAAAGCAGACCGCCGAAGAATGGATGCTTTTGAACTGTGGTGCTGGAGGAGGCTCTTGAGAGTCCCCTGGACTGCAAGGAGAACAAACCTATCCATTCTAAAGGAAATCAACCCTGAGTGCTCACTGGAAGGGCAGACCCTGAAGCTGAGGCTCCAAGACTACATACATCCTCATCGCCATCATCATAGCAGCAGCCTGCTGGACTTGGGGGAATTACCCACGGAACAAGCTAGATTGCTGATGCTCTGAGTCTTCTGCACCAGTGCAAAGTGCCTCTCTTCACCTCAGTCTCTCTCAATGAGACACACACAAACCCACACTCATGCATTCACACCCTGGAGAAAGGCACCTGCTTCTCGGCAATGCTTGCCTCTCCGGTGCGGCCGAGAAACGACTTCTTGCAGCTGTTTTAACATGGCCAGGCTTGTGCGGTAATCGTTAATCAGGTGGAACGCCCCCCGACGAAACACAGCTCCCCATAGCCGCTGCTGAGGGTCGGTCTCCTCCTTGGCATTCTGACCACCCCTCACCCATCTCAAGTTCCTCCGGGGAAGACTGTGAGACAGCAAAAGCCCTTTCCAGCTCGTGCGCACCCTGAATTATGCAAGTAAACATCATGCAACATCAAAAGGAGATGATCCATGCTAAAGACACTTTGGAGGAGCATAACATGGCCAACAACAGAGAGAAGAGATGCCCCGGTCACCACCACCGTTGCCCACCCTCTTCAATGAGACGTAAGATCAGGCCACTTACCCAGGAAATCCAGCCCACTGCTGTCCTTTGGGCTGCTCAGGCAGTTCTCCAGGTAAATCCCACCCTTAAAGCAATCGTCTTTCTTTTTGGTCAACCCAAGGATCTCACTGGGCTGATCCAGGGCTTCTCCTCCGGAGCAAGAGCAAGGGGTCTGCATGATGCCACAAGGGTGAGAGCTGGTGCTGGTGGTCAGGCACGTATCCAACCATTTGCAGAGCATCTGGCAGGCAGCCTTGCTGGGGCTCCGGTTGCCGACCACCAGGTATTCCACCGAGAAGTCCCGTTCCGGAGCCTTCGCCGGCTTCCACCGGACGGGGCTGCTCTCGAAAGCCGAGAAGGTCTGCTTCATCTGGAGGAACTGCTTGCTGGACTGGAGGAAGGCGTAGCGGGTGGAGCTGTCGCAAAGGTTCAACACGTCGTCGAAGCTCTCCATGCCCAAGTACGTCCGCGTGGACTCCAAGAAGGAGTCGAATTGGTACGTCCGTATCTGCTGGTAGTCGCATACGCTGGTGGGCTTCAGGACCTTCATGTACAAGGTGTACCTCCTGGGGTCGGGGTTTTGGATGATCCAAGAGCAGCGGGAAGAGTTCAGGGGGAAGACCGCAAAAGAGGAGAAGTACCCGAAAAATTTGCCCTGGACCAAAGTAGTGCACGAAGACTGGCCTAAGTCGAGGGCCCCGGCTGTCCAGGCCAAGAAAAATGGCAATAACAAAAGCGGGTTCAAGGAAAATCCGGCGCTTCTCCTCATCCTAGGTTCCTGGTCCTTTGGAACTCACAGCGACGGCCGAGCAAAGCGCAGATCTTGGACATAACAGGAGGAAAAGTGAGAGATACCGCTCCAGGCTTGACGCAAGACTAAGGCAGGCTTCCCATGTTTGGATTCCAGCGCCTTCTTGTGGTATCGGTGAGGAATACCTGGAGAAAAGAAGAGGAACACGTGTGCTGTGAATTCTGGGATACAAAGATAGAAAATGCAGCCCACGTCCAGGTGTACAGCTCCCCTTTTACCTGAATGCACACACATGTAGGTATGTAAGCGTCCGGTACCGTCCTCCTTCTCATCCCTGACTGGATAAAGTCACAAGTCACTCCAATAAACAGCAGGACTGGAGAACATCAATCTGCACCTTCCCCCCTCCCCGACTTGCACATAATATCGACATCCTTAAATCAATCTGGTCACCATGTCTAGGTGCGAATGCTGGACAGGAAAAGAGAGCTGAAAGGGGCGGGGATGGATTGGTTGGAAATGTGGTGCTGAAAAAGAACTTTGTGGATACCCCAGAGTGTCAGAAAGATGAATAAGTGGGTCCTAGATAAATTCATGAACATCATGAACATGAATGCCAACATGAATTTGAAGCAGCTCAACATGAATTTGGTACCAAACTCCAGGAGGCAGTGGAAGACAGGAGGGCCTGGCATGCTCTGGTCCATGGGGGTCACGAAGAGTCAGACACAACTTGACAACTAAACAACAGAACAACAAAAATAAAACCAAGCCTGAATACTCTCTGGAGGCAGAAGTGGCAAAACTGAGGCAGGCTTGCTTTGGGCACATCCTGAGAAGGCAGGATTCTCTGGAGAAGGCAACGATGCTGGAAAAGGAGGAGGACCCAATACGAGATGGATTGTCTCCCTAAAGGAAGCTCCGGGTTTGCGTTTAAGAGCTGAGCAGGGTTGTTAAGCACGGAACATTTGGGAGATCTCTCCATCATTGGGTTGCAATAAGTTGGACTTGAAAGCATGGAACAACAGAACAAATGAAGCCTAAATTCACTGTAAAAGCTAATACAGTGGTGGCTCGCTTTACGATTGCCCCACATTAAGATGAAACCGCATTACGATGATCTTTATGCGATCACAATTGCGATTGCAAAACGATGGTCTGAATAGGCTTTTTTCACTTTGCGATGATCAGTTCCCTGCTTCGGGAACCAATTCTTCGCAAAACGACGATTTTCCTCCAGCTGATCGGCGGTTTCAAAATGGTGGCCAGGTAAATAAAATGGCTCCCTGCTGTTTTCTGGGATGGATTCCTTGCAAACAGCCACCGGAAATGGCCGCCCTATGGAGGATCTTTGCTGGACGGTGAGTTTCCAGCCCATTGGAACGCATTAAAGGGGTTTCAATGCGTTTCAATGGGCTTTTTATTTTTGCATTACGACGTTTTTGTTCTACAGCGATTTTGCTGGAACGAATTAACGCCGTAATGTGAGGCACCACTGTATGACTAAACTGACGGTATTGTATTTTGGGTGCATCGTGAAAATAACAAACCTAATGGAAATAGCAAACATGCTGGGAAAGGTGGAAGGCAGCAGAAAAGAGGAAGGCCCAATACAAGATGGATGGACTTCCTAAAGGAAACCACAGGCAAGAGTTTGCAAGGCAGTTAAGGGGAGGGCATTCTGGAGATTGCTCATTTATACGGGCACCATAAGTTGGAGGTGGCTTGACGGCGCATAACAACAGCAGCAATAAAATAAATACATACATTAAATAATTATCTACACCATGTCCTCCCAACCGGCAACTGAATAAGCAGCAGGAGAATCTGGATTGGCACAGAAGAAGAATCCTCTGCACTTGGATAAAATGATGTAGAATTGGTTCTGCCTCCCAAAGCCAAACACCAGTTTGGCTGTAACCTCAATTCCTTCTCCACTTGTGATCCCTTTTGGGTTTTTAGAAGCAGGGAATTCATTCATTCATTCATTCATTCATTCATTCATTCATTCATTCATTTTTTCTTATTCATAAGCTGCATTTCTCCAAATAAGGAGACTCAAGGCAGCTCACAGTGGTAAGAAAGAAGATTTAAAAACACAATCAATTATACATTTTAAAAAACAACACCATAATATTAATTAAAACACGCTGAATGATTAAAAAACATTTTAAAATTCAACTAATCATAACATTCCTTTATGATGGTTCAGGACCTGCCCGAAGAGATGGGTCACCAACTGCCAATGAAATAATTTATTTATCCATAAATACTAGTCTAGAAGGACGTAAGGTGCCCCTTGATATGTTTCCGGTTCTGTAACACAAGGTCTTGTGAAACCAGGTGGCAAAACACAATTCGATTTTAGTGGCGATGGGCTAAGCCGGATGTCATTGGGATGAAATACCCCTGTTTATCCCAGCCAGCACAAAGGTAGAGTCTCGTCTCAGATTCAAAGCAGGGTGTGGTGGAATCCTTTTCTTCCAGCAACATCTGGAAGACAACATTTCCCCCCTCCCGATCTTGTAGAAATACATTTACCTGGTATTTGGCTGAAGAACTGCCATCAAAATTTGCCTTGATTTCCATTTCTACTGAAATACAGGGTCTATCCATGGGCATCCGTGTAGCATCCTACCACATTTCTCATATTTCTCGACATGTTCCCACGGTGAAAAAATGCTCAGTTTTTCAGCATAGGTAAAAGTGCAATAACTGGACTGACCTCTAATTCCTGGACCTATGGACCCTTAAAGGGTGACCCATTGAAGGTTGCCACAGTCAAATTAATCAGAAGGAACTGGCCAGTGCGAGGAGCCCTCTTTGGCCCATGGGGAACATGCTCAACCGGTACAGCTTGTTTCTCATTGACACGTTTGGTGGGACCAAAAACAGAGGATGTTTGGTCAGGAGATAGAACAGGAAATCCATTTCATTTGCCCCACATGCACCTTATCTTGCAGTGGTCACATAGGAGCCCACACTCAGTGACATCTCAAGATCTTGTCCCTTGTTCTTAAGCTTGGGCCTTGAAACCTTTGAGGATCTAAATCTGCTGACTGACACCCCGGCCTGTTGCATTTGCCTATCATGGCGCTGTTAAGGATGGGATATCGTTGACAAGATTGGAAAATAGAGACCGCACCCATCCTAAAGATGAAGATTGCAGATTGGGAGAAATTGCTATGGAGAATAAACTGAAATGAAATTCGTGCCCGTACGTCCTTGACGAGATCAACATTTAGCTCATTCTTTTATTAATTAGCAGCATACGGGATAGTATGAGGCGAGGCCATTTCTTAGCAAATGTTTACAGCCAGGGAGCCTGTGTTGCGGCGGCACACACCACTGTGGTAGATCAGAAGCTGAATATGAGCCAACAGTGTGATGGAACTGCAAAAAAGGCAAATGTGATTTTAGGCTGCATTAACAAAACTATAGTCTCCAAAACCCGTGAGCTCTATACAGCACTGGTTAGGCCTCATCTAGAGTACTGCGACCCATTCTGGACACCACACTTGAAGGAGGAGGCCAACAAACTGGAGCAAATTCAGAGGAGGGCAACACAGATGATCAAGGATGATCGAGAGACTGGAAACTGAGCCCTGTGAGGAAAGACTGAAAGAACTGGGCATGTTTAGAAAAGAAGACTGAGGGGAGAGAGGAGGATCTGTTCTGGATCATCCCAGAGTACAAGACACACAACAATCAGCTCAAGCTAAAGGAAGCCCAAATTTGGTTATCAGGGGAAAAAAAAAACTTCCTAACTATTAGAGCAGTACGACAATGGAACCCATCACCTTGGGAGGGGGTGAGCGCTGGAGGCATTGAAGAGAAAACTGGACAATCTGTCAGATTTTGATACCTGCATAGAATGAAACTCCATGACTCTTTAATTCCATGATTTGATGATCACCTGTCTTCTGCGGGGACGAGATCGCTCCATAGGCTTCCGGTGAATGAAAGAGGCCCCTGAAGGTGTTTAAAAAGCCCGGAGAGGCTGTTTGCCGCCACAGTGAGAGACCTGCAGTGATCCTAGTGTTCGGAATATAAAGGGGCGTCCGGGTCTGCCCTTCCTTTGCTTCGGAATGACCTTGCCACCCTCCCTGCCTTGTCCGTCTTGAAAGCAAACTGGCTTTCACTAAATATCTTGGCTAACAGGATGCTGCGTTCCGGCTGTTAGGCCTCGTGTCGGATTTCCTCTAAACGAAGGCCCAATTGCAAAGAGTGTCAATATTTTCTCCCTTCCTCGGTGTGTCGGTAGTGGGGAGCTTTCAAAGGAAAATTAAACACACATGGCGAAATAGTGGGGGAAGAAATCTTTAATGCGAAAACACCTGGAACTGCAGCCCTGTCGGCAATGAACTCAGCTGAGCATTTGCAGGAGGGAAGCAGAAAGGATGCTCCGCCCGAGAGATGAACGAACTACCTCTCCCGACAGCAGAAGAGACTTGCCCCAGAGGAGCAGCCCTTGCCGAACACATTTGGCGATCACGCTTTCTGATGCCAGCTTGCCTGAACTGCCGCTCCCAGTTAGGGTGTATGTCAGAACCTGTCTTATAGAGCTGCTGGACTACAGCTCCCATCATCCTTGACTGCTAGCCAGAAGAGCCCTAGATTTCCATGAAAACAAAGCTTTATTGTGAAAAGATCAAATGGTCTGCCAGTTTCATCTGATCTCTCTCTCTCTCTCTCTCTCTCTCTCTCTCTCTCTCTCTCTCTCTCTCTCTCACACACACACACACACACACACACACACACACACACACACACACACACACCAATTGTTCCTTTCAGGTCTTGAAATTCAGAGAGAGCCCTGCCTCTCTGCTGACTATTCTATCCCTCTCTTTCATCAATTGGAGGCAGTTGCTTTGTTGTTGCTGCTGCTGTTGTTCTGCCTGGTTGCTTGCTAGTATGTGTGCCCTAAAGAAAGCAGTATACACAAGTCTGCAATTTCAAGCAAGGGTAAGTAAAGAAACAGTTTTCATTCATTCTCCTACAAATCTCTCAGAGTGAGTTACTGAGACTTTAAGTGCCAGTTAATGAGGAAGGGGTGGACTGTCTGGGGGAACTTATAGCCATTCTGTTCTATGGATCTGTGTACTTCTACTGTGTAGCAAAAAGAATTTTGCCAGAAATTCAAAACTCTGCGACAAAACACACAACAGCCCCTAAAGTCTTTTGCAAATATTCTTTTCCATGAACCTGAGAAAGGCTAAACAAGCATTTCCTGTGAAATCTACCTATACGAAGGAAGTGGGGTCAAAATTGATGGGGGACTCTATTAGCCCTCCAGATGTTGTGGGACACACAGTCCCATAATCCCTCACTGTTGGCTATGCTAGTTGAGGGGAACTGAAACCCCAGATTGAGGACCACATATCCTTCAACCCTGCCCTGTGACACATCATAGAATCACTACGCTGGACCTGGAAAAATATGAACCACCTCGTGCAGCATCCAGTATCCTTGTGTTAGGTGAGCAACAGTGTGGAGCAGTGGTTACAGTTTCAACTCCAACGGCAGCAATAAAGGCTCCAGCCCCCCAATGAGCCATTAAATGCTCTGGATGACCTTGGGCCAGTCACTGTCTTTCAACCTGACCTATTTCATAGGATAAAAAAAATGAGGGAGAGCCCACATACATCACACTGAGCAACCTGGAGGAATATAACCGTGACAAATCAATCCGTAATAAAGGCTGACAAGCTCCGTGAAAGGACTTAGACGCTTCTCTCTAGAAGCTGAATTGACGAATTTAATGCAAAATGCATCGGGGATGTTATCTGGGAGGAAGAAACCCAGTTGGCCCTTCCTATTACCGATTCCTGTTGAGTAAGGGAATGCAATACCATCCTCTGGCCATCTTTGGTGGTGGCGCTACAGCACAGCAGAAGAGCCTAGAAGCTTTTGGTCTACAAAGCCTCCATGATAATACAGCAAATGGAATAGCCCCGGCCCTCATGGCTAGAACATACCCTCATACCTTGGCTTCTTTCTATGTCCTTTAAATTTGCTTTTGTTCTTTGAAGTTTCATTTACAAGCCTTCATTATAGTGACATTCACTATCAGCTCTCCCATCTGGCTGGATAGCTTACTGGTAATGAGGGCGAAAGAGGAGAGTGCAAAAAATGGCCTGAAACTCAACATCAAAAAAACTAAGATCATGGCCACTGGTCCCATCACCTCCTGGCAAATAGAAGGGGAAGGTATGGAGGCAGTGGCAGACTTTGCTTTCTTGGGCTCGATGATCACTGCAGATGGAGACAGCAGCCATGAAATTAAAAGACGCCTGCTTCTTGGGAGGAAAGCGATGGCAAACCTTGACAGCATCTTAAAGAGCAGAGACATCACCTTGCCAACAAAAGTCCGAATAGTCAAAGCTATGGTTTTTCCAGTAGTGATGTATGGAAGTGAGAGCTGGACCATAAAGAAGGCTGACCACTGAAGAATTTATGCTTTTGAATTGTGGTGCTGGAGGAGGCTCTTGAGAGTCCCCTGGACTGCAAGGAGAACAAACCTATCAATTCTAAAGGAAATCAACCCTGAGTGCTCACTGGAAGGACAGATCCTGAAGCTGAGGCTCCAATACTTTGGCCATCTCATGAGAAGAGAAGACTCCCTGGAAAAGACCCTGATGTTGGGAAAGTGTGACGGCAAGAGGAGAAGGGGACGACAGAGGATGAGATGGCTGGACAGTGTCTGCGAAGCAACCAACATGAAATTGACCCAACTCCGAGAGGCAGTGGAGGATAGGAGGGTCTGGCGTGCTCTGGTTCATGGGGTCACGAAGACTAAACAAACGAACGATAGGTCTCTGGCTGCAGAGTGAGAGGTTGGGCGTTCAATTCTCTCACTTATGCCTCCCGGGAGAAGAACAAGCCAGCCTGGGGGGCCTTGGGCAAGCTATAAAGAACCAGGAAATCTCCCAGAAGGAGGGCATGGGAAACCACTTCTGAGTACTCTCTCCTTAGAAAACACTGAAAAGTGTTGCCATCGGTCAGAATTGATTTGATTGCCATGATGATGATCAGATCTCCCAAACAAGGAGATCAACAATAAACCCTGCAAAGTGGAATGAATCAATAAACTGCTTTGCAAGACCTCTGCTCCTCTGCCGATTAGGGTCATTAAAACCGATTTTGCAAAACCTGAGCTGCTAACTCGGTGCAGAATTCTGCCCAAGAGACCGAGTTGTCTGCATGGAAGAAGATAAAGAAGACGACCTAGAGATTAGCTGCCAGGAAACTAAGATTTTTTAAAAAACTACCTTAATCTTCCCTTCAAATTCCATTTGAGCATCTTTTTTTTTTTTAAAAAAAAAATAGCTGGCCTGTGCTGTAATTTTCAATTTTGAAATTATGGGAAGAATAAAGCAGGAAATGTTTTCTTAAAAAATAGATTATAACTCTGGATAAACAGGATTAATACACCGCCTTAATTAAACTGTGTTTGATCTGAGGAATTTTAGTTGAATGAACCCAATCAAGGATAAATATACTAACATGACTGTTAATTTAAGGAAGCACATTCTCTTTCCAAGCATTAACATTTGCTTTAGAAAAGTTTGTTTATGAAACCGGGTTCTACAAATTAGCAAAGAACGTGTTGTGAAAGGCAGTGTGAGACAGTAAGCAACGGTTTGTGCTTGGATGCAAATGAGTGGCCTTTGGTACAGCCTCAGTTTCCCTTCTGTAAAAAGAAAGGGATTCAATTTTGCACATTTGTCATGCATCAGAAAAATTGCCCATACCTCTGTAGTTCTATTTCTCTACAGCAGAGGGCAGTAGCCACTTGTATCCGAGGTCCATGCAATGACTCACACTTCATGCTAATTTCAAATCCGTTTTAAATGGTAATCTCAGAACTGCATAGCTGGAAGAGACCCTATGGATCATCGAGTCCAGCTCCTGTCAAGGAGGGACAGTGGGAAATCAAATTCTCAACCCCTGACTCTGCACCCAGACCCATAAACCACTGAGCTACAAGAGGTTTGCCCATGGAAAGGGCGGAAGGAACGCTACATGTGGATCAAAGCATGCATCGATCGTCCATGCACCAACGCTGCTGTGTGTATGCATTCAGGGAAGCTACATTGGGCTGCTGTGCAGCAGGCCCATAGGGGACCATTTCATTTAGGAACTTGAGAAGCTGCCTCGTCTCTCTGCAGGACATAGATTTGCCAACAAAAGACCGCATAGCCAAAGCTATGGTTTTTCCTGTGGTGATGTATGGAAGTGAGAGCTGGACGATAAAGAGAGCAGACCGCCGAAGAATTGATGCTTTTGAATTGTGGTGCTGGAGGAGGCTCTTGAGAATCCCCTGGACTGCAAGGAAAACAAACCTATCAATTCTGAAGGAAATCAACCCTGAGTGCTCACTGGAAGGACAGATTCTGAAGCTGAGGCTCCAGTACTTTGGCCATCTCATGAGAAGAGAAGACTTCCTGGAAAAGACCCTGATGTAAGGAAAGTGTGAGGGCAAGAGGAGAAGGGGACGATAGAGGACGAGATGATTGGACAGGGTCATCGAAGCAACCAACATGACTTTGACACAACTACTGGCGTGCTCTGGTCCATGGGGTCACGAAGAGTTGGACAGGACTAAACGACTAAACAACAACAACAGTGGGGTTTTTCTCACCAACATTTAGAGGGCGCTGGAACGGAAAGGCGAGTGTTAGGAAAACAAAGGGCAGATCTATTTACTTTCCTTTATTGTGACAGTATGCCTTCAGCTTCCTTCCACTGGTGGCACCACAATATCCCCCCCCCCTTTTCTACTTGAAAGATGGGTCTGGATCTGTTCTCAATCATTTATTATTTATTTATTATTTATTTATTTTATTTATATCCCGCCTATCTAGTCAATAGACCACTCTAGGCGGCTCACAACAGGGGTGCAACAATAACTAAAAACGAATTTACAAAGAAGAAAACTTTCAACCATGAAATTATACACTAAGAAAAAGAAAAAGGAAAATCAGGATTAGCTAAGGGGGGGTGGGGGGGAAGGCCTGCCGAAACATCATTGTCTTTAATTGCTTTTTAAAAATACCCAGCGAGGGGGCCGTGCGAATGTCCGGGGGAAGGTTGTTCCAGAGGCGAGGAGCCACCGCCGAGAAGGCCCGATTTCTTGTTTTTCCTTCCGGGCCTCCCTCGGCGTTAGGCTCCTCAACCTCACCTCCTGGCTCGCGCGAGTGACACGGGTAGAACTTGGTGGTAGAAGGCGTTCCGCCAAATATCGAGGCCCTAAACCGTTTAGGAATCATCCCACAGTTTAGGAATCATCCCACAGTGCAGGACATGAAACAATGGGCTCAGGCGACAGGAAGCCAGATTTTGGTTGAATGTCAGGAAAAAATTTCTCAACTGTTAGAGCAGTACAACAATGGAACCGATGACCTCAGGAGGTGGTGAGTGCTCCAACCCTGGAGGCAGTCAAGAGAAACTTAGACAACCACCTGGCAAGATATTGTTTGGTTTGTATTCCTGCCTTGAGCAGGGGGTTGAACTTGATGGTCTTAGAGGCCCTTTCCAACTTCACTATTCTATGCTTCTCTGATTCTATGATTGGTGGGGGCTTGCACCCGTCTAGGGCCCATGACACCATTTGACACAGAGGCTAGAATTTCTAGTTTCAGTACTGTCCACCCAGGATGGAAATTCAAGTTGTGGGACTCACTGCCAAGTCTGTGATTCAACTCATACATGACTTGGGTCCTGTCCCCCCCGATGACTTGGACTGGACCCACAACTCAGAACCCACTCACTCCTCCCTTTTTCTTGGGGGAAAAGCTTGTTTTTAATAGGGACTGCAACCTGGAGCTTGGGACTCTGGACTTGGGGGTCAGACCCAAAGATTTGCCAACATCCCAGCTCTCTGCTAAGATCCGTAAGCTGGTAAATCCTCATGGGTGGGTGAGAAGGATCACAAGTCCTAAGACTGAAACTGTAAACATGGGATCATGAGATGAAGTTTAATCCTCAATTACCTCATCTATAACTCTCTCTCTCTCTCCCCCCCCCCCGTGCGTGCATGTACATGTGTGGGGGCAGCACACAGTGTCTCCGAAATGTCATCGTCTGGTTGCCAAGTTGAATTATGGATGAGTATCCTATTTTGTTTTCTGTCCACCATCTGTCTTCCTTTTCATGAAGGAAGTGAGCACCGATTGACCATTCCGTGAAGTAAGTCACCCATCCGTAACACAACCAGTTTTCACATCAGTTGGGGAGAGAGGAGAGAATTAAAGGAAGACAACCGAGTTCTGCTTTGGAAAACCAGCACGCAGAAGGGGCCCGTGTTGTGTTTAAGGATAAGAAGACCTGCCTCCCACCCTAGGATGACCCCATCTGGGCCTTGATTTGCCCAGTCTCGCCATTGGCCATGTTAGTGAGGGAGCTGCCATCCAAGAACATCTGGAGGACTTCTTGTCTCTCACTCTTGGTCTAGGGAAGGCAGGGCTAGATGTTAAATAAGGTGTTCTTAAAACAACAACAACAACAACAACAACAACAACAACAACAACAACAACAACAACAACAACAACAACAACAACAACAACAACAACAACAACAAGGCAATGATTCTGTCCATGTGGAGGAGCAGGGTGAAAAAACCAGAGTGTGCAGACTCGACATCGTCTTAGAACTGCAGAGCTGGACGGGACCCTCTGGATCATGGCGTCCAACTGCTGTCAAGGAGGTACCATGGGGGGAATCGAACTCCCAACCTCTGACTCCACAGCCAGAGACCATAACCCCTGAGCTATCCAGATTCATGGAACCTAGGAAGGGTTTACAGTCAAAACTGATCCTCTCAGCCCTTGGTTGGTTCAAAATATTTTTTTCCAAACCTTAGAACATGTCCTTGAGAGGACTGCAAGTCACAATGTCCATGCTAGCTGGGGATTTGGGGAGTTGTGGTTCCCAGAAGGAACTTGTTCAAGCTCTGTTATGGTCCCGGTCCAACTGAGATACCAAAAAGTTAGCCATGGGGTCCATCGTCCAGAACTCTTTATTAGACAAAGACAGCTGAACCCCCACATTTTACACCCTCTTTTGCCCAATGAGAAGCAGTAGAGATCTTGAAAGATCACCTTATTGGTAACTTTTTTAAAAAATGATCCAATGAAGTTATTTCCTGTACCAGAACCTGGTTCAAATTTAGATTGTAGCCTGCTTTTTATGGGGAATTCTAAACTAATGAATCCTCAGTGTTGTAGGCTGTACCCAAGTGCTAGCAAGACAAATCCATGCAGCTCTGATTTGGTCTTCTTTGAACAGGTCTTCTTTGCAGCCCTCACCACCCATGTACAGGTTCCTTCTCTGGAGGAACAATTGCCAGAATCACCAAAATCATCATGGCCACATTGGTTGGGGGATGTGATGGATCATCATTCAAAGGAATAGTTTTTCTAACATTTCTTTGTTCATTATTCTTTGCACGGTTAAGAGACTTGTTAGTACACTCTCTCGGTAGCCCGACGAGCCATGGGGATGGCTTCTCTGCAGCCTCTCCCCCATCCTGAAAAAAAGGGGCCCCGGTGCTATTTCTGAGTACATCAGAAGGAATCAAGGCTGTGGACAGTGTTAGGGATAATTTTGGCTCAGGGCTCTGCCAGCTAAGGTAAAGGTTCCCCTTGACAATTTGTCCTGTCATGTCCTACTCTAGGGGCAGAGCTCATCCCCGTCTCCAAGCTATAGAGCCAGCGTTTTGTCCGAAGACAATCTTCTGTGGTCACGTGGCCAGCGCGCCTAGACACGGAACGCCATTACCTTCCCACCATGGTGGTACCTATTGATCTACTTGTATTTTGCATTTTCCATACTTTCGAACAGCTAGGTTGGCAGGAGCTGGGACAAGTGATGGGAGCTCCCTCCGTCACGTGGATTCGATCTTACAACTGCAGGTCTTCTGACCTTGCAGCACAGAGGCTTCTGCAGTATAACCCGCAACGCCACCACACCAGTTACCCCAGTGCAAAATCCGCACCACCCCTTTGGGCCTTCTTTCCTAGCACAACATTCCACTGCCTTGCTCGTGGCCCTTGGCATGAACAGAGGTGAGGCTGTATGTGATGGGTGGCATCAGGCCAAGGTTTCCCCCGAACCTGGAGATAAAAAGAAAAGAAAGTTTGTGGCCACAGTTCAGAGCGCATGCTTCTCGTTTGAATGGTCCCGGGTCAGATATGCCTAATTTCGGGGGGGGGGGGGGAATAAGGACCCCCTGAGTTTTAGCCAAGGGATTCTGGCTGGGAGACTCTGGGAGGCATTGCTGAGCATATCACATCTTGCCCATACTCTGAACTCTTGTGCCTCATCACAAGCAGATTCTGCCCATAGTGCTACAGAAGTGCATCACCGCCAGAGACCACATATAGGCATGCGCACACGCACCACCGTTGGGCAAAAAGAGAAAGAAGATTCCCCGCCAAAGAAGACAGAGACCTGGCCTGGATGTCATGGTGACAGGTGGCTCTGATCTCTGAACCATTCTGGGATTGAGCCCACAATGTAGAGGAGCAGAACTGAACTTAGAATTTTTGCTTCTAAGGTTCACAGGTCTGAATAGATCTAGAAAGTGCAGGTCAAAACCCGGGACAGATCCACCCCTTCCCAGCCGGGAACAGAGCATTACCGCGATTGTGGGGCCAAGGGAAGGGTTAATCAAGAGGAAAAAAGACACTGGTGTAGAGCTGAGCTGAGTCAAAAGGCCAGCGGCAGGAGATGAAAGCTGAGCTTTCACTGCTTTTCCCCTGGAAGACCAACAAGGCCCTTCAGAGCGATTCTCAGGCCCCGCGTCAATGCAAGGAGACAGTTCTGGCCTCCAGCCTCATTCCAGCTTCAGATGGTGACAACAGAGAGAAAGGGGAGAAGCTAACGGTCAAAACGAAGGCAGTCAAAATGCAGATGTTGGTAATGGAGCTGATCAGAAGGCATCTGTTAGGAGGCAGAAGGGAAGAGGAGAAAACAGGAGGACAGTCAAATGACTTTGAAGGCGTGGTTGGATTTTAAAGCCTCTACAGTTACTTACATGAGTGTCAATGCCAGTGTGGTGTTGTGGCTATAATATGGACTCAGGAGAGCTGGGTTCAATTTGCTGCTGCACCACAAAAACTGACGTCAAACTACAGCTTAAATATCTCACATGCCTTGGGAGCCTCTTCGGTTCTCTGTAAGTCAACAGAAACTTGACGAAAAGTAACAACAGTTAACCCTGTGGTTAACTGAAGTCCCACCAACCATTCTTGAGTTTCACCATGTAAAGTTCATAGCAAAACCCAGAAGGGATTCACCATCCTAGCCTCTGCTGTGGCACAGGACCGTGCACCAGTATGGACCTGGAATAAAAAATGACTGACCTGCCAGTCCATTTGGGTCTTACGCGGGGAGAGGCAGGCCTGCCATCTTGCCCCTCTTTCATTCTAAGGAAGATCCGGGACTGATGAAAGACCTTGCTTGCCAGTTTTGTCTTCTCTTGAGCTCAGCACAGAACCTCTTTCCTCTTTAGGAGACGCCAGCAGGAGGTCAATCCAAAGGATGTTCTAATGGGTGGACCAAGTTAGGACTTTAGATGCAAAGTCCTCTCGGATGGGCTTATCCACAGTACCTCTGGATCCTTATCAAATTTTAGGCAAAGCATCTTAAGAATCTAAGAAGGCCTGCAATCAATCAAACCAAGGTCCTCTCTAGTCCGACATTGTGTTCAGACAGGGGCCAAACGCCAGGGGTGGGGGCTCATGAGTTGCAACTTGCTGTTGTGTCCAACTTAAGCTACACACTCCAGAGACCCCATCCGTCCCTCCCTTTTTTTATTTGAAAAAAAAATTAAGAGGGACTTGAGTCTTGGACCCTTAGAATCGCACTCGGACTTGGGATTCAGGCTTGCCAACTTCCATGCTAAACAAGCTTTATCTCACATTCTCCATCAACTAATATACTGATGTGCCCATTACCTCCAATACTGGAGGTGATAAATACATATCTATTCTGACCAGCCATGACTGGCCACCTTAACCTCCCTTATTTATCCCATATGTTTTTAAAAGCCATCTGAGGATCCTGTTTTGATACCAGATGGTCCTTGGTACTTTTGACCAGAGATGCAGAAAGTGACTTTTTCTGTACTACAATTTGGGCACTGCAGTCTGAAAAGTTACTTTCCCTATCTTTGCTCTTGACTAAGTTGGACCCTCTAGATGATTTTGGGCAGCAGTTCCCACAATCCTTCATCACTGGTGAAGCAGCTCAGGATTTCCTGAAAAATGGAGGCCAGATGCCGGTGGAGGACCACCATTGTCTTACTCCTCCTGAAGGGCTGGGCTGAAAGTTTAACATTGATTATATTGGCCTCTGTGGGATATGGAGGTTTTAGCACCAGGAGGTGCCAAGAACTATCTACCCATCTTAGCCACTCATTCTATCTACCCAGTGTAGCCACTGCAACACTAAAGACCCTCCTAGGCTCCATTACTCCACCAGACCTCAAGAGGGACATCTAAACCTGGATGTTTCTAAGATCCATTTGGAACTGAGTAGACTATCTTTCACTTGCTACTCACACACCTAGGGGACCAATGTTGTGGAAGGTGCATCATCTGAGTTCTGCAATATTCAGAGTTTTCCTTCTCCTTCTCCATAAATCCAGGCTACCAGAGGTGTCTAGATGCCTTTAGAAGCAAGGGGCCAGAGCGGTTCTCCTTCATAGCACTGCCAATGGGCTCTAATGAACAAATACCTCTCTTCATCTCCCAAGGTATGCTTCCTCCGTGCCTCTCGATCCAGCAAGTAACGGTTGGCAACTGTCAACACTTCTGTGGATTTCCATCCCCACGATTGTCGTTTCTTAGCAACTCTGCCTTCAGCACAAATGAAATGTCTCTGCCTTTCGTTTACTGCTTTGAGATGGAAAGGGTGGTTGCTTCAAGCTTGCACTCGTTGGGTGGACAACGGCAAAACTGTGGTATCGGGCAAAGGCTTGACAGTTTGACAAGAATGAGATGGGAAAAGAGGTCTTTGTTTCTTTAATGTAAGTATGTATGTTTAGCAAGTATTGCTGTCTTTGAGAACTTGGGGATGGGGTGGTATCCATGGAAACTGGAGTCACTTAATCCGAAGACATCACCATGAACAGACGTAACTTTGCACTATGGATCTTCAGGACTTAGAATTACCTGTTTGACCCATTCTCCTAAACCTGTTTTGCTTACACCTCAGCATTTACCATGTCTGATTGGGTACCGGGTGTTAGGAAGCAGAACAGGACATTTGACTTCTCAACTGGTTAGCACCCCATGGGTCTTGTAGTCTACAAAAGTAATTTTCCCCCCAAAATCAATTGTAATCTCATGTTCACCGCATCATCCCTGATGGGTTGGGAGCATTCTGCAGAAGCAGAAGATGCCTGAGAGAAAACAGTACTGAATCAGGAAAAGAACAAGGAGCAATCACAATAAATAGGAACAAAAAAAAGGGAGAGGAGAAAACAGACACAAACTATTCTTAGTAACTGCAGCTCATAGAAAAGCTTTTTCAAGTAAGAGAGGGGGCATGTGAGACCACCTCAGGGTGATGGACTTACGTATCCTGCCATTTGTGCAGACTTGGACAAGTTGTATTGTGGTCCAGGAGTACCCTGTTTCCCCTAAAATAAGACCTAACCTGAAAATAAGCCCTAGTATGATTTTTCAGGATGCTCCTAATATAAGCCCTACCCCAAAAATAAGCCCCATTTAAGTGAAACCCCACCCTCCACCCTTGTGCAGCAACCAGAAGAAGATGACAGGACTGTGTTTGAAGAAATGTAGATGGTTGTACATGAAAAAATAAAAAAAAACAGCCCCCGAAAATAAGCCCTAATGCATGTTTTGGAGCAAAAATTAATATAAGACCCTGTCTTACTTTAGGGGAAATACGGTAGCACAAGAAGGAAGAACAAATAATTAAGAAAAAAACTGGGAGGGCCACCAAGACTTGGAATCCATTTTGCAGCACATAATTACCATCATCAAGTACCAGACCTTACCCTAGCCAGCAAAGGAGGTGGACAGATGAAGCATAAAACAGTCCAAAAATGCATGCATGGTCATTCTGTAGTTGAAGCTGAGCTGCTGTGGGCCTCACCAAGAATTGAAGACATATAACTAGATAGGCTCAAATCATCAGTGAACCAACTGTCCAACCCGTCAATGCCTTGTAAAGCTAAAACAAATTGCCATTTTTTTTATTTGTTCCCATCTCTTGCTATGACACATTGACTTGTAGTAACAGGGTTCAGCTACCAGTTTCCATGCTAGTTGATCCTTTGGTACATTAGCCTCCACAAAATGTAAATCCAGGAAAAGAACCAATGTTTCAGTTAAAACTTGGAAATGTTACATTTTTGGACTATAAGTTTCAGAAAGTGCTGGCTAGAATAGTCAATGCTGGCTGGGGGACTCTGAGAGTTGTAGTCTGAAAGAATCTGCTTGGCCAAACAGGCATTACATAGGCCAATATTAAGGTTAGATCTTGGAAATATTCATTGCCTACTTGGCCAAGATAAATGCAGCCTACTATCCATCCATCCATCCATCCATCCATCCATCCATCCATCCATCCATCTCTCTCTCTCTCAAACTTGTATACTGCTCGATTAGTTCTAAGTTCTACCCTGGATGGTTTACATCAAAGAAACCATCAATTTAATATAGCAAACAAGACATTAAATCCTCAAATAGAAATAAAGTAAAATAAAATAAAAGACCAAAAAACACACACAACATAGCTGTAGTTAAGCTGAGTAAACTTAAACAACAGCAAGACGGTGGCAAATCTCAAATACTGTTTAGTCAAGGATGTCTCTAAAGGCTTCTTGAAACAGCCTAGTCTTGAAGGCAGGGAAGGAGATGGCCAGGCACAGCTTCACCAGGAATCCGTTCCATAGGGATGGCGCCACAACTGAAAAGGCCTTCTGTCTAGTAGATGACTTGCTAACACCTCTCAATGTAGCAACCTAGAGGAGGATAGTCTTTGTGGGTTGGGTGGCATAGTCTGATGTTCTTAAGGAAAGACACCTGGAGAAGTACCGAAGTCCCAAACAGTGGAGGGCTTTATGGGTAAGAACCACAGTCTTGAACTTGGCCTGGAAAGACACAGGCATCCCGTGGAGGCCAGCTAGGACTTGGAAAGATGTGGCCGAACTTGGTTACACTCAACAGGAGCCTGCAGTCCCCAGGCCAGCCTTGAGAGAAGCCCCCATGTAGAAAGCGTAATGTAGTCATTTTGTGGTGCCCTAGGTTTGTTCTCCCCTGGACTGCAAAGAGAACCAAGCTAACCATTTTGAAGGAAATCAACGCTGAGTGCTCCCTGGAAGGACAGATCCTGAAGCTGAGGCTCCAACCCTTTGGCCATCTCATGAGGAGAGAAGACTCCCTGGAAAAGACGCTGATGTGGGGAAAGTGTGCAGGCAAGAGGAGAAGGGGACGACAGAGGGAGAGATGGTTGGACAGTGTCACCGAAGTGACCAACATGACTTTGACCCAACTCCGGGAGGCAGTGGAAGACAGGAGGGCCTGGAGTGCTCTGGTCCATGGGGTCATGAAGAGTCGGACACAACTAAACGACTAAACAACAAACCAAAGGATGAATCAATGGCTAATATCCCAGTGCTTTAAGATGGACCAGAAGGGAAATGGTGTTAAGTGCCTCATCTCCTCAAGCTTGCTCCCTGTTGTGTACCTGTTCTTGCATGAGGATCAAGACCAGTTACTCACCTGGTCATGCAATAGGGAACATGGTGTGGACATGAAGGTGGCTCATTAGTTCCTTCCAATCAGCATTTAATCAAAAGGAGACTAACTAGTGGCCACTGCTCAGGCGGATTGCCCAAGATAGCAAAAGAAAAAAAAATGTCCCAAGTCCTCCCAATCTAAGGAGCTTACTTTTCATTTTAAGGAAAAGGAGGAATCGAATAAGCGAATCAACAAATTTCTACTCACAAAGAAGACTCCGTTCAGCAGCGAGCGCCGAGAGCGACTGTTTTGGTGAATCATACATAATTCAAAAAGTAAATGTCGATTTTTTTTAACCTCCCCCTTAAAAATGCCTTTGGCAGATCCAGCGCTGAAAATGCGCTCTCCCCCATGAAGTGCGGAATGCCCCCCCCATTTTCCTTCGTCTGATCAAAACAGCCGATCACCCAGAAGATCCTGTCAACTGATGTATTAAGACACAACCGAGGGGAGAGGAGCCCCTTTGAGAATGAAAAGCTCGTCGGTGCTTCCATTCAGATCCCTGTGATTCCTCAGACTTCGCCTGTTTAAAAACATCAAGCAAATCTAAACCCCGGGGAGCCAACGAAGCAGAGCTAGAATTAGCCAGACGGATCATTTAATGGACCGCTGGCAGTCCTCATACATAAAATATACAATGTGGACTTAAGTTGAATGAGACAATGGCTTTGTCGAGCTGAACATGTTCTGTTCTGACTAACAGCGGCATAGAGTAGAAATAAATTGTTATAAAATAACTAATTACTAGCATATTTCTTTTTTCAGTTTATGGACCTATAACTACTTTGAGGCTGGCTGGATAGCTCAGTGGTTTAGGTATCTCAAGAAGAGTGAGGGGACCTATGAGAGCACTTTTATTTTATAATAACACTTTTCAAATACTTCAGAGGTAATCCTACGAAGGAGGGTCAGGATCCGTTCTCCATCATCCCAGAGTGCAGGACACATAATCATGGGCTCAAGCTACAGGAAGTCAAATTTAGGCTGAATACTAGGACAAACGTCCTAACTGTTAGGGACGTGGTGGCGCTGCGGGTTAAACCGCAGAAGCCTCGGTGCTGCAAGGTCAGAAGACCAGCCGTCGTAAGATCATATCCAGGTGATGGATTGAGCTCCCATCGCTTCTCCCAGCTCCTGCCAACCTAGCCGTTCGAAAGCATGTAAAAATGCGAGTAGATAAATAGGGACCACCTCGGTGGGAAGGTAACCAGCATTCCGTGTCTAGCCGTGCTGGCCACATGACCACGGAAGATTGTCTGCGGACAAACGCTGGCTCTATGGGTTGGAAACGGAGATGAGCACTGCTGCCTAGAGTCGGACACTACTGGACAAAATTGTCAAGGGGAACCTTTACCTTTATCTTTTACTAACCGTTAGAGGAGTATGATGATGGAACCAGTTCCCTCAGGAGGTGGTGAGTGCTCCAATGCTGGAGGTATTCAACGGAAAATTAGACAACCATCTGTCGGATCTGCTTTGAGTTGGATTCTTCCGTTGAGAAGAGGGTTGGACGCGATGGCCTACGGGGCCCCTTCCAACTCCATTCTTCTATGATTCTATTTGGCTGTGAAGCCAGAGATTGGGAGTTTGATTCCTCACTGTACCTCCTACGAATAAAACCATCGTATGTGGCTTAGGGCAAACTGTACAGTCCTAAGATGCTCTCAGATGGAAGGCATGGTGAACCACTCTTGAGTACTCACTACCTAGGAAACCCTGGAAAAGGGTTGCTGTAAGTCAAAATTGACTTGACAAGGTATCATCATCATCATCATCATTGTTACTATTGTTATTTATAACTACTATTACAGTTTTAACAGAACAAGGGCTAATAGCACTCTTTGGGTGGTGGATGTAACTATCCCTTTCAGTTGCTTTTATTGTAACTACTTTCCAATCACTACAAAATCACTGCCATTTAGGGATGTGGCTTCCCTAAATGGTGGAGATGAAATATCAAAGGACTGTTGATTCTGCATTTTTGTTGCTGTTGTGTTGGGGGTGTTGACAAAGTTGACAGGAGAAACCTTGGTATCACAACTTGAAATGTCCTGATTTTTTTTAAAAAGTAACTAAAACTATATGTCTTAATTACTTTTGAGAAAGAGCAAAGCCGAGAGTAACTTTATCTTTTTTTCAAACTGTAGCAGAAACTAGTTACTTCCTTGGGTAGTGGAACTATAACTGTAATTACTTTTTATACATTGTTGTTCTGGACAGTTGGAAATCGTAGGCACAGATCACTTAAGGCAATAGGCATCCTATATAGTGGATATAAAAAGTTTACACACCCCTGTTAAAATGTCAAGTGTCAGTGATGTAAAAAAAATGAGACAAAGATAAATAATTTCAGAACGTTTTCCACCTTTAATGAGACCTACAAACTGTACAGCTCAGTTGAACAACAAACTGAAATCTTTTAGGTGGAGGGAAATAGAAATAAAAACCTGAAATAATATGGTTGCATCTGTGTGCACACCCACTTATAACTGGGGAGGTCGCTGTGTTCAGCAGTAAACAATTACATTCAAACTCATGTTAAGTCGGAGTCAGTACACCTTTGCCATCATTTAAAGCAGGCTTGTCCAACCTGCGACCCAAGGGCCGTATGCGGCCCAGGTCAGCTCGTAATGCGGCCCAGGGCAATATTTTATTTTAAAAGAAATCCCAAAGTCTCAAGTTACTCTGCTGGCGCTTGTGGCCGGAGTGTGGCCGGGGCATGTCACTACAGTAGAGGGGGAGAGAGGGAAGGAAGCAGCGGGAGGGGAGGGGAGAGGGGGGGCTGCGTGACTGCATTGCGCCATCCCCATCAATAAGTGGACCCCCTCCCGGCCCCATAAAGCCACCGGAGTCGAAGCTGGCAGCCTCTGCTGTCTGAGACCACAGCTGCCGGTAAGCGTGCTTGGAGCGGGGCTGCGGAGAACGGCTAGGGCTGCCCCCCCATGCGGCCCAAAACAAATTTTCATTTTCTAATGTGGCCCAGAGAAGGTGAAAGGTTGGACACACCTGATTTAAAGTGTCTCTGAGGAATCCCAAATAAAGATCATTTGTGCTAATAGGTCTTTCCTGACATTTTCTGAGTCCCGTCCTACAGCGGAAGCCATGGTCCACAGAGAGCATCAGAGGGATCTCATGGTTAAAAGGCGTCAGTCAGGAGAAGGGTACAAAAGAATTTCCAAGGCATTCGATATATCATGGAACCCAGTATTTTTTCCACTTGAAAACTGTCATGGGACCCATGGTTCTCCATGGAACCCATATTTTCTCCACTCGAAGACAGTCATCACCAAGTGGAGAAAATATGGCACAACAGTGACATTCGCAAGAACTGGACGTCCCTGCAAAATTGATGAAAAGACTAGAAGAAAATGGGTCAGGGAAGCTGCCAAGAGGTCGACAGCCACGTTAAAGGAGCTGCAGGAATATTTGGCAAGACCTGGCTGTGTGGTACATGTGACAACCATCTCCCGTATCTTTCGTATGTCTGGGCTATGGGGCAAAGTGGCAAGACAGAAGCCTTTTCTGACGAAGAAAAACATCCAAAACCAGCTTAAATTTGCAAAAACACATCTGAAGTCTCCCAAAAGCATTGGGGGGGGGGAGGGGGAAGTGCTACCGTCTGATGAAACCAAGGTTGAACTTTTTGGCCCTAATTCCAAAAGAGACGTTTGGTGCAAAAACGACACTGCATGTCCCCAAAAGAACACCATACCCACAGTGGAGCTGTAATAAAACCAAAAGGTGCTTCAACAGAGTATTAGTTTAAGGGTGTGCACACAGATGCAACCATACTATTTCATTTTTTTAATTATTATTTTTACTTCCCTCCACCTAAAAGATTTCAGTTTGTTGTTCAACTGAGTTGTACAGTTCATAGGTCTCATTAAAGGTGGGAAAAGTTCTGAAATGATTTATCTTTTTTTTTACATCACAGACACTTGACATTTTAACAGGTGTGTGTAAACTTTTTATATCCACTGTAGGCCTGGTGTGGTCTCAAAGGACCTCATTACTGCTGGGAGTCATTGATTCCCACAGGACAAAACAGTTTTCTTCAAAATGTCCACTTGTGCTTTCTAAAAACTGGGGGGAAGGCTTTGAGGGGCCCCCAGAACCACGGGAACCCCCTTACGACTATATTTTTTTAAATGGCTACCAGAAAGTGCTAAGTTGCTTTTTTTCAGTTATAGATTCCCTTTCCAAAAAAATTAAAATAAAAAAAGATTAAACCCACTTTTTATGTTGCAGCCTTATGTACATATAATAATAATAATAATAATAATAATAATAATAATAATAATAATAATAATAATAATAATAATAATAATAATAATAATAATAATAATAATAATAATAATAATAATAATAATAATAATAATAATATTCTTTTGCTAGCAGTCTAGACACTGGTCCCTTGTCCAAACTGTGGTCACCCCTACGCACAATTGAATGACACATGTCTTTCGACTGGTGTGACTGGGGGGGGGGGTCAGCTCAAGGCCTCAGCAGAGGGAAGCCACGGGGCTCAAGAGACATCAACCGTACGTGTAATAGCCAAAGTGGGCCCTAGTCTGGCATGCACTCTGGGCCCCTCGCCATCTGTAGCATCAGTGGGTTGATGGCCCTCAGTCAGATCCAGGCTGGTATAAATATTGGAAGGACCCTTGGCCTCGTCAGCTGTGAACCAAGCCACTGCCTGATGACCATCAGCCTCCGACTCCAGACTCTGAGCTGCAGGATTATCTCCTTCCCCTCTAGATGCATGCCTAGTCTACATGGTGGTACCAGATCTGACCCTGCTTCTCGCTGACCTCTAAAGCTTAATCGACCACGTTCAATGATTTGACAAAGCTATCAGCTGTAGCAACTATAGCCCAGGGAAGATTCTTCTTCCCTCAAATTTCTGGGCCAAAACCTGGAACCAGAAGATGGGTCCTTGTGTCCTCATGAAGCAGGACCACTGGGGTTTCATGATTTATATCAGCCTCTCCAGTGGGGCTTTTGGGGGTGGGGGGAAAACAAGCGAGGTTGTCAAAACCCTATCCTTTTCCTCTTCTGGAACATTTGTCTTGAGACTTATTCATTTCCTAAAACTGGTTTGGGCGATTCTGGTCACATTCTTTCTACCAGTATCTAGAAGAGTGATTTTCATCCCGAAGAGCGATCAGTAGCAAAAAGGGAGTATTTATCCTGGGTTAACCAGTTAAAAGAAAAGATAAGCAGTATCATGGCATATATGCAAGAGAGAACTACAAGCAGAGGTGATTAAAGAAGGCTAGGAAATCTTATCTTTTGCTTCCCACTCTGTCCAATTTATTTGTTGCCAGGGAAGAAAATGTTAAATTCGAATGACAGGTTGGGAAGAGAATAAAGTCCTCTGTTTTTATTGGTGGCGCCAAGACAACTCTGTAACCATGACAATATGCATTTCGACTTATCTCTTATCAGATAAAGATCTTTCATTTGCGTCTTCAGCCTCCACAGATTCTTTTTCTGAGCTTTTTTGGGGGGTGAGTTAAAGAATGGGTGGATATCCTTTGGAGTGGTGGAGACTACCTGGCTGTGGATCCGTGGAGTCTGCTTTATTCCTGGTTCCTCCTCATAGGGATGGATACTGTTGTGGCTGTGTGTTAACTTTGCAATGGTGCCCAGGATCTCAGAGGCTGTGCAGAAAAAAGGATCCAGCTTTTCACTAGGATACCAATATCAGCCATGCCCCCTCACTTTGCACTCATACCATGTCTTAAAAAAAATCACACAGATTGAAGCCACCACACCCTGGGCTTTTCAGGTGAAACTCCCCCTCAAATTTGTTCTGCAGGTCCATGATGGCATTTGGCCATTTCTGGGCATTCACGAAGGCCTCATTCTTGTGAACAGGAAAATGAAACAGCAAGACCAGGTCACACATTGAATGGTGTAGGCAAGAGCCAGGGGCCCCAGTGGCAGTCTGCAGAGTTGGGTGATTATTTTTCCCCTTCATTTTCCCAGGCACCTGGAGAAAGCCTTTATGGTCTTCCTAAGGCAGACACTAGGAAGGGAGTGAGTGAAGGACTTTAAAGGGGCAATAGGCACCATCCTATTTGGTCCCATCTTAAAAGGGCAATGCAGAATGCTTGCTCCTTGCTCTCTGGATCTGCAATTACTGGTGCCACCCCCACAAGACTTGAGTGGTTGAATTAATGGCTATTCAAGGAAGGGTTGTTTCTAAATTAAAAAGCATGATCTCATTTGTTTTTCTCAGTTTTCTTCTGGGTCTGTCTTCCCTTCCACTCATGAATGCCAGATTTAATCTTCTGTGTTGCTGCTGTGTTCTGTGAGCAAGCTGGGGCTCTTTCCTCCGTTCTGGGATTGCCCCAGAAATACCCCAATATCCTTGATTAAGAGTGCGACTACATGGTGAAATACAGTAGGATCGCAGTATCCACAAGGGATCGGTTCCAAGCCCCTCACGGATGCCTAAAAACACAGAAGTAGCAAATCCTATACATTTTTTGAGAAATGTAGTAATCTGAAGCTTTAAATGGGAAAGCAGTTTCACAGTGAACCATAAAACGGTTGGCAGAAGCGGGACCAGAGGAAGGAAGGAAGGAAGGAAGGAAGGAAGGAAGGAAGGAAGGAAGTGGGGCTGTGGACTGGATTGTGAATCCCAGTCCAGCATCCTGAATCAGTCCACACCCCCTGTTTGAACTCTGATTGTGATAATATAGACAAGCTGTAAATTGAATCAGTCCAGTTCAGCTTTCCAGTGTAGTTGCACCCTCAGTTGGGTTTTTTTACACATTTCCCTGAAGACAGTCCAGATGCCTTATTTATGCAGTATTTGCTGTTTCTTCTCTCCCATTTCTACATATGTTTCAAAATATTTGTTTAAAGCCCTCAGAAACATTAATCTGTAGAGTTTTGCTTGCAGTTTCCTCTCACATTCTAATTTGTGTGTCCATTTTTGGACACGAGGGGACTAGAAGAGAACTGGCTTAAAATTCCCAGGCCATGTTTCATTAGGTCTGAAAATGCAAATGAGGCCGATTAGCATTTAATGGTCAGCCAAACAGATTGCAGAAGGACTCAAAGGCAGAGATTCCAAAGGGACAGACGGGGCTCTTTCATAAGGGGTGGGTTTGCCTCTCCTCTCTGTTCCCCCCAATCCAGCTTTTTTTCACTCCCCAGACCGACTCCTAACATCCAGAGGCTGTTTTTTTAGCAGATCCAAGCCTTGATGATGGAAGTCATGTCGCTCCAATGAGGAGCCAAGCTGTGGATCGTGGCCCAATGTTCCTGGGCACAAAGCACTGTTGTTGGAATTCGGAGGGCAAAGTTGGCAAGGGAACCCTTCCAAAAGAAAAACAATCCGGAGGAAAGAGTCCCCGAGCCAGTGTGAGGAAGGAGTGATCTGTCTGCAGCGATTGCTTTGAGAAGTCATTGCTCTGGAAGGTCCTCAAGGAAAACTGCGGTCCCTTCCACAGCTCCTGGGCTTCAGCACAGTGTGACACTGCATTGCAGTGTCACAGAGAAAGAGAGACACAGAGAGAGAGACAGACAGAGAGAGAGGTGCAAATGAATGAAATATTAGATGGCATTTCAGAAGTCTAGTGTGGGCATCGTTTTGGAAAGAAACCAGAGTGAATCCATTCAAGGCAAAGGAAGGAACATCTGAGCCTCCTTTTCCAAGATTTGTCCTTCCAGCTTTGGGGGGGTTTCTTCTCATGGCTTCAGAACATGCCGGCCCAACAGATCCAGAGGCCCCGCTGTCTTTTTCCTTATCTTGTTTGTCCTCGGCAACCATCGTCAAAGGCGGGGGGGCACTGGCCCATTTGAAGGGGGCCACAGATGGGAAGTGATTTTTCCTCACCCAACCTTCTGAGTTTCGCTATGCAATGTACACAAGCCTGATTCAGCCTATCTTTCTTTCCTGGTCTGTCAGTGGCCATGTCCCACCCCCAAAATGGCTGAGGATGGTTGACCTAGAGCTGCCACCACAGCTGGAATCCAGATGTTAGCTTTGATCTTCATGACTGAAGCTCTTCATGCGAGTCTTCCCTTGTGAACAACGCTAGTTGTCAAAGTAAATTAATTACCTTTCAGAGGTTTTGGAACTGTAATTCTAACTGAAATCGTGGTGGCACTGCAGGTTAAACTGCAGAAGCCTCTGTGCTGCAAGATCGGAAGACCAGCCATCGTAAGATCAAATCCACCTAACGGAGAGAGGACCCGTCGCTTGTCCCAGCTCCTGCCAACCTAGCCATTGGAAAGCATGTAAAAATGCGAGTCGATAAATAGGTACCACCTTGGTGGAAAGGTCACGGCGTTCCGTGTCTAGTCGCGCTGGCCACGTGACCACGGATAACTGTCTATGGACAAATGCTGGCTCTACGGCTTGGAGACAGGGATGAGCACCGCGCGCTAGAGTCAGACACAACTGGACTAAATATCAAGGGAACCTGCCAGGTTGTGAGTTTGATTCCCCACTGTGCCTCCTGTGGACTTGATGATCCACAGGGTCCTTTCCAGTCTGGAGTTCAAAGCTCTTTCATTTAACAAATATTAAAAAAACAGCATCCCCCCTCCTGAAAATTCAGTGTTAAGAAGAGCAACAACGTGTGCCCTGGCTAATAGATTCAAGGGTCAGCAGTGCCTCCTGAAGGTGGCTCTCGGCAGTGGGAAAGGAAAAAAATTGCCTCCAAGGGGTAAAAGCAATAAGAAAAAACTATTTGCCCGAACATATGCCTTCTTCGTTGTTTACTTCAAGGGCTCCGAGAGAAGCCTTCGCTTCTTTGTTGAGCTTATGAACTCTGACAGGTTTGCAGCCCTAAGCAGAATTTCCATCCTGCTCCTTTGCCTCTCACTCCCCTCACAGCCGCGGTAATCGGAGACGGCCCGCCAGCCCAGATGGTTCTCCTTTGCCGAAGTCTCGGGCGAAGCACGGCCTGCCTCCTCGCTGGGCTGCTCTGATGCTTACAACGAGCTCGATATAAGGAAAGCTTTCTACGTCCAGGCTTTTCGTTTGTCAGCTGGGCGAAAAGCTCTGAAAGAAAGGCCTTCAGCGCAGTCCGTTAAGCTCATGGGAATCAATGGAACTTACAAAGGAGTCGACTCACCCAAGTGCATTGATTCAACGGGTCTACTCTATCATGATTTACTATGCGAAGCAACAGGATTTCAGATGATAAGCTATCATTAAATGCCATCAAGTTGCTTCCAGTTTCGAGCAACCTGAGCTGGCTGGATAGCTCAGTGAGTTAGGTCTCTGGTTGAAGAGCCAGAGGCTGGGGGTTCGATTCCCTCACTGGGAGAAGAGCCAGCCTGGGTAGCCTTGGGCAAGCTGCACAGTCCCACAGTGCCCCCTAGTGGAAGGGAATGGTCAGCTACTTTGGGCTACTGTATACCCAGAAGAGCCTAAAAAGGGTTGCTATTTGCTGTAGTTCAGAACTGACTTGATGGATGATGATGATGATGATGATGATGATGATGATGATGATGATGATGATGATGATGATGATGATGCAGGGAGGGACGTCAACTATGAAAAAAAAAACTTGTGGTGATTGATTGGTGTTTTTCCCCCAATAGCGTTTCTTGATGTTTCAAGTCACCTACTTTTGTGAAGGATGAGAAAAACTGCAAGTCTTCATTGCAGCCTTTAATGAAGGCACAATATTAATTGCACCTAACAGAAAAATGTATGTGTGTGAATCATGCGGCAAAACCGACGGAGCAAAAGCACAGCAGCTATGCCACTGTCACTCATTCCTACCGTTCCCCTTCATCCTGCAGTATTTCCTATTTCTAATTTCCTTCAGACTCAGGATATGCTGAGGCAGATATGTCTCCGTCTCCGCTCAACTGCAGGACGCCATGACGTAGGAGTTCTGTAGGGTGGGCAGAGTGTGAGTGGGGAAAAATCTATAACTTCCCAAAAGGAAGCTTTCCATGGAAATCCTTGTTGAGGGCAGCCACTTACTGGGCAGGGTCACATGACTAGATGGAAAGAGGTGGCTCTCTAAGGCAGGGGTGGATGACGCGGGTGAGTCTAGGAGTCAATTATCCACCCCGGGAACTTTCAGAGACCACACAGGCCACTGTAAGAGCCTGAAAGCACACAAAAAAGAACCAGAAGTGGCTAGAGGTTCACATCTAGTTTTTAAAATATCATCATCATCATCATCATCTTAGAACTGCAAGACTGGAAGGAACCCCTATGGATCATTGAGTCGAGGAGTGACAGGGTGGAATCAAACTCTTAAACTCTTATTTAAAGCATAGCAAAGCAAAATGTGCTGCTTAAATATCATGCATATGGTATATAAGACCCTGATGTTGGGAAAGTGTGAAGGCAAGTGGAGAGAGGGACGACAGAGGATGAGATGGTTGGACAGGGTCACCGAAGCTACCAACATGACTTTGACCCAACTCCGGGAGGCAGTGGAAGACAGCAGGGCCTGGCATGCTCTGGTCCATGGGGTCACGAAGAGTCGGACATGACTTAACGACTGAACAACAAACAATATACAATGTATAGCACTTAAATCACCCTCTTTACAATTTACTTCTATGTGCTACATATTGCACCACCTCCTCAATGAGCTGGGGACTCAGTTTCCTGACCCTGGAAGGCTGGAAGGTTGAGTGAACCTTGAGCCAGCTACCTGAACCTATTGGAATCAAACTCAGGTCATGAGCAGAGTCTTCACTGCATTACTGCAGTTTAACCATTGCACAATGAAGCTCCCGCAGGAGCTATCTGGTAGTTTCAGGTCTTCCATGATATGGAGGGCCGGGCGGGCTGGCTGTGACTTGACAAAAATGTTAATTACCAGTCTTAGTGGTCAATATGACCAGATAGGCGGGGTATAAATAAATAAATAAATAAATAAATAAATAAATAAATAAATAAATAAATAAATAAATAAATAAATAAATAAATAAAATAGTGGCTTCTAAGAGTTGCAGTAAATTGCTGGAAAAAGTTGAGGCTAGGAGATGGTTGGGTGCCATAACCATCACCTTGTGGCTGCATGCACCCCTTCCAATCTAGGGGGTTACCCCAATCTGTAGCTCAAGTGTCTCATCACATGGGCAAGATGTGCATAGCATTGTGGGTTTTTCTGCCCTAGCCTTGGCAGCTCCTGACAAATTTGCACTGCACTGTGGGGTTTGTAGTGTTTCAATGGCAACTGTAATTGGACAGTGTATTTCTGAAAGCATGCAGGCTTTCAGAAATGCAATTATAGCCTGTACATCAGCACTAATGAGAGGATCCGGAATGCTTAGGCCTGGAAATTTCTGTCTGAATTCTAAACAGAGCTTCACTTCCCTCCTGTATTATCCAAAGAAGCTAGAAGAGCCACCATCTGGTGTGAAGAGGCCTCAGTTCCAGACATATTGAGAATTCATACAGAGAAGTTGTCATTATCATTGTGAGATCAGTAGGATTAACACCAAGTAGAAACCATAATCTCAAATTCACTATCTAACTGAAGATCATGTATCTGGCATGAAGTCGATATTACCAAAGGGGGGGGGGCTCACCAGGGTTCCCTCAATTTGTGCAATATTAATTTGTGTTAAACTCCTGTTTCTGTACAAAATGGGCATCTTTTTCTCTTGGCAAGGCTAAGCAGACAACACGCAGGAAGCACTACAGAACAGAGTGATTGTTCACAAGGTCACAAACAACCCATCGCATGCCATTACTAATGCTAGTTCATGTATCAAGGCAACAGTGAGTACATTTTATGATACTCTGCATGCTAGAGATGGGCACACATCAGAAAAATGGTGATTTGTTTTGATTCATGATTCATCAAGGTTGACGAATAATGAATTTACAATTTCTTCTAATGAATCGACGAAGTGATTTGTCAATTGTTTTTGACTTTAAAACCCTTTAAAGCCCAATCTTCACCAAACTGGGAGATATTGTAGAGGAGAGCCATGGAAAGCTTCTCTGTAATTTTTGCTGTCTCTAGGTGGGTGTATAACTCAGACATCAAAAGCCCAATCTTCACCAAGCACAGAGGAATTGTAGAGGATGGCCAGAGGAAACTTCTCTGCAGTTTTGGTGTTTTTAGGTGCCTGGAGGGGGGTCATTTTATAGCCTGACAAAGTGATGAAACAAAAATCACAAACAATGCTTTGATTCATATTCATTGGGGGCACTGATTCATATGAATACGAATTGCTGAACTTACAAATTTTGCAATTCGTTTTTAAATCTGTGCCCATTCTACCATATGCTCACAGAAATGTGCTACAAAAGTGAGTGTCTTCAAAGGCTGCTCACATTGAGGAACACACTTGTGAGGTTTTCTTGTTTACTGTGGAAGGTCAAATCAGGTCAATAGGATGAACATACATCCCCTACTGGCATGGAGGAGGTGGAATAATATGCCAAGAAAAGCTATGCCCCTTTTTGTGGCTAGTGGATACTGTTTTCACCAGGCTAACAACCCCCCTGAGAATAATGTCATTGCACGCTGAAGGATCTTCAAGCAAGAATCCACCCAGCATCCACAGCATCCACCCAGAACCCCTCAACCAGGAAACAAGCACCAGAGGACGACGGAGCCAGGAAAGACACATGGGGTGCCTTTCACCCCATCCTCATTTCACCGATTGTTGATGTTAAAATATTTGATTATCACATTTGACTACAAGATTTTCACGAAGTGCATTCTAGATATAGATAACCTGCAGTCTGACTACATATAAGAACTAAAACTCAGAGATGGACTCAAATCAGCAAGTCACAAGTCATGAATCAGAAAAGTGGCCTTAGATCAAGAAACACTAGTTTTCTGTATGCATCACTAGCAAATGCACATTTTAATGCTTCCGTGGAGAATATTTCAGGTAGCAGGTACCACCCAAAGTCTGAGAAAGTTAGTGATTCTGGATGACAGTGTCCAGCATCGGCTAGCAAGCAGGATCAGAATTAATTGCTGAATTAGTAGTCAACACTTACAATGTGGATCACATTGATTCAATCAGCTTACTCCAATTGGCTTGGGCATGTCAGAATGGCTGATGGTTGGATTCCAAAAGATCTCCTGTATGGAGAATTAGTGCAGCGAAATCACCTCAGAGGGAGACCACAGCTGCAATACAAGGAGATCTGCAAGCGGGATCTGAAGGCCTTAGGAATGGACCTCAACAGATGGAAAACCCTGACATCTGAGCGTTCGGCCTGGAGGCAGGTGGTGCATCATGGCCTCTCCCATTTCGAAGAGACCCTTGTCCAGCAGGCCAAGGCCAAGAGGCAGTTACGAAAGCAGCCAAACCAGGGAGCTGGACAGGGGACAGATTGTGTTTGTGCTCAGTGTGGAAGGGATGGTCACTCTCAAATTGGCCTTCTCAGCCACACTAGACGCTGTTCCAAGTCCTCTGTTCAGAGCACGTAACCATAGTCTCTCGAGACTGAAGGATGCCTAATCACTCCATTTGGGACTACCTATTGGATTCCATAGGACCTGAAGCCCTCTGTATTATTTGGGAACACAAATCCCCACCATCACATCCATCTGGAAGTACAAATTGAAAAATGCTAAACCCTTACTAATTTGTTGACATGTCAGGACATCCCTCACCTGCAGCCTGGCCCAGCAGCCTTTTTCTACCTAAGAGTAGGGCCGGCCTTGATCACAAATTCTTCATTCTTTGTTTTTCTTCTGTTTTTGCCTGATATTCTATCAGGGCCTCAAATCAGCAGTGATTTCCCATAGTGGTGATGTTGTTTACCCTACGCTAGGACAAATGATTCAACAAGATTTTAGCTACAGTGT